>NW_026652276.1:8264753-8367253 GCF_009828535.3 Hylobates moloch
GGGCGGGGGGCCGAACATGCACAGGGGAGGGCCGAGGGCGGCAGACGCTGAGAAGAAGCCAGGACTGAAAAGGCCAGAATAGCTACCTCTGTGGTTCTGGGCTTGCCATACACACGGTCCATGGACTTGGAGCTGGCATTGACGGCGTGGGCCAGTTCCTGCTCCATGTCCCGATGAGACTGAGCTATTTCTCGGATACTAGAGAGGAAGAGAAGCACGGGCAGATGTCAGGCCAAACAGAAGGGCAGCCTTTCACAATACGCATCTGAACATGGCCCAGGTACCACCTGGAGGGCTGATGTGGGGGGCCGACCCAGCAGGATGACAGGGATCGTGGCTCAGCCCAGCGACCGTTCAGTCACAAGCTTGGGCACAGGACAACCAACAGCAAATGGGAGGGCTTACACAAGAAATCTGACGTCAAAATCCAAGATTTTCCAGGGAGACAAATGTACAAAATGAGGTTTACAACCTGTAAAACGGCCAGTGGGCAAGTGGCAGTGTGCACAGGCCCACTGCAGAGACTGCTGCAGTAAGGCACAATCCCGACAGCCTTGCTGGAACCTGTAACTGGCCGGTCTCTCCCTGGGGACAAAAGGACCCTCATCTGAACAGGACAATCCTGGTGTAGTGATGGGCTCTGAGCGAGACCCCAGGTAGCAGCCCTCATAGGGAAGACAGTGAAAGCACAAGTCACACCAGGTCCCAGGGAGGCTGAGATGTAGCTAGGCAGGTGAGATGGGGGGACAGAGACTATAGGAGCAGTGTGAGCAGAGGCAGCGAGGCCAACCTGTCCTGACCCTGTGGAAACAGGCCACTGCCAGCGGCTTCCTGCAGTGCTGTGCAAGTGCACCTGCCAGGCAGGCCACAGGGGCCACCATGGGCTTTGAGGGTACAGGGTAATGGCCTTCCAGGGGAGGCCACCAGAAGCCCACTGCACAGCAAGGAATTAGCTGAACTGAAGTCCTCCAGCCCCATCACTGATCTGGGTGGGGTGGGGGAGAGACGAGGACAGGGGCCGCCGTGGCACCAACTCCTGGGGCAGAGAATGCAGCGCCAGGAAGGACTGCAGCCGGTATGGAAGCACAGAGCGAGGAATGCCGGTGATGACTGGGACAGCGACCACCTGCTCGACAAGAGCTGAAGGTTGGCACAGATGATCCATCTGCACGCCAGGGCTGGGCAGACTGCCTGGAAGGGCACACAGCATGCTGGGCACAGAACCGATGGGTGCACCTGTCCACAGCCAGGAGAAGAAGGAGCCCAGGGGAAACAAGAAAGGGACACCAGGGCACCAGCCAGCGTGCGGCCACGGGGAGGAGAATGCAGGCAGGAAGGCCCCGCACTGGTGAAGAACCACACGTGCCAGCTGGGAGGGACTCCCAGGCGGCACCCGCACAGGGCAGGTGAGGAGCAGGGATGGCAGCCAATGCTGACCACCTGCCACGAGGGACACAGTGGCTCCAGGGCGTTTCTAGAAGGCAGGTGAGAGGAAATGCCCCTAGCAATTGTCTTTTTTTTTTTTTTTTTTTTTTTTAAAGTAAACTTGAGAACAAAGAGCAAGCCTGTCCTCAGGGTAAACGAGGGCAAAGTGAAGGCAGCTGTCAGCGGGCTGCCCTTGGGAGCCAGGGCAGAGTTTTTTTGTTTTGTTTTGTTTGTTTTTGAGGCAGAGTCTTGCTCTGTCGCCCAAGTTGGAGTGCAGTGGCACGATCTCGGCTCACTGCAACCTCTGCCTCTGGGGTTCGACCAATTCTGCTGCTTCAGCCTCCCGAGTACCTGGGACTACAGGTGCCCACCACCAGGCCTGGCTAATTTTTTTTGTATTTTTAGTAGAGACGGGGTTTCACCATGTTAGCCAGAATGGTCTCAATCTTTTGACCTCATGATCTGCCCACCTTGGCCTCCCAAAGTGCTGGGATTACAGGCGTGAGCCACTGCGCCCGACTGAGCCAGGGCAGGTTTTAAATGAGTGGCCCTGAAAATCACCGTGGGTTTTAGGTTCCAGCCATGTAAACTCCAGGCGAGTTCTGAAAGACCACTGGGGAAATGAGCCACAGCTGAGGGCACACAGAAACAGGCTCGGCCCTCACGGGTAATGCAGACCCTCCAAGTCAGGAGCAGCAGCTCCACGCCCCAGGGGCCTTGGAAGAGCGCAGTCCCGGGGACCCCGGGGGAGGCTCACGCGCAACGCAGAGGGGCAGGAGCCCACCTGTGAATGAGGACCCCTGCCGCCTGCCCAAACTGGTCCATCTGGGTGGCCGCCTCCTCCGACAGCATCTCCGGGTGCAGGGAACAGGATGGAGGGCGGGGCAGCTCGCACTTCTGCTTGTCTTCCCAGGACTTCAGGGTGCTCTCAAATGCCTATGGACCCGAAAGCCCGATTACACCTGCTGCTCTGAAGCATGCGTCTAACTGCAACAGACACTATGGGGATGCCAACGAGATCACAACTAGAAAGGGACAAATGGGACTTTTTTTTTTTTTAACATTAGGGGAAGGAGATGGTCCTAGAAATTACTGCCCTATTAGCTTAATCATTGTGTCTTAAAAAAAAAATCCTAGAACAAAACACAAAAAGCTCCAGCTCTTAACAGTGCACACAAGAGCCCACAGGTGAGCCCTGGACCCCACCCAGGTTCCGTGGGCGGCCGCTCTTACCCTGTCTCTGGTCAGTGTCTGTGCCCGGTTCTTGTGGACAATCCGAATATACCCTGGCGGCTGGACCCAGGCCTCTCCATCCACCTGCACAGGCACGCCCTCATCCCCAAGGATGGAGATCTTCACCGTGCGACACTGAGCAGACATCACAGCCATCACTCATGCTGAGCCAAAACCCCCAGGGGTTTAAAAGTGCTATTGGCACCACCATGACCTTCCTGCTCCACACACCCGTCCCTGCCTTGCAGGACACCCCACCTCCGCCTCTGGGATGATGCTCCACCTACAGCTAGCCTTCTGCTGTTGTGTCACTGAGCTGAGGGTCTGTTCTCCCACTGTCCCGCCCCATCCTCTCACTGAGCAGTCAGTGCAGGAGACCTTGGTGCTGAGACAACAGGTGTCAGAACCCAGGGGCGGGGGTGTTGTAGCTCCCAGCAGCCACTGGGCCCCTGCCACGTGAAAACACCCCCAGAAAAGAGTAGATGGCACAATAGATGACGACGAGCCATCCATCATCATCCTGTTCCTCCTTTTCAACAACAAACATTGCCAAAGAATGAAAATTGTGAACTTCAAGCAGCCTACAGCTAAGGGTAGACAGAGTGCTGGAAGAGACTAGACAGTCACAGGCTGGGGTTCAGCCAGTGGGTGTCATCAGCACCCTCCCCGGCCCCAGTGCCTGTGCCTGGGTACAGCCCTGCCCCATCCTCACAGACAGACTGCCCTCAGCCCATCGCTGCTGTCAGAAATAAGCCATGGGGGTACCCCCAGCCCTTCACCACTCGGCCTCACAACCACGATCAAGGGCCCCAGCTGGAAATCCCCCCACACCCCACACCAGAGCCATGGGCTCCGTCCCCACCTCCAGCTGCAGCTCTGACAGCTGCAGACACACGCAGAGTTCAGCCTGGGTCTGCTCTATCTCATCCCACCTCAGAGGGGACAGGCAAGGCTGGGGCTCAAGCAGGATATACATTTTGAAAGAGTTATCTTGGCCGGGTGCAGTGGCTCACACCTGTAATCCCAACACTTTGAGAGGCCAAGGTGGGTGGATCATTTGAGGTCAGGAGTTCGAGACCAGCCTGGCCAACATGGTGAAACACTGCCTCTACTAAAAATACAAAAATTAGCTGGGAATGGTGGTGGGCACCTGTAGTCCCAGCTACTCGGAAGGCTGAGGCAGAAGAATCACTTGAACCAGGGAGGTGGAGGTTGCAGCAAGCTGAGATTGCACCACTGCACTCCAGCCTGGGCAACAGAGCAAGACTCTGTCTCAAAAAAAAAAAAAAATTAGAAAGAGTTATCTTGAGAATTTAACGTCAAGCACAGCATGGGGAAAGGGCTCTGGCCCAGGAAGTGGGGCCACGAGCTGTCCAGAACAGGACATGAGGCACCCACATGGCCCTGAAAAGCACCCACCCTCCCAGGCTCCATGCGCTGTCCCGGAATTTAGCACACTCCCGGCTGGGGACTCGGCCAGGCACCCCAGGACCATGGCCACTACCTGGGCGATCCGATGATGCTGCAGCCTGATGACTCGAGAGACGGCCATCTGCATGCTGCCGAACACGGCGACCACCTCCAGAATCTTGTCATCGAATGACGGAGCTGCGAAAGTCTGCAAGGGACACGTTAGAGCTGACCACCACTCCACACATCCCCGCACACAGGCCGCCCCTACCCTCGCTCCCTCCCTCTGGGGGGTAAGCCCCTCCCAGCTGACGGGAAGTTACCAGGTAACTGCACTCCTGAGGGGCTTCATGTTGCAGGACCTGAAACCAGCTGCCTGGGACCAAATACCAGCTCTCACCTAGGCAAAGTTACCGAATCTCTCTCTCCTCCATTTCCCCATGTGTAAAATGGGGAAACTAATGGCACGCTCCTCCAGGACCATCAGTAGGGCCAAGTGAGTTAACACTGCAGAGTGCCAGGGCTGGGGCCAGCACACACCACGTGTGCAGGAAGCGCTGAATACTTCTATTCGCTATTACGTACAAAGGAAGGTTTAAACCAGGTTTAAACCTATCAACACCTTCCCACAGTTCTTAACACAAATTCCAAACTTCTCCCCCGGCTCACACGGCCCAACGTGACCCAGGCCCTGCAGACCTCTCCTGTCTCTCCACGCCCCTGCTGCCCGCTGCAGTCAGGGCACCTCTCCCCCATCCTCCATGTGCCTGCCCTGTCTTGACTCTGAGGCTTCATCTGTGCAATTCTCTCTGCCTGGAACAGCCTCCCCCTCTCCTCTGCCCACCTAACTTGGCCAACTCCAAGTCATCCTTCAGGTCTTGGCCTCCCAGACACCTTCCCTGACGCTCCTTCCACGTCACAGCCTCTGACCACATCTGCTGACCACAGACCCTCACTGACCACCTTCACTGACACATCTGCTCTGCTCAACCCTCCAGACGATGAGCTGGGTGGGGGACCCTATCTATCTTGTTCTGCACGGCAGCCCCACTGTTGGCACACGGAAGAGCTGGATCTACCCCAGCCACAGCAGAACACCTCCCTGCTCTCAGACAGCTCTTCCCCACTGAGCTCGGGCCCAGCCACCCACACCCCATACATACATCATCTTCCTTGGTCCCCCCCCAGAAGTTGGTTCCTCCGGCATAGCTGGGAATGTTAAGGACAGCAATTCCCTGAAGACTGGGGAGTGGGATGGGTCGCCCGTCACACTGAGCAGCAGAGACACAGAACAAAAGAAAAGAGAAAGGCATGAGTCAGCTGCTCTTTCTCTACCAGCTTCCCACCGCCAGGGGCTCAGGAGCACAGCCGTGGCCAGGGCATCCCCAGGCCAAGTCCCTGTGCACGGAGGAAATAGTCAACAGGAGAAGCAACGAGCCTGGCAGTCTGCTGATGGATGGAGGCCAGCCTGCAGGTGACAAGGACCCTCCTCCACTCACCTCCAGCAAGACCTTTTGCTCCAGGTTCTTGTAGGTTCTGTGCAGCAACTCTTTGGTTCCAAGAACTCCATACCACATCATGTTCTTGGTTCGGCTCCTAGAAACAGAAGCAAAGACTTGCCACGGGTATGGGCTTTCTTCATACAGTTAACCAGAGTCATTTCTGTGAAAGCTGGGAATAGCATCTGACCCACAAATCAGCTACATTTAGCAATCATTTACAGCAGTAACATCCGAAGGACACATTTTTGTGTTTGCAGATATGCATAGAAAGACACGTTCACCAACAGGACATTTTGCTCAATGGTAACATGTTGCCAAGAAAGCAATCATACCCTGAAAGGGAAATCAATAAAGTTAAAACATTATAGAACCCTATAAAAAACTTCTACACATCCTCATTTTTTTTCTGGCTAAAAAATTATGCTTACCACAGGAAAACTGGAAAATATAGAAAAGCACCAAGGAGAAGACACTCCTCGTAATCCTCCATGCATAATCCAGCACCTGTCTGCACCCTCCACACGCGCTGATGACAAATGCCAAGTGCTGCTATGTATTTCCTCAATCTTCTTTGCATATTAATTTCCAGTTGCAGTAACCTGTTTACAGTTGCACGACCTACTTGGTCCACTTTACCCTGCGCCGGCAATGCTTCCGTCGCCACACGCTCTCTGCAGACATGGCCAACCTCAGCGAAGCACGGCTCTACCACAGCTTATCGAACCAATCCCCTTGACCACCCTCCTCCGCCCCATGCCTGAGCTCTGTAAATGACACACTAGGAGTCCCTTCGTACCTACTTCAACCAACATTTCCAATGACTTCTGCAGAAATTTCCAATGACATTTGTAGAAGTGGAATTTTTCTCAGGAGAACTTTTCAAAGCTCTCAATACAAACTCCAGAGAGGTTTGACGAGGGTTCCAAGGCTCTAGAAATGTATTACGCATGCCCCTGTTCCTCAACTGCTTATTTTACCCTGCTAAAGTATGTGTATTTTCACACTTTTCCCAGTGATTTTTGGACTAATAGGGATTTTCCAGTGATCTGACGTCACCATCCTGTGCTGTACAGGGATACGGCCCTGGGGCCCCTGAGCCATTTTCTCCTGCATGGAAGAGCCTCAGAGTTCAAAAGTTCTTTCAGTTCTGATGCTTTTGTTTTCCTAGACATTTCCAACTACATATAACCTGAGCAATGACTAAAGCTGGCCCCTCAGGTGTCAGCATGGCTCCCCGCAAGGTGGCAGTGACGCCATGAGGGCGAGGCCACAGGGGCCCACGTGGCTTGGTTCATTCAAGCCGATCCTGACTCAGTGGACGAAGACTCCAGCAAGGGTCTCCCAGCTTCTGGGTCAAGGACTGTTCTCTGCACAAACACCATCAACCCCCACACTCATTTCTCCCTCTCTGTAGTTCTAATCATGTCAAAGCTGAATGGCCTCTCTGATTATTACTGTGGGGTGGGGAGGGAGACATTTCTCCCTCACTTCTTGTGTTTCACAGACAAAAGGGAATTCTACATCAGGCCAGGAAGAAAAGCTTGAGAGGAGGGACCCTTCTCATTTTTCTCCATCCTCTCTTCAGGCCAGGACCGAGGATCCAGTAATTTTAGGGGAAAAAAACTGAAACCCCCAGTGATGCCCCTTGGGGCACCCACGCCGCCGTCTTCCTGCAGAGGTTGGACTCAAGGGCCTCGTGGGCAGGCTCGGTGTGATGGGGGAGGGCCAGCTAGGGTGGTGATGAACACACAGACCCTCCCACAAACAATGCTGCGCACTTACGCTATAGGTCCAATAGCTTCGCACACCTGCCGCTTTTCTGTAGTATCACGGACTTGGGGCTCTCATTAAGAGACGCAGCCATTCCAATGACCACCATCACTGGTTTTCTGATGTTGAATTTCCCTTGACCTGGCCAGCCCGAGAGGTGCTTCCCTTCCATCTCTGAAAGCACCCGTGCTTCTGATAAGGCCATCTGGGCTCCATTTCTGCCCCCGCCTTAGCATTCTGCACATTCTTTAACCTGCTGACTCCAGAAATCTGCTACTGTCTGGAAGGAGAAGCCACAAAGATGCAAAGGACAGACGTGCTCCTGAGCCTGTTACCTACCTGCACTTCTCTGGGTGCTCATCGCGCTTGTTGTTGAAGTCCAGAGATATCTTCGCATCCAGGCCAATGCCAAAATAGTTGTTCATGACACATTTCTCCGTGTAATACTCTCTGCAAAGGTGAGTTTTAAATCAATTACAACAGCCCTGCTGAGCAGTCTTATTTCAGACTCCCAATCTCTCAGCATTTCTCTTCCTTGGGGCAAAACTGATAACTTTTTCTTTTTTTTTTTCTGATAAGAGATTTATTAAGATATACACTAGATAACTTATCAATTTACAATGTACAATTCAATTATTTTTAGTATATTCAGAGTCATTTAACCATCACTAGATAATCGATTTTAGAGCATTTCATCCCCCTAAAGAGAAAGCCTGTACTCCTGCCATCAGCAACTAACTCTCCATCCTCACCATCCCTGGCGCCTCTCGTCTACCTTCCACCTCCACGGAGAGGCCTCTGCTGGGCAGTTCACAGGAATGGGATCATGCAGTCGTGGGCTCTGTGTCTGGCTCCTTTCTCTTCCTCAGGACGATGTTTTCAAAGTTCATCCATATTATAACGTGTTAGCGCTTCATTTTTATTACCAAATAATACTCCATTGCGTGGCTAACCCACATCTGTTGACCTGCTCATCAGCAGATGGACACTGGGATGTTCCACGTTTTGGCTATTATTTAGGAACATTTGCATACAGCTTCTAGCATGAACATGTTTTCAGTTCAATCCCACATGGCCTGGCAGTTCTGCGCCTGCTGGTCACACGGCAGCTCTGGGCTGAACCTTTGGCGGAGCTGCTGGACTGTTCCCCACAGCAGCTGCCCATCTTACACTCCACCAGCAGCACCAAACCTGAAGATATGTTTATGGCACAGAAACTCACCCATTTCAACTCTGGATCTCAAAACATTTCTCAAACATCCCTAGTTACAATCAAAGCTGTTGCCAAATTAAAAAGGAAAATGACTTGAAAACATCCATCCCAGCCCCACAGCACAAGCCTTCCCTTTCCCCATGTGCGACGGACGAGAAGAGACTCAGCTCATTCAAGTTTCTTGTCCCCACCCAGCTGGAAGTCCTGCTCCTGCAGCTCCCCCAGCTGCTGGGAAAGCCCATCCTGGCCTTCACCCACCCCAGCCCCAGGGTCACACTGGGGTTCCCCCCCAGGGCAAGCGGATGAAGGGAGGAACCCCTGTTCCTCCACCCAGAGGCTGCAGCCAGGAGAAGAGGATGTTCTGGGAGTTCCCAAAGAAACTCAATGGATGGACGGGCTTGAGAACATTGCTCGGGCCAGAATTCTGACACACTTTAGCTCACTGAGCCAGTGCCGCCGGATCTGAGAACAACTAGCACGTGTCAGTGTATTTATGATCCATCTAATTCAAGTGCCCGACAGCTGCACCAGAGCAAAGCTCTGGGACAAAACTGTTTACCATGCAGAAGACCACATGCCTGGCCAGCATGTATAGGTCCTGGGAAAACAGAGAGCTCCAACAGAGAGAAACAGGGCAAAGAGATGAGGGAAGGCAGCAGAGACTGGGCTCAGGGGCCTGGAGCAGGAGGGGCGGCAGTGGCTGGGGCAGTGGGAGATGACAGGGTGCCGGGGCCTGCTCAGACCCAGCTGCAATGGGGCCTACACAATACGGCTCAGGCACACACCACGGCAGGAAGGCAGCAAAGCACAGCTTTGCCTCCCCAGGTGAAGAGAAGAGATGAGACCACCCAGCTGAGCAACAGAAGTGGAAGTTCCACAGTCTCAGATGAAGGAGACAAAGGAGATATCCAGTTCAGGGGCCCTTAGGGACAGTGCTCACTGTAGGACTACGGCTCTGGCCTCCCCGAGGAAAAGCCTCAGGAGGGCTGAGAACTGGAGCCCCAGGCAGCCCCAGGGGAGGAGTAGACCAGGCCAGGAACAGGGACACTGAAGTGTTGTACCAGGCCAGCAGCTGGAATCTAGGGGTCCACTTTCCCAAACCCAGAGCCTCTGTGAACCACGCATTTTCTCCTGTCACTGTCCCTAACCACTCCAGAAAAATGGCTGGCCACATTTAACCAACTGCCACCAGCTGCCCAAAACCTGCAATCAGCCAGCAGAAAGATGAGTGTAGAAAAACAGGTTTTCAAAACACCACTTGTCTCCACAATGGTCTCCAATACCTAGGGAGACTCCATTAAACTGCTATATACATGTCCTCACTGCCTTACAGGCCAGCAGAGGAAGAAGGCCTTGTCCCCCAAGGAGTAGCAGTATCAGCACGCAGGCACACAGCAGCCCTTATAAGCCTCAGCGCAGGCCGGTGTCTCCCTAAGGTGCTCGGAGACACGAGGGAGGCACACAGAGGACCCTCCAGCCCAGAGTCTATGGTTCTGCATCAGCAATGAGGAGAGCAGGTGTTAGAGGAAAGCAGGGGAAGGGATGGCAAGAGGAAGATGGCAGGCTGTAAGCAGAAGTCAGTGAGGTCCAGCCAAGGTCATGGGAGAGTGACCACGAAGAGCAGCACAAGGGCAGCTCAGGGTAGGAGCAGCTGAGCCTGTGAAAAGCCTCGGAAGGGCATGCAGGCTCAGGGGACGTCGAGCAAGCACTGTGGGACCTTGGGAAGGAGATGGGAGGTGTGCGCTTCGCCTCTACAGCAGATGTGCAGTTGTGGTTTCCAGCTCCACTCCTTAAGTGGAATCTCCACGACTTCTCAGCCTTCCTTATCAGCTACCACCAGCTGGGCAACTGCTCACCAATTTCTCTAGTTAATCCTGAGATCTGTTTTCTAGGCACTAGCAGCCATGTAACAATATACCCACTTGGTTTATCCCTCATACTCACAGGGTTTCTGGTTCAGAGTTGAAGGGATCAGCATTAATTAACAGGCGACTGATGACTGAGCCACCGGGTAAGGAACCAGACATTCCAGCCCGGACATCTGTAAAGCAGACACAAGAAAGAGGTGGTGCTGGTCAGAAGCTACAGACTTAACAGAAGCTCGTGTCTCTGAAGCTGGTGGACCGGTATTCTGCAGAACGTTATTATAATTAAATGTTTCTAAAATTATGTATAACCATGTCCAAATTTTGCCAATAGTCTTAGGTCAAAAATCACTGGAACAAAAAAACCATACTGGGTGGCAGAAACCAACACCTACAAAACACACAAAAAAATGGCTTCTAAGGTGTGTGCCTGTGGTCCCAGCTATTTGGGAGGCTGAGTGGGGAGGATCACTTGAGTCCAGGAGGTCAAACTGCAGTGTGCCATGACCACACCACTGCACTCCAGCCTAGGCAACAGAGAGAGACCCTCTTTAAAAAAAAAAAAAAAGGCTTATAGAGTCAGTTTTCGTGTTCTCATTTAATGTAAGCCACTCTACCAAAATGATCTCTGAGAGTTGAGGCTTAAGGCTTTATAAGGCTGCCTTCCTAAGAAATGAACATCAAGGAATGCTCCAGGCAGCCAGGACCTCACCCTCCCTGCGCCTCCTGCAACCACGCTAGAAGCACAGGACGGTCCCTCGGGTTCCCTCATCAGGCCGGCCACCTCCCTTTTCCACTCAGATAATTCCTTCATTCTTCAAACCCCAACTCGACCATCACCTCCTCAATGGCACCTCCTGGGCTCCTTGGGTGGTTATTTGGGTACTACCTGGCTTTTGTTTAAAAAAAAAAGCACTCTTCATACAGTCATGTAAATTTTTAAATTCCACCTATCTTTCTCAGGGGACTGTAAACTCTCCAAGGACAGCGAGCCCATTTCTTTCAGTTTGATGGGCCCAGAGCTGTGCTAGGGCCCCCACCGGTCCCTCCTGCTGGCCGCCACTCACTTGGGTACAGGATCTTGGTGTTGAGCGCAGGCAGGCTGTCCCGGCTTCCTGGCTGGGGTGGAAGGGAAGCAGAACTGCCCAGGGACAGACTTCCTTTGCTGATCAGCTTTTCACATGGAGATTTCGACACTGTAACAACAGAGCAGAAAACCTTAGAGCTGTCTGGAATAGAGACTGTGAAATACCTGGGGGGTCCTTAGCGACATGAGCAGGTGGGCAGCTGTCTGAAATAGCGACTGTGAAATACTGGGGAGTCCTTAGTGACATGAGCAGGTGGGAGGGCTGAGGAGGGAGGGCTGCAAACCACAGGCAGTTGCGTGAAGTGTGTGGGACAAAGAAGGGGGCAGAGGACCAAGCAGGTGCACATGATGTTTGGGGGGTTGGGCTCATGGAGAGGGTAATACAAGCCACAGGTGGCAGCACTGGAGGGAGGGGTGAGCCCAGTCAGTCCGGGCTGTGGGAGGTGGAGCACACACACAGCAGAGCTCTGAGTGGTGGCCATGCAGTGGCCGTGGGTCAGTTCTGAGCACGGGCCTCCCAGCAGCCTGCACAGGCTGGGGGTGCCCTCCACCAGGGCCTGTGCTGTGGGTTGTTCCAGGAGGGGCAAGGACAAAGAAGGCCCACCCTCACCCACCCGCCTTCCCTCTGCCAGACACAGCCGCTTCCAAGCAGTTCTGGGGCCCAGTATGGTTCCAAGGAAGCAGTGAGGGCAGGACGCAACTGCTCCTCAGGGAGGCAGTCCTCGCCCTGATGGAGGGGGTCTCACGGGTTCTACTGGTGTCCACCAAGACAGACCGCACACACCTCAAGGGCGTGCACAGGAGATGCACAGAAACAGGCCTTGGGCGGTGAATTTTTATGCAACCAAGTGGCCAAAGCAACTATGAGAAAGCGCCCTCAAACCTCCCCTGGCAAGCCCACTACGTCTCAACAAAACCAAGCACACCGTGGTGCGCAGAGGGAGGTGGAGCCACGGGTACCTTTGCGCTGGCTCCTCCCCTTGGGGACCCCGAAGCTCTCGCTGTGGGGCAGTGGTGAGCACACTCTGTGGTCCATCTTCTCCTCTGACTCAGACAGGCCCAGGACGAAGCCCTCCTGCTCCTGGGTCTGGGCATTCTGCTCATCGACAGCTGTGCAAGGAGAGTGTGTGTGGCTGAGCACGCAGGTGCAAAGCTAAGGGCGCTGTCAGGCTGGGCGGAGGGCCCCTCCTCGCCCCACGGCCTGATCTTCCTCAAACATCCTCTGGCTAAAGGCTTGGACTCCGAACCCCCACTCCCACCCATCTTCCCCCTGGTCCTGGCACCGGGGCAGGGCATCCCTGCTAACAGGCTGGGAGGCCTGGAACCCTCGAAGGGGAAGGCAAGGGGTGCAGAGGAGGCTGGCGCAGGCTGGAGGGCTGCAGGCGGGAGGAGCGGCCGCACGGACACGCAGGTGCGTGGGTGTGAGGCTGTGACCTCAGGGCTCTCACAGGAGTGAGACGCTTATAGTGAAGTCAATGAGGGCCAGGAAAGAGGTCAAGGGGAGGCAGCATGAAGGGGTCTGAGGGTGTGAGAGGAGGCGTGGAGGGAGGGCAAGCGAACTCGCTGGGGGTCTGGTGCCTGGACACAGGTGGAGAGGGCCGCAGTGGAGGTTTTCTCAACGTGCACCCTTCCGTCATCTCCATGTTCAGGGGACGCTGGGCATGCCCAGTGCTGGCCTGAGGAAAGCCCCTCCTCATCACAAGGCCAGTCACCTTTCTCTGTGTGCTCTATGATCTGACGAATCGCTTTCTTCAGGCTGTTGGCTCTCAGCATGAGCTGTTCTCGAGGCCGGAATATCTGCGGCCGGGCCGGGCAAGCTGATGCCACCAAGCGGTCCCCCATGGAGCTGCAGACGCTGCCCGACCCATCTCCATCTTCAGCCTCCTCAGCAATGGTGGGGGGCGGGTTGGGCAGAGAGGACGAGGCCTGTGACTCATCATCCAAGGTCTTGAGAAGGGAATCCAGCTTCTCTTTCAGGACAGAGCACTGAACAAGGAAAGGAAATGGCATGCAGAGCTGAGGCAGGAGAACAGGGTCTCTGGAGGCAGGGAACCTCAGGCCATTTCACCCAGACTTCCTAGAACTCAATCAAAAGGAAAATCCTAACTCTCCACACCTAAGTAACAAAAGGACCAGAGGCTACTCCCTTTGCAAATCCCCACCTTTCCCGCCCCGGCAGGTGGGAAATTGGGGAAATTGGCTGTCCGCAACCAACCAAACTGATTGCGAGCTGAGTCTTACTCTGCATAGAAGTGCAACTTTGAAACTTTACCTGAGCCTCTGATTGGTTGCTTTTTGCAACCAATCAGAAGTTTGCATAGGAGTGTAACCTTTGTAACCACTTCAGCCTCTGGCTGGCTGCTTTCTGCCAATCACTGATTGTGGGCTACCACTTCATTTACATGAGGTGAGCATGAAGTGGCCAATGGGATACTTCTAGGAGGTATTTGGACCCAAGAAGATTCTGTATCTGGGCCCTTGAGCCGCTGCTCGGGCAGCTCCTGCACTGTGGAGTGTACTTCCATTTTCAATAAATCCCTGCTTTCGTTCTTTGTTGCTTCATTCTTTTCTTCCTTTACTGTGTGTTTTGTCTAATTCTTTGTTCAAATCACCAAGAACCTGGACAACCTGCAGTCACGGCCCTCTACTGGTGACAGACCAAGCTTCTTGCTGCCTCAATGCCCCTCCCACCCAGGGCACGGGAACAGACCTTCTTGGCCATGACCTCTGACTCCTCCGAGCTCTCGGTCGTCTTCTCATAGGCCTTCCCCACCCGGGCCACGAAGTCCTTCACCGTCTCACAGAGCACTCTGTGGGGAGAGAAACAGAAAGACCCTTCTAGAGAGGCAGCTCCAGGCTGGGGGCCAGGGCACCATGCCCTCCCCAGGGCCACCAGGCACTCACTTGGCCGAGGAGATGACCACCGAGTGCTGGTCCGAGGTGAGGATTTTAGAAAGGTGGGCTGCAACCGAGTCTTCATAGAAGAGAATTTGCTGAACCTGCAATCACCCCAAATGGCCAGGACTGTTGGTCTCTGTGACAGCAAGCTCCATGACAGTCCCAGTGACTCTGCCACCCACTTCCTTGCCAGCACAGGCTGGGAAAGACGAGTCTCTCCTAACAGACACTGTCTGACCCAGCCAAGCCTCAACTCACTTCTAACGCTAATCTGGGACTCACCTAGTGCTAGGTGAAAGATTTTAAAAGCTTCGTCAAGCTGCAAACTACAAATGAATCTCCTTCAGTCTGCGATCCCAGCACGGCCTGTGCTAGGAGCTTCTGTCCTGACCCCTACTCATCCTGACAGCAGCGTGCTGGCAGGCCGGCTCCAGGTTTGGGTCTGTTCGCAGCAGAGGCTGTTTCCATCTGGCTGTGAGCACCATCTGGACACACGCTCTTCCCCCAACCATCTGCTCTGGCTGTCAGAAGGGCGCCCTATCCCTGTGGGATTCCTGCTGTCTTTAGGACCCAGCCCCAGGGTCAGCAAACTTCACTACTGGCCAGACAGCGAATATCCTGGGCTTCCCACACACACACACTCTTCCTTTCAAAATTTAAAAAAAAAAAAAAAAAGGAAAAATAAAAAAATGTACAAACCAGTCTTCACTTGCAAGGCCATGGGCCCAGGCATATCTGGCCTGCAGGCCTTGCTTGCTGACCGTTGCCCTAGCCCCTGACAAAAGCTCACCTCTTTGTACTACCCCACCCAGCACTGCACCAGCGCAAAATATAAACTAAAGACAAAGTCTATTCTCTGAGGGAAGCTGTAGGAGCGTTAAACACAACAGTAACAATCATCAAATGAGAAGAACCACCAGTTGGACTAGAGGAGGCTGAGCGAAGGGCAGCTGCGGACGCCACAGAGAGGTGGGACGGGGCAGGAGCCGGGGGCTAGGGGAGAGCCGGCTAGAGCATTCCAGGCACGTGGGCACCGTGGCGGGGGAGGGAACGGGCGCGCACCGTTTGGGGCTCACTGAGCAGCTGAGAAGATGCAGACAGGGTGGGAAGGCCACTAGGAGGACCCCCCACCACCCGGCAGGGCCGATGACGACCCCAGGAAGCCCCTAGAGGCTCGCAAAGCCCAAAAGGCCCCTGCCAGGGGAGTGAGAATCCTCTCAGCCATGGGTTCACCCTGCACCTCCACAGGCCTGACTGTGACACCCCAACACCAAAGGGGAGGCGTCTCTGCAAGGGAGGTGATGCAAACCGCTGCCAGGACAGTTCAGATCACATCAGCACGCGAGCAGGGTGTGAAGAACAGGCCAGCAATACCTCGGAATCCTCGCTGAAGTCTTCGGTGACGGTGGAGGAGGAGGCCTGCCGGGGGAGCTTGGCCTCGTATGCCATGACGCTCCACCTGCACACACAAGGTCAGCTGCACAGGCGGCAAGACGTGCAGGCCCACAAGGGTGGACCCTGCACCCTCCGCTTTCACGGCTGGCAGCCTTGATCTTTACACAGTTTCTGACTTCATTTTTAGGCCCTTGGTCTTGACTCTGTCCCATAACTTGGCTGAGAACAAATGTCTGCACTCCACAACTAATGGCAGTACAGCTCCATGAAAGAGAGGAAGGTCTCCCATAAATGGCTGCCTTGAGATAAGATGCTGCTTCTGGGAGAAATGGATTTACCCTCCTCAAGAGAGCTGCAAATGGCTCAGCCAGCTGGCCCAGTGAGATGAGCATTTCACAGGCCCCAAGGCACACAGAGGAGGCCTGAAATGGTGGGGGCACTGCAAAACCACAACTGTGCTCAGAACTCTAGGCTTCTGGGAGCAACTAGGAAGGCTAGGAGGCATCTCATCAGCGCCCCATGTGCCACAGGCATGTGGTCAGTGAGTGCCAAGTGTGTCACTCGGAACAACAGTACCTCACTCAGGGAAAGTGTCACAGCGGCTTTAGGCACTAGAGGATAATTCCTCAAAACTTCTTCTGGGAACAGAATATAGGAAAATGAAACTGTTCAAGTAAGCGACAAGAAGCACTCTTCCGATGGGTATTAGATCTCGGGCTGAAGCAGCCAAAGACAGCGCAGCTGCCTTCTCCACGGCCCTGACACACTCAGGCTTGGCCTCCTGGGAAGACCGGATCATTCTAGGGCATGGCTGGTTCTTAACCTGTTTTGTTTTTATCCTTGTCATAATCTGACCAAATATCAAAGACTATCAGAATATATGCTCAGGTCAAATCTTTACAAATAATTTCAGAGGGCCCATGTTTTCCACAGACCCCAGGTTAAGAACACCTGGTCAAAGGGACCTGTCTCTCAAAGTCTCCTCAGATGGCACCGGAGCACATCCCCACTCACCTGTCCAGCATCTTGGTGCTGGCTCTCTCCAACTTCTCCAGGATCTGGGGGAGCTGGGTGTCGTCATCGCAGGCTGAGCCCCAGCCCAGCACTCGGGCCAAGTCGTTCCCTGTGCCGAGCGGCAGCACTCCAAGCTGACACTAAGGAAACACGGGGGAAGATGTGCAGGCAAACACCTGGGGGCAGGGGCCACCTCCCAGCCCGCAGCCCTCCTTGTCACCCACCATGAGGGTTACATCAGCAATGTGGGGATGTGACCTAAAACCATGCAGCTTACACATTATAGGGAGAGCCCACTGGAGGGGACAGATGGCATTTTCCTTGGCAATGAGACAGAAACGTGACTGCCCTTGAGATAAGATGCTGCTTCTGGGAGAAATGGATGAGCCACAGGTCCATCTCTCAGCTGTCATCACATCTTCATGGTCAGCCCCTCACACCCTCTCTGATCTGTCTCCCAAATCCCCCTGCTTCCCATTTTCACCACCATGATCGCAGCCCCAAGGAATCACTCTGATGCCTCGCTACCTGTCCCTCCATCCACTACAGCATCTCACTCACTAATGCCAAATTCTTCTTCCAAAAACATCACTAGTGTCACTTCTCTCCTCTAAATCCTATCCAAAAAGGGTGCCAGGACCATCCTCAGTCTGGAGGCCACCCTGGAACCTTGCCAGAGCTCAGCCTCTGTCCGCCTGCCTGCTGTTCCACGAAGAGACCTCATGTATTACTCAGGCCTCACCCTCCACCTGGATTCCCATCCCAGAGCTCCAATGAGATCCCACTACACCATTCCATTGCTTAGGAGGCCTCTTGAAACACCCACTGCCCAGAGCTCACCAGCCTTTGACTCTGACAACGCAGTGCCCACGGCCATGAAGGCCTGCAGTGGAGTGCGTGGGGAGGCGTTACTGTCCTTGAGGCAGGAAACCTGCCGTGGTCCAGCCTACAGCACCATACAGCCCTCTGCTCACCAGGTGCAAGTGACCATGCCTGAGGCCCTGCCGCCTGTGGGGACAGCAAACACCAGGGAAGGTCCTGCCTCACCAAGGGGACATCTGGCAGAGGGGGAGGCAGGAGCGAGCAGGCCAGGACACTGGAGGCGACACACTAGATGGAGAGAACCCAGCACTGAAGGGTGCCCAGAGGGTCTGAGGACTCCGCGAGGGCTTCCTGGAGCCTTAAAGGAAAAGGAGAGCAGCGCACAGCAGGCATGGATGGTGCTCCAGGCAGGGCGGAACCACACTGGGAGGGGCAAGGCAGAGCTCAGTGAAGAGGAGTACAGTGCGAGGAAACAGGAGGCAGACAGGCAGAGGAGCAAGCAGGAGGCAAAGCTGGGACTCTGGCAAACTCTCTTAAAGGTCTGGACTTTTCCCAGAAGCATCGTGCTTGGGGGGCGCACAGGCAGAAGTGCCCCGGGAAAGGCCGCCTGGGTGAGCTGCAGATGGACAGAGGCCAGGGTACTGTGGGTGGCAGGACCGAGGCCACAATTAGTGAGAAACAGGCAGGAGGAAGAGACGGAGGAACCAAGAACAACTGTCCAATTTCCTGGCTCAGACATCTAGATGGATGACATTTTCGGACTCGAAGGAAAGGAATGCAGGGTGAGGGCTGAACGTGGTGTTGTGTTGGAAACTCGCGGCACTAGGAGACATCCAGAGAGGCCCAAGGCTCAGCTATCAATTGAGGCGCCCCCAGGAGAGAGATGACAGCAGAAGCCCTGCAGGTTGCTGAGTGTTCCAAAAGTGAAGAAGGAGAGGCCCCAGCAAGGCTTTGAGGACACAGTGTTAAGGGAAGGGTAAGGAGGGAGAGGCCACCATGGAGCAGTAGCGGCCAGGAAGACAAAAAACCCCGAGGCAGCAGGGGCCCAGCGAGGGCATAGCCACCACGTCAGGTGTCAAAGAGAAGCAGGGGAGAGAAATGTGTGCTGACCCTGGCTGAACGTATGAAAATAAGCCACAAGGTCCCACTGTCTTCCTAACTAGTGACAATGAACTTGCAAATGATACACCAAATCAAAAATTAGAGTAGTCTATGCTAATCCACCACCAGGCGGCACCAGTTCTCCTCCTGAGCTGCTGGCCTCACGGCCGGAGCTGTCCAAGTCCACCCACCTGGAAATACCACCAAGTGAGCAGGGCTGGGTAGGGACCACAGAAGCACTGAAAAACACATCCACGTCACACAGAAGACTGAATTTTTTTAAAAAGGGGCCATAATAAACATAAGAAAATACAGATGCAAATCCTCCTAATCTTGGGGTGTAGGTAGCTGCAAATATGACAAGACGACAAAAATCATGAAAGAAAAGACCACCCCCAGAAAGGACGCTGAACTGACAAACGACACACCGGGAAAAAAATATCTGCAGTGACAGATAAAAAGTTAATATAACAATAATCCTCACACACCCATTTTTAAAGGAAAAAAAGGTGAACACTCAAAGAGAAAATGAGGCAAAAAAAACATAAACAGGTGATTTATTTAAAACTTCATAACCAACTGAGGAGGCGTTTGACTTCACCAGGAATTAAAGAGGTAAAGATCAGACATTTTTTGGTCTACTTAGCTGGACAAAAACTAAAGAGATGAACGGCTTGGACGGTGCACGGGGAAAGACAGCTTTAAGAGGCATCAGACATGGAAGCTGGCACAGCCCTGAGGAAAGGCAGTTTGTCAGCACATTTCAATACTTAAGCTTGGGTGCGCTCAGAGAGGAGACCACTGGGAAGTGATCACCGTGCTCACACATGGAGGTGAGCTGGCCCTGGGCTCCCGGGTGTGTCCAGTGGAAAACGACACACAGATGCCTACTTACAGACACAGGCACAAGGTGTCTGCAACATCTTAATTCGTGATTTTTTAAAAGCAGTAACAGGCCGGACGCGGTGGCTCACGCCTGTAATCCCAGCACTTTGGGAGGCCGAGGTGGGCGGATCACGAGGTCAAGAGATCGAGACCATCCTGGCCAACATGGAGAAACCCTGTCTCTACTAAAAATACAAAAATTAGCTGGGCGTGGTAGCGTGTGCCTGTAATCCCAGCTATTTGGGAGGCTGAGGCAGGAGAATCACTTGAACCGGGAAGGCAGAGGTTGCAGTGAGCCGAGATCGCACCACTGCACTCCAGCCTGGCGACAGAGCAAGACGTGGACCTCAAAAAATCAACAACAAAAGCAGTAACAGAATAGCCTGTTTAAATTACAACTGCATTGTGCATTTTATGTACTGTGATCAAGAGAGGTCAGAGATAGCAAAATGTTGGCACTGGCTGGATCACCTGGGGAGGCCGTGGCTAGGTGTGGAAATTAAGTGAATATATGAACATTTTTATATACAATCAGGAAAATCTATTTTTATTTTAATACAAAAAACTAAGTCCAATGAACCATGGCTCTGACTTGAGAAATTCAAGTATACTGCCGACCCCTTCTCAGAAGCAAGAGGCCTCAAGCCAAAAATTACCCAGTAAAGCAACAGCTCCACCCAGCCCTGCTCCCCATGTGGGTCCTTTGTGGGCAATTCTTTTCGTAGCTCCCTTCAGGGCCCCCTCATACATCATGGCCAGAGCCCCTGGGCCTCCATGATACCAGGGGGTGGCCCAGGCTCTCCCCTCTCTGCCCTGGCCACCAAACTGCACATTCCCCAAAACCACCAATGGTTTCTGGCCTGAGAACAGGTGCTCCGAGACGAACAGGAGCTGAGAGTGCATGATTTCCCTCTAACCTCCGCACCGTCTCTGCTCCTGGCTGGGCTCCCTCCTGTCCAGGTACCTGTTTATGAAGGTTGAGGCTGTCTATTTCGGAGAGGACCCAGCCAACACTTCCATCCCCGCCACAAACCAGAATCCGGAACGTGTCAAACTTCTGGAATAACCGTAAGCTGCAGAGAAAAGAGCAAGGCCGTGAAATAACGTCCATTCCACGGAACAAATGAAAGGCTTGTCAGTATGGGGCCAAAGGGCCACCTGTGCTCCTCATGGCTGACCTGCACCAGAAGCAGAGCACGCACAGGCTCTGCCACGTGACACCAGATGCCTACATGCCCCTCCACTCAGGGTCCACTTTGTCAAGGGGACGACAGCAGCACTGGGGTCCAGCCAACTGCTCCCACCAGGACCACGCCCCACCCAGCGACAAGACCACTCAGCTTGGTGAGCCACTGCACCCTCCGCAGACATCACAGGCTCGGTGGTGGGCCAAAACTGCATCCCCTTCCAGGCTCACGGGCACAGCCTTCCATGGCCCCTGCCCATGTGAGCCCACCCTGAGTCACTGTCCCTGCCCCATCCACATGTGGCCCCTGCCAGCCTTCCCAGCATGCCCTCTGGGCTGCCTGCATCACCCTGCACCGTCAGCCTTGGCACTCCCCAGCCCTGGGCTGCAGTCTGGCTTCCGCCTTGGCCCTTGTTCTGGTCACCCTGGAGCCCCAGGCTGCCTGACCTGCTGCGGGCTGCATGTCCCCACTGCAGCACATATGCCTGGGCCCACTCAGTCCTCCGGTGATGTGACCCATGCCTCCTACCCTCCTAACTCCTCGGTTTCCTTCCTGGGCTCCCCGTCAACCTGCCCCTGCCCAGCAGCGTCCCCACTCAGGACACCACTGCGGCGTCTGCTCACTCCTCACCCTCTTCCTGTGTGACCATGTCCAGTTTGTTTCAAGGACCACACAGGTGACTCTGGATCAACAGCCCCCAAGCCACTCCTGAAAGCCAACACTTGCACCTGTCCTCCAGAACACACCAGTCTGGTATCCCAGGGCACCTCCAACGGGACACATCCCTACTCGGAGAATGGTAGCATGACCACCAACCCAGTCCAGAGGCCAGACCCGCCCCCTCTCAGCCTGCAGCCGACCCAGCCCCTCCTGGCAGCCTCTCCTCCACACCCACCCCAGCCACCCGCTCAGGTCACCACCGTGCTCTCGCAGAGTCCCACAGGAGCCTCAGTCACCTCGACACCCTTCCTGAAAGCTCCCCACGTGAGTTCCAGGAAGATCTTTCTAAAACACGAGCCTGGCCATGGGCCTTGCTTTATGAGGCTGCCCCTTGTTTGCAGGAAGGAGCCAAACCTCTTGGCCAGCACCTGCAGCCCTCCCCGACGGCAGGTGCCACCTTTCTGCTGCTGCCTGGCCTGGCCCCGCTGCATTCCCTCTTGCCTTGCCTCTGCACAAGCGGTGCCCTCAGCCCAGAAGCCTTCCCGCCTCCCTGCAGCCATCAGAACACTCCTCAGATGCCAGCTCGGGGAGACGTGGAAGGATGCCCAGTTTGACTTGCGACCCCACCCCACCCCTGCGTTCCCAGAGAAGCTGCGTCACCCCACTGAAGTGCCGGGGGACCCTGCGTGTGCTCCTACCCATTCCCTGCATCTGCACTCCCTGCCTGGCTGACCTGCACACCCTGCCTCGAGCTCAGTGTCTGACCCAGAATGAGTGCTCAGAAGACAGGCAGGCATAGGTGATGCGGCACCAAGCCCAGGCTCCACACAGAACACTGACACCTGTAAGGCCCCCTGCTCTCGGGAGAAGAGGTGACAGGTCAAGGCCAGGAACTAGAATATGAAGCAGTAGCTCCAGATTCTGCTGTGAGCTGTGTGAGATGAGCTGCTTCCAGAAATGGTAAATGATGACTCAACTCCCCTTAACGCCGCTGTGGGGGCTTCCTAAATCATCCCATCTCATACTTAACTCCCACTATGAAACACGGGGTTTTGCTTGCACACCAAATATTTCGTTATTCTCGAGTTCAGCTGTGTAGCCTGCCCTGCCCACAGCCATTTCAAAGCATTCCTCCAACACCCCTGGTACCATGTTTAATAACAACCTCAGCCTGCTTGGTACATTGTGATAACAGATGTATTCTACCTCCACTTTCCCCACTTTTTAACTAAAATTATTTCTTTGCCAGGCAGTGTAATCCAACACTTTGAGAGGTCGAGGCAAGAGGATCACTTGACTCCAGGAGTTTGAAACCAACCTGGACAACACAGTGAGACCACTCTGCAAAACATTTTAAAAGTTTTGTGAGGCTCAATAAAACATTTAAAAAAAAATTAGCTGGGCACAGTGGTACACACCTGTAGTCCCAGCTACTCAAGAGGCTAAGGCAGGAGGGTGGTTTGAGCCCAGGAGGTTGAGGGTGGTTTGAGCCAGGATTGCACCAGTGCACTCAGCCTGGGTGACCTAGTAAGACTCTGTCTCAAAAAATAGTAAAATTAAAATTAAAATGTCTTGATCAGCCTACTAGTGAATGCAATCCTCCACCATTCAGATAAGAAGTCTTTCTACAGAAAATGTGGGAGTACTGCCTTTGCGGAAGCAGGCTGGAGTGCTGCCATCTGCAACTCCTCCCCGGCTGTGCCTGGCTGTGAGTGGGGACGAGCAACACAGAAGACACCCAGAGGACCAACGACGAGCAGTGTGTTCCTCTTACCCTGGCATGTTCGCCAAGGGCACACAGGGAGCTGGCCGAGGTTCACATCAGAGTAGCCCCTGGCTCCTAATACACAGACCCCACTGACTCCTCCCAGAGAAATATAGGCCAGACCACAGGTTCTGCAGGCACTTCCCACTACGAGTATCCTGGACAATCTCCGGCAGTGCTGGCAAGTCCTCTTAGAGCTCCGACCTGGAACTGATGCTTCCAAAGGAAGAAATTCGTTCAATGGCAAAATTCACAAAAGCAAACGTTTTCTACAAACTTATGAAAAGTACAAAACTACAAAGAACACACATTGGCTCTCCAGCAAGAGAGGAACAGTCTAATCTCTGTGCTGCTGATGAACAGTGGAAATCGCTCCGGCCCAACACCGCCCTTGTGTGTTCCTGCCTTGCAACACCTGCACACCGAGCAGCCTCCTGTGCCTCTCAGCAAACACTCCTCCTGGCCTCCCTGCAGGACAGCTTCTTCCTCAATGCTAGGCAGCCGTTACAAAGAAGGAGTCATGCCAGGAAAATACACCCACAGATAGATAGATTAGATAGAATAGATAGATAGATAGATAGATAGATAGATAGATAGATAGATAGATAGATAGATAGATAGATAGATAGATAGATAAAAATAAATTAAAAAATGAAAGAAAATACAACCACAACGTTGTATGCAGACACATACAGAAGGCATTTGTGCAATGGCAGGTAAAGAAGAATCCTGATTGGCTCAAAAGATGCATGTGCATGGGTGTGTGTACATTGGTGTATGTACGTGTGTGCACGCGCACACTGTGTTCAAAGTTGGAAGGCCATGCACCTCTATTAAGAGTGGGCACCTCTGCAAGTGCAATTTAGGAAGGAAGCAGTTCAACTTTTCTTTCCTATTTAAAACTTCGTGTCTTTGATCTTTTTTTTTTTTTTAACAAGCACACACCATCTACACAATTTTTAAAACTCCAAGAAAGATATATTTTACAAGCTTCCTACCCGAGGTGTGGGCCTCCGTTCATGAGGTCGAAGACCTGGGCGGGGTTTAGCAGCTGTTTGAATCTTCTGAGGAACTTCACACCCTGGTTGTCCCCACTTTTTGAATTGACGAAGACCAACAGTGGGCTTGTGCAAGACGGAGGACAGCTCGCCTTCCAGAACCCTGGACGCAAGAATTAACAGAAGAAAAAATATAGGCCACGGAAGACGCTGAGGGCACCACTGATGAAATCAGCAGCAGCAGACCCCCCAAAGGACACACACCTGACACGTGCACACCTATAAGTCAGCAGGAGGTCAGCAAACAGTTCCCCACAGCCACTCTCCATGTGTGAGGCCGGGAGCCCCATCCATCTGACCTCACATTCACAAGGTGTCTAAATGCCACCTTTCTGCTGTCTTCTCTTCTTGATCTCCTCTGAGCCATGTACCCCACATCCCCCCTTCCATCAGTACTTGTCAACAGGTGACACCATGTCCCAGCCAGACATGAGAGCAGCTACAAGCCAGTGTGCCAGCATGTGCTAGGCAGAGATGGAGCACAGCTTCAACAGCTCATGACGGAGAAGGCCCCTGACCTGGGTTCCACTCAACAACATCACCTCCACGTCAAGCACCAGGCTTGGGTCTCAGGCCTGTCTAAGCCTGGGTGCCACTCAACAGCATCACCTCCACGTCAAGTGCCAGGCTCGGGTCTCTGGCCCATCTAAGGGCAATGCTGTAGAATCAGGGCGCCGTGTGCCGCTCTGTGCAACTCCTCCAGCACCCCCCACAGCTGTGCCTGACCTCTTGCTGACATCTCACCAAGATAACCAACTCCAGAGCTGGAGAGGAGAAAGTGCGTGGAGAAGGAAGCGTGTGGGCGTGCATGAGAAGGATGAGCATGTGTGGTACCCACCATCGGAGTCGATGCTGTTGAGAGCCGTGGGTGGGATGACTGACACTTTGCACAGGCCAAGTGGGCACTTGGTCAGCAAGGATTCTTTACACGATGTGTGAACCTGAAACAAGAGTCCCCCCATCACCAAAGGTCACTGGCTTCCTTCACACACACCAGAAATCCTCCTGCCCTGTAGCTGATGAGCTGCCGTGGGGGAGGCAGGCGATTTCAGAGCTGGGCTGGCCTGCTCCCATCGGGGGCCCCGGGACCTGGCTTTGCACTTGAGAAGGCCTAACATGGGAACACCAGGCAGAAGCCAGTCAAGGTTCACACCGTGTGAGCTACAGTCCTGTACCCAACCTTCTGGCCCTTTGACCACAGCTACCTCAAACTTTCAGGACGAGGGTGAGGGCTTCTGGGGCCATGTGCCTCTATGTGTCCCCTGTGTCTTGGCTTCCTCCTGGCAGCCCGATGTGCTAGGCAAGTGACTGCAGCAGCCACTTCACAATGACCAACCCAGAAGCAAGTACATGGAGGTTCCCTGAGTCTCTCCCTGGAAGCATATCTCACCACCCAGAGCAACAATGAGACCCAGGACCTGGCAGGAGGCCACTGGGCTGCACCCTTCCACATGGCTGTGCTCACTGTAAACACTGCCCAGAGCCAACGCCGCTCCGAAGGGCCTCTACAGCTTTCCTGCTTCCACACCACAGAGGTGGCCAGCTCAACTGTCCCAGGTGACCCCTCACAACCCAGCTACAGTGCCGTATGATGTGGGGTGACATCTGTCATAACAATACACATCTGCATGTGTCTAAAGGCAGGAATAAATTCAAAAGGAAGAAATACCCCAAAACACAGCTAAGAAGGAGAATGACCCACAGTTCAAAACCCACTCTCAGCCAGAGGGGCCTCTGGGATTAATTTACCAGGATCCAGCAGATCATGTGGAGCCACAAGGCCCGCATGGGCACAACAGCGAGCAGGCCCTCCCCTCCAGCCCGGGCGCAGGGCCCACACTCACCATGGCCTTGCACCAGAGGCAGCGCCAGTCCTGCAGGCGCAGCACACTGCCACAGGTCTTGTCGCACACAGTGCACTTGGCGCTCACAGGTAGGTTTCCTTCCAACCACTGGTGGGGCATTGCGATCTGCAACCAAACAGAGGCACGCACTAAGGACGCTCCCAAGGTTCCACGTCCAGGGCAGCCAGGAGCCCTCAGATGGAAATGCTCGTTGTGAACTCAGCCAAGGCATTCTTCCCAGAACAAGCTCCTTCCCTCATAGCCAGTGAGGGAAGGGAGGGCAGGGCCTGTGAAGTACCATCTACCCACAGCACCTGTCGGAGGTGCAAACAAGACTCACAGAGACAGGATGGAGCTCGGGGGTGCGACAACCACACGGAGACCGCATGTAATTTCCACTGTGCCACCCAATGCCAGTGTGACCATCTCAAATGAAACAGTGGCGGGGAGGGCAGGGAGGAGGCTTGCATGGGGCCATGCAGGTGGGGGACCCTGGCTCAGGGCCCCACGGGTGGTATTTCTTAACATACCCCATCTGCATCTTCAATGATGTCCTTCCCGATCGAGGCCAGTGTGGTCCACTTGCAGTTATTGGTTGCACGCACAGCACAGCGCTTGTGGGCCTTAAATTTGCACACTGTGAGAGAAGGGGCACATGAGCCTACAAGCTGTGTCTGTGCCAGGAGCTTTCCATGCTGAGCAGTGTTGTGAGAACCATCCAGCTCCAGAAAAGTCAAGGAAGGAACCAATGGCACTCCCATTTTATAAGTGAACTACTGTGACACGCTTAGAGGCTGATGGCGGTGGGACCGGCGGCAGCAGGGAAAGCTGGGGATCAGTAAACTTTCTGTAACAGGCCACAGAGTGAGCAGTGGAGACTCTGCAGGTCGCAACCAGCTTCCGTCACCACTATTCAACTCTGTCATGTAGCACAAAAGCAGCCAAAGACAATATTTTTTTACGGACACAAATTTGAATTTCATGTAATTTTCATGTGTCACAAAATATGATTCTTCTTTTGATTTTTTCCAATCATTTAAAAATTTAAAAGCCAGTCTGAAGCATGGGAGCTGTACAAAAACAGGCAGAGGCAGGGTGTGGTCCAGGCTATAGCTAACAAGCCCTGCTCTAGCCCATTGCTTTTGCCACCAGGCTGGATGCCCCTGCCCAAACCCTGCAGCCCTGACCTCAAAGTCTGTAACACACTTTCAGTCCATATATGCACAGCCCCGTTTCCCCGGCTGCAGAGTGTGAGACACAGGGGCCGACCACTGTTCCTTCAGTGCCTTTCCCTCTGTGTGCTCTAGGCTTCCCGTTTCTCCTTTTGCCACCCACCGCTTCCCTTCTTTTCACTCTGAGCACTATAAAAAATGATTTATCAAGGACTCTTCGGCAGGTAAAATGGACAAGAATGGCATCATAGAAATCGCTGTGCCCTTGACTGACTGCATGGGTGACAATGGCTTATTTATGGTGACTGGGTTTGGATTTCCAAGGCTTTATCAAGTAAAATACCAGGCCACCTTTCCTGACAGAGTAACAAACGCACATCCGTACCCTCGCAGGACAGCCCGTGCGACGTGACCCCAGACAGAGCCTCACGGCACACATTGCAGTAGGTCGGCCTCGCATGGGAACAGGCGTACCAATTGTGCATCCCTGAGAAGTGGTCCATGCTGTACTGGGTGGGCTGGAAGAACGAAACCAAGATGGCAAAGATAAGACTTCTCTTTTAAATTGTTAAATGCAGTAACATGGACAAGATTAAACAAAGTATCCAAGAGAGGCGAGGAGGAAGGTTTGTAAGGACAGGTCTGCCGCGAGGACAAGCAATAAGCTTTAACTGTATAAAGAACATGCTAAGAATGTGAGCTCCAGACTGTGGGTCCGCACGTGGGAGACACTCAGACAGCAGACACTGGGGTGAGGGAGGCAACAGGAGGCATTTGGAGAAGGGTATTTTCTTTTTTAACCTCAAAGTGCTCCCTGTTCTGCACAGTCTTTAATGCTGCAATCCAATCTTCCATTTCTTTTCTGTTATCAGCACACAAGATGAGCTTCCTGCATGGAGTTATGACCTAGAGAAAGAAACAGGTTCAACAGATCCATGAACAAAAGGCAAGTGCTGATAGCGATGAATGCTTTCTTAAAACCGACCTCACATAGACATAAAAATTACTATTTCATTCAGGTATTCACACTGAACCGAAAACAAAAATGTTATCAAGGATCACTAAAAATTAAAAATAAGAATGTTCTCAAACCAAAAAGACAGTGAGATTTAGTTTTTATATGTTCATCAGCAATCAATTTAAGTGGACATTTATAATTGCTTGCTACTTAGACACAGTAGTAAGCCCCAGGAAATAAAAAAGGAAGTAACAACTGTTGTTTTCCAAACAGTGGAAGACACAGTTGCTACTGCTTCAGGGAGCCCACAGTGATGGCCAGCATTTGAACAGTTGAGGGAAGTCTGCTCAGCTGTAAGTCTAGAATACCATGAGCATGTATCAAATATAAATGTTCTTGCAGAAAACCTCAATATCAGACTCGGCAGGACCTGAACAACTTGACTGGAAATAAAGTTGTGACCTGGTAATAATCAACAAATGAAAATGATATCCATAATATATAAAGAGTTCTTATCAATCAGTAGAAAAAAATCTTCCTGATATAAAAAAGGCTATGAACTTGCATTTCACAAAAGAAATACATCGACATTCTATTTTTATTTTTTTTGTGGGTACATGGTAGGTATATGTATTTATGGGGCATATGAGACACTCTAATACAGGCAGAATAATCACAGAGTAAATGGGGTATCCATTGCCTCAAGGATTTATCCTTTCTCTGTGTTATAAATAATCCAAGTATACTCTGAGTTATTTTTAAATGTACAGCAAATTATTAACTGTTGTCACCCCATTGTGCTATCAAATACAGATCTCGTTTATTCTAACTACATTTTTGTACCTATTAACCATCCCCCCAGCCCCACCACCCTTCC
This sequence comes from Hylobates moloch, assembly GCF_009828535.3. Classification (NCBI taxonomy): domain Eukaryota; kingdom Metazoa; phylum Chordata; class Mammalia; order Primates; family Hylobatidae; genus Hylobates; species Hylobates moloch. Next base: position 8,293,895 of record NW_026652276.1, read on the forward strand.
CAGCCTCTGGTAACCATCAATCTACTGCCTATCTCCATTAGTTCAACTGTTCTCTCTTTTTTTTTTTTTTTTAGCTCCCACAAATAAGTAAGAACATGTGAAGTTCGTCTTTCTGTGCTTGGCTTACTTCACTTAAGTGTCCTCCTGTTCCATCCATGTTGTTGCAAATGACAGGATCTCATTCTTTTTCATGGCTGAATAGTACTCCATGTGTATATGTACCACATTTTCTTTATCCATGTGTCTGTCGATGAACACTTAGGTTGCTTCCAAATCTTGGCTATTGCGAATAGTGCTGCTATAATCACAGGAGTGCAGACATCTCTTCAATACACTGATTTCCTTTCTTTTTGGTATATACCTAGCAGTGGGATTGTTGGATCGCACAGGAATTGTATTTTTGCTTTTTTGAGGAACCTCCTGTTCTCCATAGTGGTTGTACTAATTTACAATCCTACCAGCAGTGTACAGTTCCCTTTTCTCCACATCCTCGCCAGCATTTGTTATTGCCTGTCTTTTGGATAAAAGTCACTGTAACTGGGGTAAGACATTATCTCATTGTAATTTTTATTTGCATTTCTCTGATGATCAATGATATTGAGCACTTTTTCATATACCTACTTGCCATATGTATGTCTTCTTTTGAGAAATGTCTACTTTTCCTATTTTTTAAGTGGATGATTATATTTTTTCCCTTTTGAATTATTTGAGCTCCCAATTTATTCTGGTTATAATCCCTTGTCAGAGGAATAGTTTGCAATTTTTGTCTTGTTTTGTCTTGTTTTTTTGAGACAGAGCCTCACTCTGTCACCCAGGCTGGAGTGCAGTGGCACAATCTCGGCTCACTGCAAACTCCGCCTCTTGGGTTCATGCCATTCTCCTGCCTCAGCCTCCCGAGTAGCTGGGACTACAGGTGCCCGCCACCATGCCCAGCTAATTTTTTGTATTTTTAGTAGAGACAAGGTTTCACTGTGTTAGCCAGGATGGTCACGATCTCCTGACCTTGTGATCCGCCCACCTTGGCCTCCCAAAGTGCTGGGATTACAGGCGTGAGCAACCACGCCCGGCTAATTTTTTGTATTTTTAATAAAGACGAGGTTTCACCGTGTTAGCCAGGATGGTCACGATCTCCTGACCTTGTGATCCACCCACCTTGGCATCCCAAAGTGCTGGGATTACAGGCGTGAGCCACCGCGCCTGGCAGTTTGCAAATATTTTCTCCCATTCTGTAGGCTGTCTCCTCACTTTGTTGACTGTTTCCTTTGCTGTGCAGGAACTTTTTAACTTGTTAAAAAGAGGAGCTTTTTTCACTGCTTTTTTCCTGCATTGCTAATGCAGGAGCGTTAACCATTTGTCCACTTTTTGCTTTGGTTGCCTGTGCTTGTGGGAATTACTCAAGAAACCTTTGCCCAGTCCAGCGTCCTAGAAAGTTTCCCCAATGTTTTCAGTTTCATAGTTTGAGGTCTTAAAGTCTTTAATCCATTTGGATTTGATATTTGCATATGGCAAGAAATAGGAGTCTAGTTTCATTCTTCTGCATATGGATAACCAGTTTTCTCAGCACCACGTATTGAAGAGACTGTTCTTTCCTCAGTATATGTTCTTGGTATGTTTGTCAAAAATGTGTTCACTGTGGATCTATGAATTTATTTCTGGGTTCTCTATTCTATTCCATTGTTCTGTGTCTGTTTTTATGCCAGCACCACGCCTTTTGGGTTAGTACAGCTCTGTAGTATAATGTGAAGTCAGAAAATGTGATTCCTCCAATTTTTCATCAGGAGAATTTTGGCTATTCTGGGTCTTTTGGCTATTCTGGATCCATATAAATTTTAGAATTATTTTTTCCATTTCTGTGAAGAATGTCATTGGTATTTTAATAGGAATTGCACTGAATCTGTAGATTGCTTTGGGTAATACGAACATTTTCACAATGTTGATTCTTCCAGTCCATGAACGCGGAGTATCTTTCCATTTTTTGTGTGTTCTCTTCCATTTCTTGCATCAATGTTTTGTAGTATTCATTGTAGAAATCTCTCACTTCTTCAGTTAATTCCTAGGTATTTTATTTGCAACTACTATAAATGGCATTACTTTCTTGATTTCCATATTGTGCACTGTTGGTACATACAGAAATGCTACTGAGTTTTGCATATTGATTTTGGATCCTGCAACTCTACTGAATTTTATCAGTTTTAATAGTTTTTTTTGGTGGGGTCTTTAGGTTTTTCCAAATGTAAGATCACATCATCTGCAAGCAAGGATAATTTGACTTCTTCCTTTCCAATTTGGATGCCCTTTATTTCTTTTTTTGTTGTTGTTTGATTGCTCTAGCTTGGACTTCCTCACAGAAGAAATACAAAATGGATAATAAGCAAGTAAAAAGCTGCTTAATCACTCTAGTCATCAGAGAATGCAAATGAAAATAGCAATCTATTTTTTGCCCATGGGATTGGCAAAGTTTTAAAAGATGACTATCCAGTACTGACAAACGTGGGGGAAAAAGAGTTCTCCTCAAGTACTGACAGGAGGTAAACAGGATATAAACTTTTTAGAGAAAAAATTGATAGTGTATATCAAAATTTTCAAGGGTCATAACCTTTTACTTAATTTTGTTTTATAATGATTATATTACACCGATGGAGTTCCAAAGTCAAATCTACAGACAAGGTAGATTCAGAAATCTAGCTTTTATATCTCTCCCCTCTATCTTGGTTCCCATAGGTTGCTTTGCCAAAAAGAGAGAGAGAGAGAGAGACAGAGAGAGAGAAAGAGAGAAAGTACGGTTTCTCCTTCCATTTTTAAGATACATGCAAACATGTATATCATATTGTCCCCTTTGTCAACAGTAACATGGACACTTTTCTCCACCTTTGCCTTTCCATTTAATTACATATCCCGGCCATCACTCCTTAGCAATATCCAGGGCTTCCTCATTCTTTCAGCAGTGGCACAGTACTCCACTGTATAGGACTCAGCCAGCGCCCTATGAATGGGAATTCTGTGCTGTTTAAAATTCTTTTGCTATTTCTCATAGTGTTGCCATGAATTATCTTTACAAGGATCTTTTCCTGTTTTTACCAGTGTATCTCTCGGGTAAATTCCTAGAAGTAGAACTGTCCTGACAAAGAGTAAATGCACATGTAATTTTGCTAGCTATTGCCAAATTATTCCCACAGGGGTTGTACCATTTTGCATTCTCACCAACAGTGTTAGGAAAATGCTTGCTTCCCCATGGATTCGAAAACAAAATATGTTATTTAACTTTTAGATTTCGGCACATCTCATAGCTTTAATTTACATTAAGAAGACCCAATTTAGGAATACCCAATTTAAATTATTAAATGACCACGTTTCTGGCTCAGAAACCGTAGAAAGTGCTTTACAGGGAGATTCTGCAGTGACTAAGTTTCACCGCAGAGGAGATAAATGGAACTGGGTCACCAGTGCATAGTTTGCATCTTCTTCCACATATCCTGGGTTGGTAGGAGAACACCTGGGGCCAGGTTGGGTGTGGGAAGCAGCAGAGCTGGGAGAGAGTGAGGGCGAAGGAGAGATAGCAAAGGCAGGCCCGGAGGGGCCATGTGCCTTCTGCCCTGCTGCTGTTCAAGCTTGAGAGCACCATAAACAGCCCCTCTCCCTCCAGAGGACACCCCCTGGCTCAGCAGATGCTTGCCAGGTGTCTCCTCTAGACTGGGGATTCTGAGAACATGGTGAGCAAAGCTCCTCCCCTCACAGAACTCACAGTGGGGAGAGGCAGGCAGATCATTATTTCCCACACTGACTCAGCCATGAAGACAACAAAGTGGGCCCTGAGAGTGGGACTCAGGCAGTCTCTGGACAGCCACTCAGGGACGGTCATGGGAGACCGGGAGCTGCCAAGGCCGAGTGGGTGCATCAGTCATCGGCACCAACCCCGTCTACCTATCAAGTCTGAGCACACGTCCCTAACTGTTCACCCTGGGTGAGTTTTAATATTTGAACACTTTTGTCAGCATAGTAAATATAGCAAGAGAAAGATAATATACCTTATTTTGCATAACTTGGGGATTATATTAGGAGTCATGCAACAGGATATTTATAGAAGACAACAAGGAGATGTTTTAGGTCCTGAGTCTACTACTCCCACGGCAGCCTTTACGAGCTGAAGTGCCAACTATGCTCCAGAACTCAGCCACAGCGTTTGAGAAGACGGATCTTTGGGCCCACCTGACCCACACACTGAAGGAGAGGGTGTACTAGAATTGCTTTGTGGATATTGGGCACTACTAGGCAGCAAATTATAGACAAAAGCATTAGGTTTAAAGACAGTGAGTTAATGATACAAGTGACCAATGGCATCATTGCCTTCACCTGTGCTATCGTTTGCAGCCAATAAACACTGAGCAACAGATAAATGTCAGAGAACCTGGGTTTTGGCTTCTGAGGAAAAAACAGAACAACAACAACAACAAAAAAATTCTTATTTGTGCCTGTTCTGTTGTGAAGAAGCCTGAGACAGACCCAGATCTGAATCCTACCCTGGCCACTGATAAATTTGGGAAATGGGGGCAGACCTTCTTTGCTTCTCGTCAAGAAAGGTGATGCTAGAAGCAACCTGCAGGGCTGTGGTGGGACTGAACAGGACCAAATGTGCACAGGGCCTGGCACATTCCCTGAGTCTGAAGCCCTTGCTAGCTGTGTAACTTAGAGCAGGTGCTTCTCCGCCCTGTGCCTCCACTGCCCTATCTGAAAACTGGAGCTATTAAGAGCAGTCTCGCATCCTAGCCTTGTTGTTGTGAGGTGCCAGTTGGTGCAACCTGACAATGTTCTGGGCACTGTCACTATCAGTGCTACCTCGGGGTCGAAGCCCTCAGCTTTGATGTCATCATTTGACACTGCTGAGACCCCTTTCCCATGTGGGCATCTTTCTTGAGACTGCTCTGGTGTCAACAGTCCACTCTCCCAAACCACAAGAAATGTCACAGAAGAGTCCCACCAAGTAAGTCAGAATCCATCCTTCTTAGCTGCCCACAGAGGAGACACAACTGGGCCTGCCTTCTCTATGTCAGTCCCCAGCTGCACACAGGAGATTTGCCATGACTCACACTTCCATGCCATGCCTCCATCTTCTCAGCACACCCCTCCTAGTGAGCTCCAGCCCCTACACCAGCCAGCAGGCACCCCTTAGGCAAGGGCCTGCCTCCTCCTCCTCTGGCTCCCCTCCTACTCCTGCTCCCCTAACACCAGCCACAGCCCAACCCCTGGTAGGTGAGGGTGAGTCTCTTCGGGAGACTGATTCTGGGGGATGTTCTGAGCAGCACTTCCTATTCAATCCCTTGATTTGGGAGACAGTATGGGTAGGAAGGACCCAGGTGAGAATGCAGGGGCTAGATACGGGCCCTCAGGCTATGCCTTCCTGGCTGCTCACCCCACCCACCAGGGCAGGTGGCAGGCTGCAGGGAGATGCTCTAATGAATACTAAGAGCATCCCTATGTCTGGACTGCAGCCAGTATCATAACTACTGGCAACCAAGGAATGGTGTAAAAAAGCTGAAACTATCTCCAAAATCCAGCCTTCACAAAGAAAAGACTTTGGAGACTAAAAGATGGCTCATATTTTTCAAGCAAATGTATAAAGTAAGAAACGGTTCACACCCCTGAATCAACTTAAAAGATAATTGCAGATCAAAAGCAGGGCAATAAGGCTGGGCGCAGTGGCTCACGCCTGTAATCTCAGCACTTTGGGAGGCCGAGGCAGGTAGATCACTTGAGGTTAGGAGTTCGAGACCAGCCTGGCCAACATGGTAAAACCCCATCTCTAACTAAAAATACAAAAAATAGCTGGACGTGGTGGCGTGCACCTGTAATCCCAGCTACTTGGGAGGCTGAGTTGGGAGGATCGCTTGAACCTGGGAGGTAGAGGTTGCAGTGAGCCAAGACTGCACCACTGCACTCCAGCCTGGGCAACAGAGTGAGACCCTGTCTCAAAAAAAAAAAAAAAAGGGCAATAAACTGAACTCGATAGGACAAATAAATGACATCCCAGGGATTCAAAAGGCCAGGCTACAGGACGTCCCACCAAGAGAAGGAGCAGAACTGCATCAGAGGTGACTGCATGAAAACCTACACACTGGAGAGAGAAAATATCTTCAGATCTTGATGCTTGATGACTGGAGAAAGAAACGTGATGTCACAGAGGAGGAGAGGATAAAATGGTGAATGCATGTCTCACAGAATCCTGAGGCAGGCTAGAACAGCCATAGACAGATTTGAATTTTTACACACCTGCTGGAATTCTCTTGAAGGTTAACAGAACTCAAAAATCAGTAACAGCAGACAAACTAATAGTAAAATGGATGAAAGACTTGAATAGTTATTTCACAAATGGCCAATAAAGCACCTGACCTGGTGCTCAATTTGATTAGTCATCAGGGAAGTACAAATTAAAGCCACAAGGTGATACATCTCTCACAATGGCTGAGCCAAAATATTATCAAGTGCTGGTGACAGTGCAATTTGGTGCAACTACTTCAGAAAACAGCTGAACTCATATATACCCTGTGACTCAGCAATTCCACCCACGCATCCCACAGAAATGCGAACGCATACCTTCCTCATCAAGGCATAAGAATGTTCATAGCATCACTACTCTAAACAGGCCTACAGTGAATACACTGTACTATACTCATACATTGGGAGACAAGCAACAATGTAATGAATCTTACAATAGCGAAAGAAATACGCCTGACACAAGACAACATATACTCTGAATCTCCTCATGCATTACATAAAGTTAAAAAAACAGACATAACTAATCTATGGTATTAGATGCTAGCTTCTCCTAGCAGCTGCTTTGACAAGAGGGGCACACAAGAGGGTTTCCGGGGGCTGCAATGTTCTCCGTGGTCGGGAACATGCACCAAGCTGTGCGTCTGTAACGAGTACACTCCTCCATGTGAATGCTGCACCTCAGTCAAAAAGGATACAGAACTTGGAATTTCTCAAAAACACATAACCACATAACTCAAAAGAAAAGTGTGCAGAGCTGCCCAGACTCCTGCACAAAATCTGGTTAGAACATAACTGTACAAGAGACAGGGAGAGAAAGGTGGAAGCATGAATATGAATATGAAATATGAAGCATGAATATGAGAGTCTGGCAGCACTATGTTAACACAGTGTTAGAAATGGATTTTCAATGTTTATGAAAAAACGCTGTCTTATAAGGCAAATGCAAGTTAAAATTAGGAGATCCCATTTTTTAACCTACCAGATTCACAGAGATCAAATGTTTTATAATATGGTCTACTGATTCTCATACGCTGGGGCAAAAATTAATACAACCTCTATGGAAACCATTTGGTAAAATCCGTCAGACTTGAAAATATACACCTGTGTCTCATCAACCATGCTTCTATAAATTTATCCTCTCCTGTATCAACATGAGAAATCACATACTGTATATACAAGGTTATTTGTGGCGACATTCACTATAAAGACAAAATATTTGAAACCAAACAAATATTGATCAATATAAGGGTGGTAGAGACTGGCTACAGTAATGACAGTACATTCATATAATAGAAAACTATGCAGCCACTAAAACGCCTGAAGCTACTCTACATGTTCTTATATGGAACAACCTCTAGGACACACTGTTAATAGATAAAAGCCAATTGCAGGAAGAGTATGGGTACAGAGAAAACACTAATATTAGTCACCTCTAACTGAGAGGACCTCTGAGTGACTGGGAAACACTTCATATCTTTTTAGCCTTAAGATTTCTGTACCACGTGCATGTGTTGCCAATCCAAAAATGAGCTATTAAAAAAGAATAAAGTCGGCCGGGCGCGGTGGCTCACGCCTGTAATCCCAGCACTTTGGGAGGCTGAGGTGGGCGGATCATGAGGTCAGGAGATGGATACCATCCTGGCTAACACAGTGAAACCCTGTCTCTACTAAAAATACAAAAAAATTAGCCGGGTGGGGTGGCGGGCACCTGTGGTCCCAGCTACTCAGGAGGCTGAGGCAGGAGAATGGCGTGAACCTGGCAGGTGGAATTTGCAGTGAGACGAGATTACGCCACTGCACTCCAGCCTGGGTGACAAGAGTGTGACGCCATTTTAAAAATAAATAAATAAATAAAAATAAAGTCTTACGTTTATATGTTAAGGAAAAAAAAAAGCTTTAAAATTCTATTTGAAAGAACAACTTTGGCTTCTATTCTTGATTCAAGTACATGATCTTCCAAGAGAAATGAGAAAATACCTTGCTACTCCAAATGAGTGGTCAAGCCAGACAAAATGTCCTCCCATGTCCTGGGAAGAATTAGCCCAGGGGGTTATTAAACCACAGGGAGTGATCTCTGAGAAATCATGGTGAAAAAGGAGACATACTGGAGACATGCAGACATGATTTCTCAAATGGAAAAGAGGGTAGACTCTGGCTTACACACACACAGCAGCTGATAGAACAAGGGGCAGTTTGGCTAACATGGGCGAGGTGCAAAGAATGTCTCCGCAATCCACCGGGTGTTTTCTAGATTATCTGCTCCATTCAGCTTCTCCACAACCTGACAAACCTGGCTGAGGGGCCTGCTCACAGTCCCACAGCAAATGAGCTGATGTGGCCAGGACACCAGGCAGGGGGGCTCCAGGCAGAGCCCTGGACCTCCATCCCACAGCCTCTCCTCATCTGGGTGGTGCCTCACACCAGGGCCAGTGGGCAGGAGGCAGGGAAGCAACTGGCACTCACCACGAGCTCTCCCAAGCTCACCCAGTACAAGCGGTGTCTGGCACATTTCATTTCCGTTTTGGCAGGGTGACCGGCTTAGAGGATCAGCACAAGGACGATATCAATATCTCATTAAGTCAACTGACTAGTTGCCCCTCCCACTCTGACCAGGTTTCCCAAGAGTTCAAAACAGAAGGTGGAGAAATAAGATCTGGAGGATAATGACAAAGGCAGTTCACTGATTCAATCAGGCTGAATCACAGCACCCAAATGGCCATGTCCTGTCTAACCATTTCTAACCATGAATTTGGACATGCAGGGATTTGGACATGGATCTCATTCATAAATGACACTTTAAATGACAAAAAAGATCAAGGTCCAGCAAACTGTGTCACGCTGAAACCACAGGCCAAACCAAAAGGGCCAAAGAGTAATTAATGTGAGGCCCAGGGACCACAATGGTCCAACGGTCATGACGAGCGAGCAGGGAGGGGTAGAGGCACAACATTCTGTCTGGACCCCCTCTTCGCTTTTCACGGGTCCAAATTCAGAGGACATGGAGGTACTTTTCCCCACTCCTCTCACTGAGAACTGAAAACCATGGGCATTAGAAAATCATCACAAAAAGACCCTGAAAGGTAGAGAGAAGATGGCAGCCTGACAAGGGTCTTGTCCGAAGGGATGACACTGTGGTGGCCCTCTGGGTTTTCTTTTTACCTGGTATACCCCAGACTTGGAGCTAAAGAAGCAGCAGCCGAAAACAGTGATGGATACTGGGAGGTGGGTGGAAAGCCCCAACAAAAGCCTGCTCTTCCAGGCCAAGGATCCAGGAAGGGGGCAGTCAGACAAGACAGAAATTGACAATGGCAGTAACACCCACCTTACTCCAGCCAGCGCCACAAGAAAAAACCATGCCCACTCCACTCCCAGGCCGTAGCTAGACGCTCCAGCACTCGCCTAACAGAGAATCCAAGAGGGCCAAGCAGAGAGCCGGGATGTCTCCTGCACCACCTAGAAATGAGTCCTCACCCCCAACAGCACAAGAGTATATGCAAGCAGCAAATAAGCACACAGAAGATACTCAACATCCTTAGCCATCAGAGAAACACACTGAAACCACAACCAGAGAGCCCTACGCACCTATCACGACGGCTACAACAGAAACTAGTGCCAATACCACCTGCTGGAGAGAATGTGGAGAAAGTGGATCTTACTGTTGGGTGGGATGTAAAACGTTACAGCCGCTCTGCAAAACGGTTTGGCAGTTTCTTAAAAAAACCAAGCATGCAACTGGCATATGACCCAGCAATTACACTCTTCAGCATTTATCCCAGAGAAATGGAGATTCATGTTCGCACAGAAACCTGCCCAGGAATGTTTACAGCAGCTTTATTCATGATCACCAAAAGCTAGAAACTATTTGGATGCCCTTCAGCAGGTGAATGATTAACAAACTCTGGCACACCCGTGGAATACTACTCAGTAATAAAAAGGAACAAGCACTGATAAGACTCAACAACCTCGATGAGGCTCCAGGGAATTACGCTGAGTGAAAAATCCAACCCCAAAGGTTACATACTATAAGATTCCATTTATATCACGTCTTGAAAAGACCAAATCATAGAAATGGAGACCAGATGAGTGTTTGCCAGGGGTTACAGAGGGACGTGCGTGAAGCTGTAAAAGGGCACAAGGAAGATCCCTGTGGCTTGAAGGCTACCAATCTCCACTGTAACGAGGTTAATATCTTGGGTGTGACATTGTACTGGAGTTGTGCAAGAGGTTACCACTGCATGAAACTGGGTAAAAGGTACAAAGAATCTCAAAATAAAAGCTTTAATTAAAAATAAGTAACCACCATCAACAATATTTAAGTTTAAACTGGGAAAACCAAGGAGTAACTCTAGAACAATGCTGTGTTTCTGAAGGACAAGGGAGTATGTGGGCAGTGCAAATTTAAAATGTAATCTTATCTAAAGTCCTGTATTTGTAGTTAGTGCAACCCATGAAACATCTGATGCCAAGAAAATATTATGTGGACACAGCCGACACACCTTTGGTACTCATTCTCAAAGAAAAGGACCGGGTCCTCTATGTCACAAGGGGTGGGTAGAAATGCCAGCTGCCCTACCTGTCCCTGCACCTGAGTCCAAGCACACGCAGGAGTGTCATGGACCACGCCCTCTGGCTGAGCTGCTCATTTTGCTATCGGCTCTGACACGTGGCCTGGGTACTTGAGCCCGCACAAGGCAGGGCCCCGGAAACGGAAGGTTTCATTTCTAAACACAACAGTACTTGAGGAATCAGTGGAGCTATGTAACCTGAGGAGCTCAGCCATGAAGGGAGGATGTCAGAACCGCAGGCTCCTGCCCTCAAACAGTAGTGCACTTCCCGGGTGGGGCGGGCCAGCCCAGCACCCACTACTGCAATACCAACGTATGCTCTGGGAGTGGCTGAGATAGTGCCAAGACAAGGCCCCAAAAGGAGCTGCCTCTGCAGCCCCACAGCCTGCTGGCCACGCCCCTCACTTAGGTCACTTAGGGGGCCTCGAGGTCCTTCTGCCACTGCCTCCCAGAGACCGGTGACTGCTCCATCCCCCCAACCTCCCAAGTCAGAAACTGCTCCCTCAACTTCACCTTCTCTCCTGTGCTATCTTCATCATTGGGCTCCAAATTCTTTCTTTCTTCCTCAGAAATAAATTCAGGCAGTCTTTCACTTGAGCAAACAGAAAAGATTCCTGCTCCTGTGGAGGTTACCTTTGAATGCAGGCAGTAAATAAAGACTTATTAAAGAAGTGAATTACACAGCATGGAGAGTAGTAGCTGGTGACAAGTGCTATGGAAAAACGGGAGACCAGAAAAGACAGGTATGGGGGCCAGGGGACTCCACAGCAAAAACGGGGAGGAAGCGAGGAAGGAGGTGGGAAGGGCTGAGCAGAAGCAGGCGCGTGGCACGTGGCGCGTGGCTGGGGCTGGCATCAGGAAGGGGGCCAGGGGCCAACCTGCAAGCATCAGGGCCACAGAGGGCCATGCAGGTGTTAAGAACTTTGGCTTTTACTCCACATAAAATAAGAAGCCACGCAAGCTCAAGTTTTGAAAGCATCATTCTGGTTGCTTTATTGAAAGCTGACAGTAAGACGCAGGAAAGAGGTCAGGAAACCTTTTGAGAGGCTCCTCAGTAACCCCATCACGAGATGACGGTGAGGAGAGTGGGTGGGCTCTGGATGTGCTCTGAGGACAACAGACGGGACGGGGTGAGACAGAGAGGAGTCCACAGTGACCTTCGTGCAGCTGGCCAGGTGTTGCTCCCATCCCAGGAAGAGGATGCTGTGGGTGGAAGCAAGCTTTACAGCTGGGGTGGCAGCAGGGCTGGCAGGTCCGTGTGGACATGCTGAGGGCACGGTGTCGATTAAAGTCTCAGCAATGTCCAATGTCTTATCTCACTCATGGGGTCTTCATCTTGCCATCAGTTTGGTATGTTAAAGAAGAAAAATTTAAAAGACACTATAGAAATGAGATCGTTCATACATGACCACAGCTGCTGATAGTTCTGGAGGTAATTTGACAATCACTAGTCAAGCTGAAGATGCACACACTTGGCAATTCTATCCTTAGAAACTCATTCTAGAGAAACTCTTGCCCGTGTGCCAAGAAGATGACGATAAGCACATTCACAGCAGCACTATTGATCACAGGGAATCTGGGAAAGTGGATGTCCACAACAGGACGTCTTAGGTACCGGAACACTACAGAGGCCACGAAAACCTGCAACGTGGGCCTCAACTCGGGCCGCGCCTGTCAGGAGCTCTGTGGTTCATGCTTCATTCCCCAGATATTCTGATTTAACTCCAGGAATCAGGAATCAGTTGTTTAAACCTTGAACCATTTAACTAAAGCTAGATGTAGCCACAGGGATAAATCCAGGAAGCGTAACGCTGTGGCTGTCCAGTCTGATAACATTTATTCAACATTTCAGAACCAGTTCAACAATGCTATATACTGTTTATGCCTAAACATACTTAACAAAAAAGTACACAAATATGAAAACAAATGACAAACACCAAAGTTAGGATGGAGGCAACCCCCGGGGAAGGGGGAGCAGGAAGAAATGAGGATAGGAAAGAGAATTCCAAGTGCCTCTGTTATATCTATTATGTTTATTTCTCAGGCTGGAAGTAGTCATAGCTGGGTTCATGTGTTACTTTTTGAATGTTTTAAATGTTTTGGCACAAAAATATGCTAACATGCCCAAGCCAGAACTAGAGACACACACAACATAGCCATGCCCTATATTTGTAGTTTAGCCATACAGAAGGTTAATAGGTCAGCCTGAAACCATGCCAGTAGCCAGACTCTGCTGAGGGAACTGGGGGAGGAGAATCTCCTGAGCGCCTGAGCCTGAAATTCACTCCTTTACCATCCCAACCCCTCTACGCAGGGTTCCTAGGGCTTTTATACACCCCACCAGGCCCCTGCTGACTGCCACGGGTCTCATGGCAGACACAACTGTTCTTAATTTGTCTCTCAAATTTCTCATCCCAGAGTCGATTCCTGAATCCTAAATAGCTCGAGTGTCTGAAAATAAGGTGGATGCTTCATGAAGGGAGGAAAGGGAGGTCCCGGCGGGGCCGCTCAGAAGGGAGCTTTTAGAGGAGACCAACAAAATCACCTTCCCTCCCAACACACACCCCTCCACAAACCACAGACCAACTTCACACCCTAGAAACCTCAAAGCACACAGGGACAGGTCCTGCACCGTCGACAGACAAGGTGCAAATCCACCCACACCCAAAGCAGAACAAATCTGGGCTCTGCAGTGCTTGCTTTGGGAGACTGGAGGGAAATTTTCCCCTGTGACAAAGCTCAGACAATAGGAATTCACCACACACAAGCTTCTTCCACCTGTAGGCTTTCTGTCTGGCCAGGTGAGAACCACAGCATGTTTCTAGCACATGAGTGAAGTCACATCACAAAGCCTATACCTTTAAAAAATCCCAGCCTTCCATTTCTAAGACATACAAGCCAAGAAGCAACCCTCTGGAGCATCTTACAAGGAAGCTCAATTCCTTCCACTTAATTTCAAACCCTGACCTTGAACTCACCACCTGACAGCCTCCCAGTATGATGGCACACTGTCCCCTGGGGCTCTTACCTGCTGCCCTTCCTGCTCAGAACAGTTTCCAACTGCTCCACGTGTATCAAAATTGAAATGACCCAGCACAAACAAAAACTGGGTGTTAAAGTCAATAGACAAGAGCCTACAGATCATGAAGTAGAGCAGAAACGCTGGAGTAGCAAATCAGTACCATGCAATCAGCCACCAACCAAAAGAGGGGCAAAGGGACGGTGCTGGGGGCAGGATGAGGCACTCGGAAATACTCTGCTAAATATAGCTCCTGGGCTGCAGTGCTTGGAAAGGTGGCCGAGAATAAGCATCTGGCGCCCTGGGTCACTTCTGTCACTTCCTGTTACTCACATCCTGCTGTTCCGACGCTGCCCGAATCCTGGATTCCCTGTACACAATTCCCTACCTGGAAGCCCACAGAGACAGACCATTCAAAGCAGCTGGGATGTGCGTAGACAACGGGCTTCCTCACAGAGCACCACACAAAACACAAAAATAGACACCACCACACAAACAAGCTCTTGGAGTTCCCCACATGGAAATAGCCTGAGTGCCGAGGCCCAGGTAAGCTCCGCACAGCACTGTGTCAGACCCCGGCCCAGCCCACCAGCTCTGCACGCTGCCCTGTCTGCACCCTAAAAGAGAACGCGGGCCCAAACAGCTGTCATGCACTTCCTCTCCTGGGCTGCACCTCACCTGCAGCCCCAGAGCAGCTTTGGGGGGAAGGAAGGGGTCCCCACCATGACGGCTGATAGGTGCCACCCACAGCACAGTCAGAGCAAGGCATCCTCCATCTGACCCACTCCTGCCTCCCCAGGAACTCAGGCAGTCGAGGCATGGGGCAAAGCCAACTTGGCAAGAAGTTAAAGTCACATGTAACCTACCAGAAGATAGGTTGTTTTTATTTATTTTTTAAGAAACCCATAAAGTAAAGTGAAGCAAAAAGTGAAAGTTCTACTTAAAAATGAAATGTGACAGAAATATTCTGTGTTACTTATCTATTCACTATTTCAACAGTACTTCATTAAGCTTATGTTCAACTGTGAGAAAACTAGAGATTGAGGACTGCCATGGTTGGTGGGGAGCGGGGGGGGCTCTGGCAGGAAGGGAATATTATTACCCATGAAAGGCACCTCAGATGTAGAGCTGGTGCCCCAACATGGGCTGGCCATAGTCAACCACCATGCAGAAGGCAAAATACAAACAAACGTGGTTCCAATAGCAAAACGCTGGCAGCACCTCAGCCTCCAGACAGGGGGCTGGTGAAGTAAGCTCTAACACGCTCACACGATGGTATGTCACAGGCCCATAGTCATGGACACAGAAAGATGTTCATAAAGTAGTAAGTTTTAAAAGCAGGTCATAAACTAGTCTGTATAAATAACACAAATTTTTGTAAAACTAAAGTATATTTAATAATATTCACAGAAAAAGGCCCCATAACCATCTGTCCATATCAGGGTTTCTCAATCTCAGCACTACTGACATTTTGAGCCAAATAATTCTTTGTTGTGAGGCTGTCGCACAACACTGTTGTGCCTCTGGGGACACTGAGCAGCTTCCCTGGACTTTACCAACTAGGTGTCAGCAGCACGTACCCCTGCTCCCCACACCCACAACTGTGACAAACCAGTGTGTCCCCAAATGTCCTCTTCAGGCCAATCTCACCTCCCCCACTGCCTTATCCCTACCCATGTTTGAGAATTGCAGGTCTATATAATAGTGTTTAATCTAGAATCTCAGTGATAAGACTTTTGAGTGGTTTTTGTTTGTTTGGGTTATCTGCACTTAATTATCTATAATGATACATGTTATTTGTATTAAAAAGGGAATTAAAAAGAATCTTAGCATCAGGAAAACCTTCCAGGTATTTTTGCTATAATGCAATTTTTGAGTTCCTAAAAACCCTCAAACTCTACAAAAGTGCACAATAAAAGTAAAAAGAAGTCTCATGGGAATAGGTGAGCTGGGGCAGGCCACTGAGAACCTATGCAAATTTGTAACCAAGCATTAATGGAACAACAGCAATATTAAATGTTTTTAAATGAACAACTTTTACCACATAAACACTACAGTAAATATAGAACTTCACCTTTTAAAAAATGCACAAGGGGGGCTAGGTGCAGGGGCTCATGACCGTAATCCCAGCACTTTGGGAGGCTGAGGTGGGCAAATCACCTGAGATCAGGAGTTCAAGACCAGTCTGGCCAACATGGTGAAATCCCACCTCTACTAAAAATACAAAAATTAGCCAGGCGTGGTGGCAGGTGCCTCTAGTCCCAGCTACTCAGGAGGCTGAGGAGGGAGAATCAGTTGAGCCCAGGAGGCAGAGATTGCAGTGAGCTGTGATCACACAACTGCACTCCAGCCTGGATGACAGAGCAAGACTGTCTCAAAAAAATAAAAAATAAAAAAATGCACAAAGGAACTAAGACACAGTAAGCAATTCCAAGGCAGAGCTTGCAGCCGCAATGCACACCGTAGCAGGAAGGTGGGAGAAGACCAGAGGCTTCATGTCCAGGGCTGTGCTCCTCCTGGGCTGACTGCATCCTGCGTTAGTGACCTTGGCTTTCAGTCGCTGGGCTGCTGGACTTCTCGCTAGAGAAACAAACCATAGCAGGAAGGCAGAGTACCTGCATCCTTCAGCTACCGCACAGAAGAAACAACGAGCTGAAAGACCTCGGAGTCCTGGTGATAAGGAAAGGCAAACCAAAGGTCCCTGGTAGTAAGTCTGGAAGGGATGGGGTGGAGGGAGAGAAACGGGAATGCTTTGGCATTCTTAAATCTGACAGCCACCACGCTGTCATAATTTATCCATTTTTCTCTGGGATTAACTGATGGTAAATCTGCATATACCCAAAGGCGTCTATAGTAACATTGTAGTTAACAACTAAGTATCAAGAGGTAAGTAACAAGATGAGAAGGAAAAAGAGTTTCATAAGCTACCCGAAGCCCTCGACACTACCATCCACTTTTTTGGTCACTGAAGGTCAACCTGACTAAGCAATAAAATTTCCCAGAGCAAGGTGGCCAAGGTAGAACAATCGCATCTGCTGGCTGGGCCAGGTGTCACCCTTAGGACAAAGTCTTGTCCACACCTTTTCAAATGAATTGATTCAAGCCTGTTTGTGTGTTCAATACTTAGAGTGGTTAAGTAAACCACAGAATAGCTACCACACAGAAAACAAAGCCACACAAGAAGGGAAAAACAAGTAATTTATAAAAGGGCATATTTATACTGTACTCTTAAAAATGGTTAAGATGCTAAATTTTATGTTATGTGTATTCTACCACAATAAAACATAAATAAGGGAAAGGGGGACATACTGATGTCATCGTAATGTGTTTTAAAAAAGCAGGACACATGCAGCCGGGAAAACTGGAGGTTCACATATCAAGTGGTAGGACTGAAGATTTTTTTTTTTCTTTTCCCTCTGGTTTTCTCTATTTTACAAATTGTCTACAGTAAAAGGTGTCTTTAAATTTATCTATGCCTGGTTGGACGCAGCAGCTCATGCCTGCAAACCAGCGCTTGGGAGGCCAAAGCAAGAGGATCCCTTGAGCCCAGGTGTTCAAGACCAGCCTAGGCAACACAGTGAAACTCTGTTTCTACAAAAAAAATTTATAAATTAGCTGGGAATGGTGGTACCTGCCTGTGGTCCCAGCTACTCAGTAGGCTAAGGTGCGGGAATCACTTGAGCCCAGGAGGTCAAGGCTGCAGTGAACCTTGATCACACCATTGCACTCCAGACAGGGCGACAGAGTGAAACCTCATCTCTAATTAATTAATTAATCTATCTATGCCTTTTCAAATTTATCTATGCCTTAATCTATGCCTATTTCCTACAAAAATCAAGATCAGAGATAATTACTCCCATTTGCCTATACAACTTCCTTCACCCACTGACCTGCTATCCCAATGGCCTCTGGCAAGGCCTAGCTAAAATACGGGGTCTCCAACCACCCCTGCAGCTAGACAGCAATGGAGGTGAAGGAGCTGACATCACCAGGGAGAGGGGTTCCAGGAAAGCTCTTTGAGGGAGATGACGCAGCTGGCAGCCACCCTGATGGCACTTGCTGTGGGCATCTCATAACCAAGATGCCCTACCCTAACATACCCTACTCCTATTTCACATGGAAAATTAAAATAGAGTTTCTTTTGTGGGCTAAGGAGTCCCATGTCCTCCAACTTTTCTGTGCTTTAGTCTGAGAGCTCAGCTGTCTGGGAAAACAACCATGTCTCCTGACAAGGTCTGTTACCTGTGTGAGGGTGCTCTCAAGTTTTGCTCTTGGCAAAGAACTAGGCCAGTAGGGACAGAGTCCAAAGTGTGGGTCCAGCATGTACCTGTAGTCTCAGCTACCCGGAAGGCCAAGGCAAGAGGATCGCTTGAACTCGGGAGCTCCAGACCGGCCCAGGCAACACAGCGAGACCCCATCTCTAAAAAATACCCACACACACAAAGAATGGGTCCTTCCAGCCCCTTACCAACTCCCTCAGACTGGAAGGTCAGGATGCCAAATCAGCCCCAGGTCAGTGTACAGACAAAAATGGTTCACTGCTCACTCTGCAAAGAGATGGCCTCATTCCCCAGCCAATCCACCTGCAGGATGGAAGGGTAGTCATCTTCTCTCCCCTAAAACTAACTCTAAGGAAAACATCTATAAACACACTACTATTGCACTTCTTGAAAAAACATACCTGAAACAACCTGAAGCTTTCAATTCTTATAATTGTGAAGCAAACGTACAGGACCGCAGAGACAAGGTCCTGTACCACAGGACCCAGGACCAAGATACCTCAGACATTTCTCTTCCAAGTGTCACGGTTATCACATGGTAATGTCAGGAGCTGGGGCCACAAGACAGTTGGCCAAGTCACCTCATCCAAGGCATGCCATGGTCTCCTCCTGGAGGGAGGGATGGAGTGCCTGCCTGGTGACCCTGTGGTCTGGCAGAGCTGTGTTTGCTATCACATGAAATCAGCACTCTGCTTAACAGGAGAGACTACAGGTCCATGAACAGCACAGCTGTTATTCTAAGTTTCCCAGCTTTGATAAGGGAGCCCCTGACTCCCAAGCCCAACCTCTACAGCTGCTGCTGGTGCACAAAGACCCAGTCCCCTTAGGATGCAAAGGTTAAGTGGGTACAGACTCCTTCCAGATGCTGGGGACCTGCATGTAGTCTGTAGCCACAGCAGTCGTGTCCTCAAAGAGAGAGGCCCAGTCCAAATTACCCTGTTCTTTTTTAACTCCCTGGCTGATTCATGTGTTTGCTCCAGGGGCTGTCATTTGTAATCTGTCCAGGAAAGGGCATCTCAGACCACATTCCCAGTCAGGGAATCATATACAAGGTCAAGAGCCTGCTGGAATTATCCTCCCTCATCTAGAACCACCCGCTTCCTAATTTTAGTTGGATGCTCAGAGGTGGTTTATCTCTTTCCACTAACCAAGCTTACAATGGCTTTCCTTATTCCTCTGATAATTCAAGTACATTGCAAAAATGAAAAGAAGTAATTCCAACTATAGGTTTTAATATTTTAAAAGACCAAAAAAGGTTGAAAATATTTTTTCCATTGGCAAGCCCTGACTCAGAGGGTCTGTGTACCAGCGCTGGGCACATGGCCAAGAATTTGAAGAGCCGCCGTGGGAGGGCATGGCATGCAGGGCAGCCATGGCCTGCCAGCCCGACTCAGCCAGCTCCTGTCACAGCATGGTGACGACACAGTCCGATGTGGACGGGGGGAGACAAAAATGCTTCCCAGAGGTGCCAAGGAATAGAGATAGAGCAACAACAAATCAATTAACCCCACAGGCATTTACAGTGTGGCTATTTGGTGCCAGGCATGGTTTGGGTGCGCTGGGATGAAAACAGATCAACAAGCCCCAAGATATCCCTTCTCTCATAAAGTTTCTACTTCTCCATCCAACAGACATAAATCAGATGGAAAAGGAAGAGAATGCAGAAAATGTCACTGCAGACACAAGAAACAAAAAATCTGAACATTAAAATCACAGGGTATTATCAAAAACTTTCCCCCAAAAAACTGCACACCTACATCATTTCACTGGTAAACTCTAGCAAATATTTCAGAAAGGACACCAAACTTACACAAACTGTATCAGAAAACAGAGGCAGGGGAACACTGACTCACTATATATATATATGTATGTATTTTTAGTAGTGATGGGGCTTCACTATGTTGGCCAGGCCAGTCTTGAACTCCTAGCCTCAAGTGATCCACCTGCTTCGGCCTCCCAAAATGCAGGGATTATGGACATTATGGACATGAGCCACCATACCTGGCCTGACTCTCTATTTACTTCAATAAATGCAGAAAAGCATTTGACAAAATTCAACACCCATTCATAATTAAAACTGTCAGCAATCAAGTAAAGAACATCCTCAAACTGATAAAGGATACCTACAAAAAGCCTACAGCTAACATCACACATAATGATGAAAACCAAACTGTTTCGTGTTAAGACTGGAGAAAAGGTGAAAGGATTCCTGCCTTCGCTACTCCTATTCAACACTGTACTGGAACCTTAACCTTTGCAATGAAGCAAGAAAAATAAATAAAAGGCATGTGAGTCAGAAAGGAAGAAGTAAAGCTGTCCCTATTTGCAAATGATACAACTTTATATAGAACTTTCCAGGGAATCTACAAAATGACTACTAGAATTAAACAAGCAGTATTTTGCAAGGTCACGAAATCCACTGTATTCTTATATATTAGCAGCAAACAATTAGATATAAAATGTTTATAAATTCCATTTAATTAATAAAAATAAAAACATAAATTACATTGAAATGAATCTAACAAAAGACGTTAAAGACATCTACACTGAAAACTACAAAGCACCGCTGAGATAAATTTAAAGCACCTAAATAGAGAGAGAGAACATATTAATGCACTGGAAAACTCAACATCATTAAAGACTCAATGTTATTAAGATAGCAATTCTCCCCAAATTGATCTACAGATTTAATACAATCTCAAACAAAATTCTAGCAGGCCTCACTTACAGAAATTGACAAACTAATATTAAAATTTATATGAAAATGCTAAGTACTTGGAATAACTAAAGCTATGTTAGAAAAGAACAAAGATGACTCTAATTTCAACACTTCCTATAAAACCACAGTAATCAACAAAGTGTAGAATTATTTGGGTAAAGGTAGACATAATATAGTTCAATAAAACAAAATAAAAAATCTGGAAAGAGTCTCAAAAATAAAAGGTTAACTGACTTTTGAAAAAAGGCAGCAAAGATAATTAAATGAGGGATGGAATGTATCTTCAATAAATGCTGCCACAAAAACTGAACATCCATAAGGGGGTTTGGGGAAGAACATCAATAATAATCCCAACTGTAAAACCTAAAACTACAAAACTTATAGAAGAAAATCTTTGCAAGCCGAGGTAGACAAGGGTTTTCTGGATAGAATACTAGAAGAATGAGCCATTTTAAAAACTGATAAGTTGAATTTCACCAAAAAGAAAGACTTCTGTTGTAAAAGTGTCATTAAAGAAAACACAAGCCACAGACTGAGAAAAACATTCACAACACATGTATCAGACAAAGGACTTACATCTGAAATACATAAAGAAGTCTTACAACTCAATAAGAACCCAATTAAAAAAATGGATAAATGTTCTAGCACACATTTCACGAAAGATACAAATGACCAACAAACACATGAAAAGATGTTGACATCATTAGTCATCAGGGAAATGGAAATTAAAGCCACAATGGGGTAACACTACATAACTATTAGGACACATAAAATTAAAAAGACTGATCACACCAAGTGTTGGTGAGGATGTGGAGCAACTGGAACTCTCTATATACTGCTGGTGGGAATATAAAATTGGATCACCACTTCAGAAAACAGTTTAGCAGCCTCTTAAAAAGTTAAACATATACCTACTATATGATCCAGCAATTCCACTTCAAGGTGTTTACCCAAGAGAAATGAAAATATGTCCACATAAAGACTTGTATACAAATGTTCGTAGTTTTATTAGTAATAACCCAAAACTAGAAACTACCTAAATGCCCACCAATAGAATAGACAAATGCTGGAATATCCATACAATGGACTACTGATATTCCTAACATGAAAAATCTCAAAACCATTATGCTGAGTGAAAGAAGCCAGACATTAAAAAAAAAAAAAAGTACATGCTGCATTACTCAATTTATATAGCATTCTTTTAAAAATGCAGTGTAATCTACAATGACAGAAAACAAATCCATCCATGTTTGCCTGTGAAGAGGCAGAGAAGGAAGGATTACAAGGAAATCCTCAGGGTGATGGAAATGTTATCTTGACTTTGGTGACAGCTTCAGTGTACATATGAGGAAGAGAGAGAGAGAGAAAGTATGTGTGTATAAAAATTATCAAACTGTACACCTTAAATACTGCAGTTTATTGTACATCAATTATGTCTCAATGAAGTCACAAAAAATGGTTTTCATGCATTAGAATAGTCATTAAAGAACACTATGAACCTTCCTCTGAATAACCAGGGTGACCACATAGCTTATCATCCAAGCCAGGAAACTTATGCAAGTCAAAGTGAG
The DNA here is from genome assembly GCF_009828535.3 of Hylobates moloch. Lineage (NCBI taxonomy): Eukaryota > Metazoa > Chordata > Mammalia > Primates > Hylobatidae > Hylobates > Hylobates moloch. The sequence goes on from NW_026652276.1 coordinate 8,316,319, forward strand.
TGCTAAAGATAAGAGGTTGTGTACTGCCCTGGAGAAATCAGCACTTAGGGATTTGGGAAAAACAAATACCCAATCTCTTCGTTGGTGTGATTAGATATCACCCCAAGGTATCTAGTGATACCTTAAAGCAAACCATCAAGTTTTCACATGAAGCAAACCATCAAGTTCCTCAGAAGGCAGAGCAGAGCTGGCAACAGCCTTGGCAAGTCAGCTGCGCCCATGACCTTGATTTACAGACAAGGAAGCGATCCCGGTCAATGACGGGTGCAGGACAAACCCCAAGGCTCCTGCCTCCAAGGTCAGTGTCCCTTGAGCCCCTCTTTTTCCAAAGAGAAAAAAAATCAAAGAATGGGGTGGAAGCCAATCCCACTCTTAACTATTTTCCAAACATCTAATTATCTTGACCCACCCTCTATAGCTTTGCAGCCAATGAACAATTCAGCTACAAAGAAAACAGCATTGGCCAGGCACAGTGGCTCACACCTGTAATCCCAGCACTTTGGGAGGCCAAGGCAGGAGGATTTGACCATGCTGACCAGCCTAGACAACATGGTGAGACCCCATCTCTACCAAATTTTAAAAAAGTAAAAGAAAAGAAAACAGCATCGACTTTTCTTGTACAAAGTCCAGCACTGATTAACACACCCTGCCACAGGCCTGGACGCAGCTCCCACAGGGCACATTCTACACCAGACCCAGTCTGCAGGGCCAACCCTTCTGCACAGATCTACTGATAACCACTCCCACAGTCCTCCTCCTGTCTTAAAAAAAAAAAAAAAAAAGGTATGGGGGGATCACATGTTTTTTAGGTTTACACTTCAAACCAGGTTCTTCAATTGTGTGGTGAGGAGGAAGGACTGGATCAATAAACAGCAGTCTCCCTACCACAGAGCAGGAAATTATCTTAATTTGATAACAAGTTGTTTCAAGGAAATAAAAAGATCCTACCACTATGTACTGTGAAACACCAGGTTATTCTGGGACGGGAACGTGGGATTTTTTTTTAACATGATTTCCTAGAGAATGATACCATTTTTGTAACTTTCAAGGAAAAAAAAAAAACAGACAGACGGGACTTGGCTCAATCACACCCTGACACATTTAAAAGCATACTGAGTAAAGATGGCTAAAAATTATTCATTGCCTAGGCACCCTAGGAAAAAATTCAATCAAATCCATGTATCTTCCCCCAGGTCTTTTCTCAAAGAACTCTTTCCCTTACTAAATTACTATAATCCAATGACAGTCTCTCAACTATCCACTTTGTTTTCTCTGCCATTTGTAAATACCGACAATTAACAAGTATGCTACACTTGTTCACAACAATTAACAAGTATAACAAGTGTTAACAATTAACACAAATACTTTCTCAAACACACACAATCATATGGTGAAAATGGCTTAGCTTTCACAAATGCAAACCCCACTGATAATCTAAACAAACAGCCCAGACGAGTAACTGCGTCTTCTCCCACCCCAAACTCTAAATATAAAGAAGAGACACCACAATTGGTTCCACTGCTCACCAGCCAGGCTGCCAGAAGAGGACGGCATCTTCTCCCTGTGCCTGCTTGGAGTGACTGTTAGAGGCGAACCCTAAGCCCTCACAAGGAGCAACCTGGCTTTTCAGACCAGCTGTGCTGCAGAAGCAGGCACTGCCTTCAGTAAAACCCCACACGTAGCAAACAGCCACCAATTTGACTAAACGCCTGCTTCTTCCTGCTTCTTTAACCTGAGAACACAGCGTGGATTACCAGGTGTGGAATTCACTGGGTTAACTTCCTTCTGCACCTGATCCCGTAGGCCTGCACTGCTGTCCATGGCATGTGTGGAACAATCACAGCATTTCATTCACTGAGCACCTACTCTGCCCGGTGCTTGACTGCCCCACCATTGCTGTGCTAGGTAGGACCACCCTCATTGGCAGATGGAAGGATGAAGCTACAGGTGGCCAAGAACCCATCACTGAGAGCTGGCAGAGCTGGGACATGCAGTCAGGTTCTCCTGGAACACTGCACTTGAGCAGAAATAGAGGCAGGCTTGCTTTGCAGAAGTGAGCCCAGGGGGCAGGAGCTGCTGCCTACAGAGGCAGGAGCTGCTAACGAACGTGGGGCTTCCCAACGGGAAGAGCAAAGACACTTCGCACTCAAGAGGACTTCTGGGACCCACAAATACAATTCTCCCTGTCCCAGACCTGGGCCGGCAGTTGCAGCAATTGGGAAGAGTCTTTTATGCAGAGACATTTGCCAATTATATACAGTTTTTCTGGCTGGGCGCAGTGACTCACGCCTGTAATCCCAACACTTTGGGAGGCTGAGGTGGGTGGATCACCTGAGGTCAGGAGTTCGAGACCAGCCTGGCCAACCTGGTGAAACCCTGTCTTTACTAAAAATACAAAGTTTGCCAGGTGTAGTGGTACATGCCTGTAGACCCAGTTACTTGGGAGGCTGAGGCAGGAGAACTGCTTGAACCCGGGAGGCGGAGATTGCAGTGAGCTGAGAGCGCAGCACAGCACTCCAGTCTGGGCAATACAGTAAGACTCGTCTCAAAAAAAAAAAAAAAAAAAAAAAAAAATACAGTTTTCCTCTCTCCGAGCCAAAGTTAACTGGCTTAGGAATTTTGCCCAGAAAGTATCTGAAATCCAAACATGCTAAAAAGGAAAACTGATGTTGAAATCTGGATAAAGATCATGGTTCCTCATCCGAGAAGCAGTCCTAACCATCCTCTGGGTTGATGTCTGCTAGAAACAGCTGAGAAACTCGGCCACAGTTTCACACTAGGTAGGCCTACTAGGGAACTTTCATTCACCCCACAAATATGAATGCCACATGGACAAGATTTATTTTATTTTTTGAGACACGATCTCGCTCTGTTGCCCAGGCTGGAGTGCAGTGGTACAATCACAGCTCACTGCAACCTAGAACTTCTGGGCTCAAGTGATCCTCTCGCCTCAGCCTCCCAAGTAGCTGGGACTACAGGTGCATGCCTCCATACCTGGCTAATTTTTTTATTTTTTGTAGAGACAGGATCTTGTTATGCTGCCCAGGCTGGTCTTAAACTCCTAGGCTCAAGTGATTCTCCTGCTTTGGTCTCCCAAAATGCTGGGATTACAGACGTGGGCCACCGTGCTCTGCCATGACAAGATTTAAATGCAATACTCTGATCCATTACATAGCTTCCTTTTTATTTAGCTACCAATTAAAGGCATCTTATATGTTAAATTGTACTTGGTTTTCCCTTAACTTTTATTTTTCCTGTTTGTATTGATTATAGCCTGAAAACTTTTAAGGATAACTTTTTCCGGATATCTACTCTTCTGCTACAGAAGCTATTTTTTAATATATCTGTAAAGTTGGCCTCATTTGAAATCCTTTGAAATTTCTATAAATCAGAATAACTGCTACATGTTAGCAAGTTAAACCCTATTACTTTCCTACTAGTAGAGATGACTGGTGGTGGAGATTAGAAACTAGGAAACATTCAGAACGCACTTCTGTGCCAATCCAATGACCTTTGAGATACAGTCCAGTATTATCCCATTTCACAGATGAGAAAATCGAGTCTTAGAAAGATGAAGTATCTGCCCTAGGTCGCACAGCTAACAAGGAAGATCTTCTTCATGATACACTTCATCAAACTTCTTGATACCATAAACTATTTCAAAAATATTACTTGGGGAAAAGGAAGTCATAAATACAGACATGAAAAATCACCCTTCTCTCTGCATAACATGGTTATTCTGATATGATTATTTCAGGGCAACCATCCTGACAGCTATATGGTATGAGCATATAACTAAAGATCAACTGGAAGGATGTCCGCAGAAGTGCCATGTCACACTTTGGGGAAGTCATACAAGAGCTCTTCGTCTGTTCTGTGCCATGGATCCCTCCTGGCAGTCTGGTGAGGCCTATGAACTCCTTCTCAGAATTTCTCTAAGTGCCAAAAATAAAATACTTATGATTACAATGGAAACCAATTTTAATAAAATATAGTCATATCCACAGACCGCTCTGAGGCGGCCATGAATCCTGGTTATGAACTCCTACCAGGCAACATACTTTCTCCTCTCCTCGTCTCCCCGTCCAACAACAGGAGACACAGTGGTGACTAGCCCCTCATAGCCTCTTAGACTAGAAGACTCACATTCTGGAAGGGCTCGGTTGACGTTGCAGAATGACCATACTGACCAAGGACTACTTTCTTTGGTGTGAAAGAATAAAACCTTGCCTGTTCACACCATTCTTATTTGTAGCTATAGGGCATCGAATGATGGCCTCCAAAAACGTATGTCCATGTTCTAATCTCTGGAACCTGTAAATGTGACCTTATTTAGAAAAACAGTCTTTGCAGATGTAATCAAGTTAAGGATCTTGAGACGAGATTATCCTAGATTATCTGAGTGGGCCCCAAATCCAAGGACAGGTGTCCGTTTAAGAAACAGAGGAGAAGACAAAGAAGAAGGAAGACAAGGCCGTGTGGAGACAGAGGCAGATCTTGAAGTGATGCAGCCACAAGCCAGGGAATGCCTGGAGTTACCAGGAGCTGGACAAAGCAAGTCACAGAGTCTCTCCTAGGACCCCAGCCCTGCCAACACCATGATTTCAGATGTCTGGCCTCCAGGAATGTGACAGAATGCATTTCTTTTGTTTCATATTATCGGATAATTTGTTATGGAGGCCATGAGAAACTAATAGGGTAGCTAAATCTAATTCTAACATACACTACCTTCATGATATTCTACCAGCATTAAATATAAACTGCCCTTTATATATGCAGTATTATATAGCTATTACACATAAGCAGCCCTCTAGACATGTGTCTTAGTCTGTTTTGCGCTGATATAACAGAATACCACAGACTAGGTAATTTTAAATGAAGAGAAGTTTATTTGCCTCATAGTTTGAAAGTCTAACAGCATGGTGCGGCATCTGGTGAGGGGCTTCATGCTGCATCAAAGGTGACAGTGAGAGCAAGGGGGAGGGGATGAACTCATCCCTTTATTAGGAACTGACCCCTACAATAACAGCATTAATCCATCCCCAGAGCAGAGCCCTCCTGGCCTGATCACCTCTTTTTCTTTTTTTTTTTTAGACGGAGTTTCACTCTTGTTGCCCAGGCTGGAGTGCAATGGCACAATCTCAGCTCACTGAAACCTCCGCCTCCTGGGTTCAAGTGATTCTCCTGCCTCAGCCTCCCGAGTAGCTGGGATTACAGGCATGTGCCACCACACCCGGCTAATTTTGTATTTTTAGTAGAGACAGGGTTTCTCCATGTTGATCAGGCTGATCTCAAACTCCCGACCTCAGGTGATCTGCCCGCCTTGGCCTCCCAAAGAGCTGAGATTACAGGCGTGAGCCCTACACCTGGCACTGATCACTTCTTAAAGTTTCTACCTCTCAATACTGTTGCACTGGCGATTCAGTTTCCAACACACGAACTTTGGAGGACACAATCAAACCATAACAACATACATATCTTAAATTTAATTTTTACTTGGCTTATAATAAAAACACCCTTTATTTTCGATACCCATTATTTGGCCAATCCATTTTCCTGAAATTTAAAAATAAACCAAGGGTCGGCCTGTCCTTTTCTTCATTCTGTTCTTACATGATACCAACAAGTATTCACTTCTCCTTTCTGCCTTCTTTTCAAGCTGGTTCCATTCCCGTAAACCAGCCCCATCCCTCATACAAGTGTGTACTCAACTCTTCTTCTACCACCTTCCATACCTGGGGCAGCTCTCTACCTACCCTCCACCCAACCTCATTCCAAGATGTGCCACTGGGACAGCAGACATTCACCCAACGTCTGCTCACATGCCTTCCTCCACCAGCTTAGTCATATAAGCCAGAGTCCCCTGATCGGTCCACTTCCCTTCAACCAACCCAACCTCTTCTTGATATTGCTTTTTAAAAGTTATGTGAAATGCCAATCCTCTAGAGATTCTGGAGGCTTAGGATACCTGAAAGTTCAAATTATGATCCATCTAAAATAGTGGAAAGTAAACAGAAGCTGAAATACAGAAATACTCAAAAATAAAGCCGAAAACCAGAACCAAACTAGAATCACCCAAAGCAGGAGGAAGTTTTGTCTTCTCAACTCTCAGGGCAGGTAACAAAAAGGGACCCAAGACCAAACCAAAGCAGCTCCTGAAGGGCAAACTGCACCCTCTCCTGGGCAAACAGGGCTCAGCATGGAAGCTGCTCTGCAGGGGAGAACAAACTCACCTCCCTAAATGTCCCTCCTGTGATCTGAAATGCACATTCTAGCATTATCTCCAACAGGAAAAACTGAAACATTCTCAGTTCCTAATGCTGCAAGAGTGAGCAAACAAAGTTTAACTGATCAGTGACGACACATCTACACAATGAAATATCTGCCACTGTAAAAAACGATCATCACAGAGACTCGTGATATGGGGAATCTTACGATAAAACAGCAAATAAAGCCAAAATACAAAATTATACATATACTGATGTGTATATAACACATGTAAAATTTAATGTTTGCCTATTAAAAATTCTGAAGGGAGGAAGGGCGCAGTGGCTCACGCCTGTAATCCCAGCACTTTGGGAGTCCAAGGTGGGCGGATCACGAGGTCAGGAGTTCGAGACCGGCCTGGCCAGCATGGTGAAACCCCATCCCTACTAAAACTACAAAAAAATTAGCTGGGTGTGGTGGCACACGCCTGTAATCCCAGCTACTCAGGAGGCTGAGGCAGGAGAATTGCTTGAACCTGGGAGGCAGAGGTTGCAGTGAGCCTAAATCGCGCCACTACACTCTGGCCTGGGCAACAGAGCGAGACTCCATCTAAAAAAAAAAAAAAAAGTCTGAAGAGAAACACAAAAAAAGAAAACAACTGCAGAGCTACTGTGGGAACATTTTCTCCCTATTTTACTTTTATTTTTATTTTTGAGATGGAGTCTTGCTCTGTCGCCCAGGCTGGAGTGCAACGGTGAGATCTCGGCTCACTGCAACCTCCACCTCCTGGGTTCAAGCAATTCTCCCTACATCAGCCTCCTGAGTAGCTGGGATTACAGGCACCCGCCACCACACCCAGCTAATTTTTGTATTTTTGGTAGAGATGGGGTTTCACCATGTTGGCTAGGTTGGTCTTGAACTCCTGACCTCAGGTGATCCACCTGCCTCGGCCTCCCAAAGTGCTGGGATTACAGGCGTGAGCCATCGCACCCAGCCCATTTTCTCCCTATTTTACATTTCCTTTAAAATCATTACTAAGATTCAAACACTTTAAGAACTAAGTTAACAAATGAATCCACACAGGAGGATTTGTACCTGGAAAGCAGGCACTGCTAGTGTGTCACATGAACAGACACTCCTACCACCTATTCCCTGGATGCCCCTGACTCCCTGACTCTTCCCCAGTCCTCTCTGCAAAAGGGATCCATCCCCACATCCAGCTCTGATGCCCCTCCTCAGAGAAGCTTACCTCCACTCCCAAGGCTGACCACCACCACTCTGACTGTACTTTGCACCTTCTTCCACTCTACTTATGACAGGGCACTAGGACTACTTCTTTATATGCTGTGAGAAGTCTCCCAGAGCAGGGAACACACTTATCTACCCTGTACACCCCCTCAGGCACTCAGTAGAGAGTCTGCCGTGATACAGGATTGTTCAAATAAGGAAAAAAAAGTTCTAAAACTTGCATCTTTTCCAACTGATTTGAAATTAGGTGGCCAGGGTAATGCCTTACTTGTCAAATGATTCCTCCATTCTCTGGGATGAACAAGTTTTCCAGCTGGCAAACTCGCTAAAAGTGCACACACAGAGCACAGGGGCTAACTCTGTCCCCAAGCTGCTGGCCGGACTTGAGCTGGGAAATGGTAAAAGGGGGAGCCTGGCCCACAGAGGGGTCCACAATAGTGAGCACCTCTTCAGCGGGGCTTGCCAAGGAAGAGGTGAGGCAACATCCTCTCTGTTGTGCTAACAAAAAGAAGCAACAGAACCTGCTTCTTCCAGCTCATATTCATACACATAGTCACCCCAAAGGGCAGAGCACTGGGGACCCTAAGCTGCCAAGAGACTCCATGGCCTTGAGCTCAAGGTGTGGCCAAGTACACATTACTAGGGAGCTTGTGCTAATGTAGCATCACATGAGTGATACAAAGTACCCTCAAGAGGGGGGTCCCAAAGTGGCTGTACCCTAAGATTTTGGAAAGCTTTGAAAAAGCACCCACTTGCACATTTCTGGGGAAAGTTCCAAAAGGCACTCAGGAATGACCAAGTTTGAGAACCACAGCCCCACAGAAGCAGACGGCAGTTTCCTGAGCACCGTGTGAACAGGAAGGCTTCCCTGAGGAGGAAACGGACAGGGTCGGTGGGGAAAATTTGGGGAAACAGACCCCCAGAGACCAGGGCCAGCAGGTGACCCGTACACACAGGGAGCTCCCTAAGAAGCACTGGGCTTGGCTGGGGCGAGGCCAGGCTGGGAGGGCACATGAGGACCAGACCCTGAACTTCATTAGGTAAGAAACGAGGGGCCCCTCAATGGTTTATAGTGCCTTTTTTTTTTTTTTTTTTGAGACAGTCTCGCTCTGTTGCTCAGGCTGGAGTGCAATGATGCGATCTCAGCTCACTGCAACCTCCACCTCCCGGGTTCAAGTGATTCTTGTGCCTCAGCCTCCCAAGTAGCTGGGATTACAGGCGCCCGCCACCACGCCTGTCTAATTTTTATATTTTTAGTAGAGACAGGGTTTCATCATGTTGGTCAGGCTGGTCTTGAACTCCTGTCCTCAGGTGATCCACCGCCTCAGCTTCCCAAAGTGCTGGCATTACAGGTGTGAGCCACCATGCCTAACCTTAGTTCACAGCGCTTTTAACAATGGGCAGAATATGACCCTTCTGAATGGCTCTGTATTTCAGGCATATTCAAGTAAAACTTACCTTTCCTCTCTAAGGTTCACCTCAGCTGCAGTTGCCATGACCCAGGGAGTAGTAATAATACAGCCAGACTAACTGAAGCCCAGTGAAATCTGGACTAATTAGTAGTGATTTTGTTCAATTAAAGTTATTATTCAGTAAACAGAGAAAGTATGAAACGTTAAGTACACCAAACTAGAAGAAAATTTTCCACGTACCAAATGACATAATAAATGAGTTTGGTTTATTGCTTTCCATTCATTCACTGAATAATCAGTAAGTGCCTATAATCACAGTGTTAATAGGCACAAACACACATATCATGCCTACATTCATTAACTCATTTAGTCCTTACAACCAAACCATCCCACAAGGCAGGTTACTAGCCCCATTTCTCAGATGAGAAAATGGAGGCTTCGAGCTGTTCTGTGACTCGCCCCCGGTCATCTGCTCGGAAGAAGCTGAGCTGGGATTCACACTCTGGCTTGCCTTAAAGCATGAAGTTACCTTGCACGGTCCCGTACTTTCAGAGATTAAAAGGAGAGAAGGAGCCCAGTCCTGTTGCCTTGGGTCTTCTATCTGGTGGAGGATACACAGACCCTGGACATTCGAACACAGGGTCCCTGATTCCTCTGGGGAGCTCACACTTTGGAAATATGCGTAGCATAAAACTTCCCCCATAAAGGAAGTAAAAGGCAACTGAACATGTAGCATCAGGAGGCCATACACACTCAGCTGGAACAACTGAGGAAGATCAGCCTTTCCACGGGCCTCCTGGGCAGTCCAGGCCTATCGAGCTCTAGCTCTCCAGAAACAGCAGCTCAGGCCTTGCCCTCCAGCTGTGCAAGCAGCCCTGCCCGTGAGAGGGGGCCAGGGCTACCCGAGAGAGCTCAGGGAGCTCAGGTCTGCACACTCCACCACCCACTGAGGGAGTCAAATGTGTGCTCCATAAAACCAGCACCCGAGATGGACTCAAACTATATCCCGCCCACATCCCACCCAAGGCAGGGGGCAGGGAAGGAGAGCTGTGAGAGGAGAGGCAGTTAGGAAGTGGTACCCCCAGAAATGGGAGAGGCCATGCCAGCAGGTGGCCAGGGAGGCCCAGGGCAGGACGGCATAAGGCATCTCAGGCAGGGCAGTGGGCACTGGGTGTGAAGGGCAAAGGGCCCTGTGGGAGTGGAAATGGCCACCATGCATCACCACTCTCTCCTAGCTCCAGGCTCCCTGCCCTCTGAGGGACCTGGCCAGGGCTCAGGCCTTGACTGCCTCCCACTGTCCTGTGGACAAAGCCTGGCTACGGGGGCACACACGCCCACTTTGAGTGATGAGACTGGCTACTGGGAGCACCCATGCCCACTTCGGATGATGAGCCCTCTTCCTACTTAGTTTAGAAAATCTTCACTGAATTGAATTTAGCTCTGATTCTGCCTCCTTCACAAGGGACACAGACTCTGACACCAGCCACCACGAAGTCAGTCTCCGAGGGGACATTTCTAGAACTGGAAAGGCCAGCAATACCAAAACACTCCCGGTGAGGAGAAGAAACTGAGCCTCTGGAGAACGCGCTGCTTTCTAGGAAGCATGCATCATGGCCAATGATACAGTATGTTCCTTCAACACTGTTATTAATATCTAATTCCCAGAGTCACCCAAAACAAATAAAAGTACCAACAACAGCAGAAGCATGGACCCTGCCCGCCCGCAGTGCATGGCTCTCTCAGGCCCCATCTCTCACCTCCGTAAGTGCATCCGGGCTGTCCACATCCTCATGTTGGGGGAAACGCCCCTCTGCACCCCTTCTCATCCACCTAGCCACCTCTGCCCTGCAGATCTCGCCTCCAGCAGCAGACAGATTCTTCTAACAAAAACCCAACTTTACCACCCTGCTTTAAAATCTTAATGGCTTCCCACAACTCTGACAAAAAAGCCCAAACCCACCCCAGCCTGGAAAGCACTTCCCGCCTCAGAGGCTGCTCGCCCAGTGCACCTCCCACGCCCACTCCCTCTGGCAAGAAGCGCCCCTTCCACCCCACAGCCACGCTCCTCAGCTCTGGCGTGGTCTTACCCCCTTCCCCCACCACAGGCAGGGATCCCCCATGCCCTGCCCAGAGAAGCAACCCACATCAGTTCCTCCCCAGCCCTGCCGTGGCTGCTGCGATGCACACGGACTGTGCCCTGCAGGAAGGAGGACCTGATCTTGCAGCCAAGCCCAGCATCTGGTCCCAGGAAGCATCCTGCGGAGCCAAATGAGGGGCAGGGCCCAAATCATTCTGGAACTGGAGGTGACCAAGCCACTCTTCAACAAAGAGTTATGTGCACCTACTGTGTGCTGGGCACTTGGTATAAAGCCATGAACAAAACAGACAAAAATCCTTGCTCTCATGTAGCATATATTATAAATAAATAAGACCAAATGGAATACAGGTAGGAATGACTCTCCAGGAGGGTCAGGGAGGGTGAGAATAAAGCCCATTGGTTTTATTCCTTTTGCTGCATTTTGAAATTTCAAACAACATTAAATGAAGCAATAAAAATTAATCCTTCATCAAAGAGAACATGGGTTTAAAAATGACGAAAAACACTGACTTGGAGAAATAAGTAAATAAAAGCATAAAACTCGAATGGACCCTACAGTCTTGCAGTGCTCCACACCTCTAGGCTGCTAAGGGAAGATGATAAAACTGGGCATGGTGGCTCACACCTGTAATCTGAGCACTTTGGGAGGCTGAGGCGGGCAGATCACTTGAGCTCAGGAGTTCAAGACCAGCCCAGCCAACATGGTGAAACCTATCTCTACTAAAAATACAAAAACTAGCCGGGTGTGGTGGCGGGCACCTGCAATCCCAACTACTCGGGAGGCTGAGGCACAAGAATCACTTGAACCCAGAAGGTGGAAGTTGCAGTAAGCTGAGATCACATCACTACACTCCAGCCTGGGCGACACAGTGAGACTATCTCAAAAAAAGCAAACAAGCGTAAGACTTGAAGACAACAACTAAAATCACTAAAACACACTCAAAGTTTAATAAATCAGGGGAGAAATCCTAAGTCAATGAAAACATTTGAAAACCTAAGAGAAAATGGAGATGATCAAAGGAAAATCTTTCCCTGGAGGGAATGACTTTGTTAAACAGAAAACTTTTAAAAAATATTTTACCTATCGGCCGGGCATGGTGGCTCACGCCTGTAATCCCAGTACTTAGGGAGGCTGAGGCGGGCGGATCACAAGGTCAGGAGATTGAGACCATCCTGGCTAACGCTGTGAAACCCCGTCTCTACTAAAAATACAAAAAAAAAAAATTAGCCGGGTGTGGTGGCAGGCGCCTGTACTCCCAGCCACTCAGGAGGCTGAGGCAGGAGAATGGCGTGAACCCGGGAGGCAGAGCTTGCAGTGAGCTGAGATCGCACCACTGCACTCCAGCCTGGGCAACACAGCGAGACTCCAACTCAAAAAAAAAAAAAAAAAAAAAAAAATTTTACCTATCAAACAAGAATAAGCCAGGATAAAAACAAAGTATGCCAGAATCGGGGGTGGAGGGTGGGAGCTGGGAGGGGAGGTTGCAAGTAAATGTAGTAACAAACAATATAAAAACTTTGATAACTAGAACTAGGAAAAAACCAACAAATTAAATAAAATAAGGCTAAAGAATGTGACAGACATGGAAGATAAAGAAGCCTCCCCCACCACCCCACAGCCCCTCTACTGGACTCCTGAGCTCACTTAACCAGCCTGCTGCCGCACTCAGCAGAAGCCCTGACACGTTCATCTACTCCACCCCCTTCCGACCTGATCACCAGCCTTCCCACTGCCCCCTAGACACCTCTGCACTCTCCACTCCACTCTCTCCTAACAATCCTACAAACCTCCCTCCCCTTCCAGTTCACCCTCCACCCTACAGCCAGAGTAGAACTTTCTGACATCTGCAAATCTGAGAATTTCACCAAATAAAACTATTCAACAGCAGCCCAAGTCCTGAGGAGTAAGTCCCAAGCTCTGCCCTGGTCCCCTCTGGAGTCCTCTCGCTCCGGCCTCTGCCAGCCACCCTGGCCCCGCCAGCCACCCTGACCCCCGCCAGCCACCCTGGGGTCCCCTCTGGTGTCCTCTCGCTCTGGCCCCCGCCAGCCACCCTGGTCCCCTCTGGTGTCCTCTTGCTCTGGCCTCCATCAGCCACCCTGGCCCTTCCACCACTTTGCACATTCCACATGGTGTCCCCATCCCGAGGTCTTCACACTGCTGGTCCCTCCACCTGCCCCATTCCCAAGGTGCCTATTTGCACAAGAAACACAGACACACACACAGAAACACATAGACAGACACAAACACACAGACATACGCACCCTCTCAGGCTCACGCTTCCCTCAGTGGATTTACCACTATCATTCTTCATGTCTCAGCTATGAGACCTCACTTCCTCTCAGAAGACTGCCCCGCCCCTCCCCAAGGCCGCGTGGGGTCTTCCACATATCAGGCACCATGTAGTGCTCTTCCATCGGAGCTTGTCTCAGCCTGTAACTAAGGCTCTATGTGTGTGCTTATCTCATCTCCCACGAGAATATCAGCTTGATGCAGAGTGGCTCCTCTCCATTTCTACCCACCATTGAAACTTTAGCACTCAGCATGGTGTGGCCCAGGGTAGACCCCCAAAAAATGCTTGCCAAAACATTTGCCAAAACAATGACTAAATAAACAAGCCAAGTTCCCAAAGAACAAGACAAAGCACATGAACCAAAATTCGTTTTTTCTTTTTAAGTGTAAGAGAAAAGAAGGAAAAAATAGTTTTTCAAAGCTGGAAAGCCCAAACCGGAGTCAGGAAGAAATCAGGCTTGCTCTATCCCAGACCAACCAGTCAGCAAACCCGCATTGCACAAGAGAGAAGGCAACTCTGAGTCTTCGAGCAGAGATGCCTTCAAAGACAGCAACAGCATCGAGCCTGCTCCCAACAACCCCCTGCAACACCAACACTGGGAAATACTATGTTCTCGGAGCTCACTAATAAAATACCGTATTTGATTCCTTTCTGGAAAACAGACCATTTTGCATTATTTTTCTTCCATGTTCTTCAGTCCTTTTTCATTTTCATGGTTTGATATGAACCGAATAACAGCTAGTGAAACAAAGCATTGAGTAGCATGTTCTCTGTGACTAAACCCTCAGTAATACACAAAGCTTGACCAAAAAAAGGATGTCACCATATGGGCTGGCTACAAACAGGTCTAGCATAATAAAATTTGTGAACTTGGCCAGGCACGGTGGCTCATGCCTGTAATCTCAACATTTTGGGAGGCTGAGGCCGGTGGATCGCTTGAGCCTGAGATTTCACGGCTGCAGTAAATGGTGATCATGCCATTGCACTCCAGCCCAGAGACAGAGTAAGACCTGTCTCTTAAATTTAAATTTTTTTTTAAAAAAAAAAAAAAAAAAGGGAAAGGGAAAGAAAGGAAGATAGAGAAAGAGAGAAGCGGGGAGGGGAGGGGAGGGGAGGGGAGGAGAAAAAAGAAAAGAAAAGAAAAGGAAAAGAAAAGAAAAGAAAAAAAGAAAATCTGTGAACTTTAAATGTTTAAGAGACAACACAGAAGAGAAGTAGAAGAGAGGTACCAAGAGACCATCAAAATAAGAAAGCATGGCTGGGTGCGGTGGCTCATGCCTGTAACCTCAGCACTTCAGGAGGCCAAGGTGGGCGGACTACTTGCACCCCAAAGTTCAAGAATAGCCTGGGTGACGTCGTGAAACTCCTTCACTACAAAAAAACACAAAAATTATCTGGGTATGGTCACATATGACTGGAGTCCCAGCTACCCAGAAGGCTGAAGTGGGAAGATTATTTGAGCCTATGAGGTCCAAGCTGCAGTGAGCCATGATTGCACCACTGTACTCCAGCCTGGGTGACAGGGCAAGACCCTGTCTCAAAAATAAATAAATAAGTAAATAAACAAATAAATAAATAAACAAACAAGAAAGCACAATACATTCAGCCACAAAACACAGGCATCAGATATGCAAGAATCCTGACAGCAGAAAATGGGTGAAGCACAATATTTACAAGGCAAAGGGTTTCTGACTAAAATAAAACAGATTCTAACAACATACTGTTTACAAGAATTAAATCTAGGCCAGGCACATCGGTTCATGCCTGTAACACCAACACTTTAGGACACCAAGACAGATCACTTGGGGCCAGAAGTTAGAGACCAGCCAAGGCAACATAGTTAGACCCCATCTCCACAAAAAATAAAAAATTAGCTGGTTGTGGTGACAATGCCTGTGGTTCCAGCTACTGGGGAGGGTGAGGCAGGAAGATCTCTCGAGACCAGGAGTTTGAGGCTGCAGTGAGCTAACACTGTACCACTGCACTCCAGCCTGAGAAACAGACCAAGAGCCTATCTCAAAAAAAAAAAAAAAAAAAAAAAAAGAATTAAATTCAAAATAATAAGGAAAACTAAAGATAAAAGTTAGGATGGAAAAGGGTGGAGGGGCATGTATATCAAGTAAATTCTGAACAAAGAAAAGAAGACTTAGAAATACTAATATATATCAGAGAACAGAGAACAGTTAATGACACAAACTACTCATTGTGAAAAAGATCTTCTTTAATCCCAGCACTATGGGAGGCCAAGGCAGGAGGATCACTTGATGCCAGGAGTTCGACACCAGCCTGAGCAACATAGTGAGACCTTGCTTCTACAAAAAAATGTAAAAATTAGCTAGGCATGGTGTCAAGCACCTGTAGTCCCAGCTAACTGGGAGGCTGAGGCAGGAGGATAACCTGAGCCCAGGAGTTTAAGGCTGCAGTGAGTCATAATTGTGCCACTTCACTCCAATCCAGGTGATGGAGCAAGACCTTGTCTACGAAAGAAAAAAAAAAAGCTACTACTTTATTAATCTTTATTAATAAATGATTACTCAATATTGAGGGTATTATCTTTTTAAACATTTACATGCTTAACAAAGCTTCAAATGGAGAAGGTGAAAACTGTTAGAAATACATGAACAAAGTGTTAAATGTAATTGGCCTGAAAGAGATTCTAACTCCTCATTAACAGCCTATGGAAGCTCAAGCAATAAAAAACAAGATCATAAGAGGACTTGAACAACATATTTCGTAAGTTACAACAGATAAAAACCAATACACAGCCGGGCAAGGTGGCTCACACCTGTAATCCCAGCACTTTGGGTGGCCGAGGCAGGCGCTGAGGTCAGGAGTTCGAGACCAGCCTAGCCAACATGGTGAAACTCCGTCTCTACTAAAAATAAAAAAATTAGCTGGGCATGGTGGCGTGTGTCTGTAATCCCAGCTACCAAACAGGCTGAGGCAGGAGAATCACTGGAACCCAGGAGGCGGAGGCTGCAGAGAGCCGAGACCACACCACTACACTCCAGCCTGGGCAACAGAGCAAGACTCCATCTAAAAAAAAAAAAAAAAACCAATATACATAAATACAGACACTGAATTAGAAAACAGAAAAGTAGGGCCTGGCATGGTGCCTTACACCTGTAATCCCAGCACTTTGGGAGGCTGAGGCAGGAGGACCACTTGAGGTCAGGAGGTCAAGACCAGCCTGGACAACATGGCGAAAACCCATCTCTAACTAAAAATACAAAAATTAGCCAGGCATGGTGGGACACGCCTGTAATCCCAGCTACTCAGGAGGCTGAAGCAGGAGAATCACTTTAACCCAGGAAGAAGAGGTTGCCATGAGCCGAGATCATAGCACTATACTCCAGCCTGGGCAACAGAGCAAGACCCTGTCTCAAAAAAAAAAAAGGACACAGGCCAGGCGTGGTGGCTGGCTCACACCTGTAATCCCAGCACTTTGGGAGGCCGAGGCGGGTGGATCACTTGAGGTCAGGAGTTTGAGAACAGCCTGGCCAATGTGGCAAAACCCCGTCCCTAACTAAAAATATTAAAAAATTAGCCAGGTGTGGTGGCAGGTGCCTATAATCCCAGCTACTCAGGAGGCTGAGGCAGAAGAATAGTTTGAACACAGGAGGCAGAGGTTGCAGTGGGCCGAGATCATGCCATTGCACTTCAGCCTTCCAGCCTGGGCAACAGAGCAAGACTCCATCTCAAAAAAAAAAAAAAAAGGAAACAGAAAATGAGAATTGTTCAATAATCTAAGAACTAGTTCTCTTTAAAAACAAAGAAAACAAAAATGCTAGAGTTTAAGAAATCTGACAAGAAAAGCAAACTAAACTAACAAAATTAGAAATGCAGAGGAGATCCAACCAGAGACACAGGTGTTTAAACTACACAACAGTACATGCTACTAAATTTGAAGGTGTGAAATTAGTGAGAAAGTAAATTACAGATGTGGACTCAAAAAGTGAAAAGGCTCAAATGATTAAAATGCAAGAAATAAATATTTTAGGATTTATTTCTATTACAGCCTTATCTCCCTAAAAAGTCTTCTTGACAAATAATTTAAAATAAATTCTCTCAAACTTAAGAAACAACCAATCCCAAAGCTACATAAAATGTTGCAGAAAACATAAACTCACAGAAAGTTACTAAATGAATTTTATGGGGTTGGTTTAACTCTGAAATCAAAACGCAATTATGTCCAACTATTATGTATCCATTAAAATTAAAAATAGAAAAAACAATTGTTTAAAACTGCAACAAGGCTACGTTCTCACCCAAAACAAATGCATACACACCAATGGGAAAATTCTAAATTACAAGATTAAGGAGTAAAATTCAATATTACCAAGAATAATTTTTTAAATATGCAAATAACTGAAACCAAAATGAACATCTAAATTAATGCCCAAGGCCAGGCACGGTGGCTCACGCCTGTAATCCCAGTACTTTGGAAGGCTCAGGCGGGTAGATCACTCCAGGCCAGGAGTTCGAGACCAGCCTGGCCAATACGGTGAAACCCCATCTCTACTAAAATTACAAAAATTAGCTGGGCATAATGGTGCACGCCTGTCATCCCAGCTACTAGGGAGGCTGAGGCATGAGGATCCCTTGAACCTGGGAGATGGAAGTTGCAGTGAGCCAAGATCACACCACCACACTTCAGCCTGGGTGACAAAGGAAGACTACATCTCAAAAAAATTAATTAATTAATTAACTGATGCTCAGAACACTCCAATGAAATTCAACACCTACTCCTATTAAAGACTCTAAAAACCACGAATCAAAGAAAAATCTATTTATGTGGTTAAAAATGTCTCTTCCCAGTTGGTAAAAATAAATTAGTAGAGAAAACTACAAATACTCCAAGTAAAATAAGAGCAGTTACATCAACACAAAATAAGCAGAGGTTTAGACAGAGGAAGGAAAATCCCATTTGTATCAGCAACATCAACAATGAATCCATCAATAAATAAAATAAAACAAAACTTGAAAGCACCTGAAACTAACACTAACTCAAAATATCAGATCCTAAACTTGAGGAAAATTACTCACCTTGACTGACTTATAAAAGAATAATTTTTAAAATTAGGGTGCATACTTTTTGTCTAGATGGGATGGCCTAATAACATAAAGAAAAATAGCTTTAAAAGTTCTAGTGCTGTTATTAGAGTCAAACCTTACACAGGCAGGCGCTAAAGTCAGCCCGTAAAGCCTAAATTATAAAATCATACAGGAAAATGCTACTATAGCCATTAAATAATATCATGAACATTTAGATCAGCTGACATGAGCAAATCTCTACTATAAATTGTCCTGGGGGGAAAAAAAAACACAGGTGTAAACCAAAAGGTTCAGCATGATCTCATGGGTACACGTAGGTAAAGACATAAATATACAGAAATAAAGATAAACACTCTAGAGTAAGCAGCTGGCCACTTCCAAGTGGTGAGATCACATGATTTTGTGCATTTAGAACTTTTGCAGAAAGTCCCATATAACTTTTATAAATTTGGAAAGAAGAAAGTTTAAACATAAAAAAGGAAAAAAAAAAAAAAGAAATACACCAAAATATTAACATTCAATGTTTTTTGAGGTGGCTGAATTACGGCTGCTTTTTAATTGCTTTAACATACTTGTCTGCATTTTCCAAATTTTCTACACTAATCACAAAAAACAAAACTCTGTACAGAGCTGGTAAGACGTAAACCAGCCAAGCGTGGTGGCTCACGCCTGTAATCCCAGCACTTTGGGAGGCCAAGGTGGGCGGATCACCTGAGGTTGGGAGTTTGAGACCACTCTGACCAACATGGAGAAACCCCGTCTCTACTAAAAATACAAAATTAGCCAGGTGTGGTGGCACATGCCTGTAATCCCAGCTACTCGGGAGGCTGAGGCAGGAGAATCGCTTGAACCCGGGAGGCGGAAGTTGCTGTGAGCTGGAGATCGCGCCATTGCACTCCAGTCTAGGCAACAAGAGCGAAACTCCATCTCAAAAAAAAAAAAAAAAAAAAAAGACATGAACCAAAACACATATAAAAATTTTTCATTTGGTCCCTATTGTTCTTTTGTGCTTATGCATGCCAAATTCTTGGTTATTCTCCAACCACAGTATTACTTTCAGCATTAAATTCAAATTTTACCAGCAATCATTCCAATCAGAAAGAAAAGAATGAAAATGTTTGAACTGCTTGGACACATGCTCAGATCAAAAAGGAAAGCCAACTTCAGTGAAGAATCAAGAAAGGCGTGACTCAGGAATCTTACCGTAAAACTGTTGTTGACATTTTTGGTACTGGATTCAGCCACGCTGGCATCTGTCAGATCCACCTCATCAAATATGATTGACTGGAAAGAGACAAACACAAGGACTAAGGCACACAAAGACAGGTACATCCCTAAGCACTAGTCAGCACTGCCCACCACACCCCCTGATCCCTACCCAAGCACCCACAGAGGCCCCAGTACCTTGAAACTGTAGCATCCAATCAACAAGCCAATCTAAATTCACCCACCCATCTGCTTCTAACCAAAAGCTCGGGCTCACAGGTACAGTGCCGTGATTTTTTTTAAAAAAAATCTACAAACTTTGTCATTGCATTAGTGAACAAAAAAAGAGAGAGAACCAAAGCAAACAACTCAATGCTGGTATTTCTGTATTTACTACTGTCAATACCAGTGTTCACTTTTATATGTGAAGTATGTTCTCACACACTGTTTTAGCTGAGGGAAGGCCGGGGTCTGGACTGAGGATTCTCTGCCCTCCCGGCTTGTTCCTCCAGCGAGCACATGGAGGGGAAAGGTCCTGGCTAAAACAAATTCTTCTGGGGAAGACAGACGGGTCCAAATGGAAAGGGTCTGGCCATGAAAGGAAACAAGGGAGCAGAGCAGAAGGATCCTGGTCCTGGAGAGAGAGATGCTCCAGGGCAGGGCTGGGAGTCAGGCCTGGGGACCTCCCCCATCTCCCTCTCCACTCCCTACAGGGTGCCCCGGCACAGCCCCTGCCTCCTGTTTCCCTTATACCATCCCCTCTATTCTACGATGGCTCTATGAGGAACCCTGGAGAAAATCAAACTAATAACTCAGAAAAGAAACTCAATCTTTTAAGTAACCTTCCCCCTCCCCTCGCCCCCAGAACTAACTGTAAAAGGTTATTTTGTTGTGTGTTTTGTTTTTTTTTTTTAAGTGAGGGAAGTGGTCAGAACCCTTTCTAAACAAGCTGCTTTGTTCCATTTCAAATTTTAATGCAGTAACTTTCTAGGGATATGTCTCGAAATGTAAATGATTCAGATTTCAGATTTCTTAAATACCAAAATATTAGTACTGACACCAATACTGACAAAAAATACAGGTATTCAGAATCCCAGCCAACACTCTGGTGTCTGAATGTCTAACACCACATCCGCTTAAACATGGCAATAATCTCTGACTTTCACTGGCTGCTCCTCCTCCAGCAGCACCCACCTGGTGCTTCTAGCTTTAAATCTACCTACAGTAGGGCACACAGAAAGAAGGTTAATTGCTAGAAAGCCTAAAAATAAAGAATTTCCCATTTCTGTTCACACATCAAGAAGCTCAGCTCCTTCTACTTTGGCAGGGCACAGTGGCTCACACCTGCAATCCCAGCACCTTGGGAGGCCAAGGCGGGCAGATTACTTGAAGTCAGGAGTTCAAGACCAGCCTGGGCAATGTGGTGAAACCCCATCTCCAGGCCGGGCACAGTGGCTCACGCCTGTAATCCCAGCACTTTGGGAGACAGAGGCAGGTGGATCATTTGACGTCAGGAGTTTGAGACCAGCTTGACCTACATAGTGAAACCCCATCTCTACTAAAATATAAAAATATCAGCCAGGCGTGGTTGCAGGCGCCTGTAATCCCAGCTACTCGGGAGGCTGAGGCAGGAGAATTGCTTGAACCCAGGAGGCGGAGGTTGTAATGAGCTAAGATCTCGCCACTGCACTCCAGCCTGGACGACAGAGCAAGACTCCCTCTCAAAAAACAAACAAACAAACAAACAAAAACTTCAATATACTTAAGGAATAAAGAATTATTTAATAACAAGAAGATGAAATTCATAACCCTGTGATTCCCTCCACCTTTCTGAAAGAAAGATATCCAACTGTAACGTAGCTGTTTCTGTGACCCTTTTTTTCCTTTTCCCCGTTACTGATGATGTTAAAGTAAAGGAAAAATGAACAGAAATTAATTTTGATAAGAAATAAAACATGCCTTGAGACAAGTAAAACCTGACAGCATGGAGTGTTACAAAACTCACTGGCAATAACAGATCTGAGAATTGAAGCTTTTCCCACACAAGGACTCAGCAGCCTCAATTCCTCCCCTGGGAAGGTTCCTGTGATGTCCTCGCGTGTGCTTTCCTGCAGGGGCCTCACCTTTGCCGTTTTGGCATAGTAAAGCGTTCGCCCTCGAAGCTTAAAGTATCTCCTTTTTGATCGCTGGAATGAATTGTTCTGTTTGGTCAGCATCCCCTCTTTGATGATGGTCTGAAAGTACAGAAACATATTCATAAACTTGCGTTTTCAAGGTGCCCTTTCACTCTTCCGGCTGAAACGCAGCCTGTTGAGGCTGAAACATATTCGTGTCTCTAACAGAAAATATTTCTCACACTCTCAACAGACCTTGACCTATGCACAGGCCCAGCACGCTGCCGGGGGCATGGGGGGTTGCACCAATCCTATCCTCCAAGGGGCAATGTGTGCCTGTGTGGGTGGGGGTGTCAAAAGGCCCAGGGTGTGCCCTGGATGCACTGGCAGACATGAAGAAGGGACACTGAGGCTCACAGGGCCACAGTACACAGCAGCTGGGAGGACACTGGGACGCGGGGCCAGTGCATTCTCCAACTTCAGCATTTGGTATTTTTCAGCTATTCTTGGCCCTGTCTCTGTGTTCTCTGGCCCCCTGCCATTTCTCAGGATGCTGCTGCCAAAGCTGTCTACGTCAGTGGCTCTGGGGCTCAGAAGCTCCAGGCCTGCGCCCTCAGCCCAACCCACCACTCACAGGCCGGGCGTGTGCATCTGCACACACCATGAGAGGGAAGTGCCTCGGCCACAGACACTAAAACTCCTCTCAACCCGAAAATCTGATGAGGTCACCCCATAACACAAGACGTTCTCTTACGAGAATCCAGAAATGGATTCTACAGTCCACTCACCTTGGCTCAATTGAAGCCAAGAATGAAGGGGGCACTACTTCTCCCGGAGCTGCTCCCCCACCTTACGCAGCCCATGCCACCAAAACATCAAATGCGTAAGGAACTACTTGGTCATGAGATGTTTTGACGTACTCGGAGCCATTAACACAGTCAAAAAGAATAAACAACACGCATGAAGACAAGAACCTGGCTCTCAGCGTTCGCACACTATGTTACATCCCACCTCACAGAAATGCCCAGTCCACAAGGAGCCTCAGCATGGAAATTTTTAGGGAGGCTTCCTAAAAATTCTGTTCAAAGACAAGCACATTGGTTCAGAGAAGCTTTTGCTTAACTACCTAATCCCATATAGCTCTGCACTTTACGTAAATGTTTCAAACAGTGCATGTACAAAGTTCTTAAGTATCCACAAACACTTAAAACTCCCTAAGATAAAACCAGCAAGAGCAAGACACAGGAGGCTCATGTCCCCCACCTATGCCAGAATGCAAGCGCAGAACACTGCACTGCCTGGTCCATCCACCGGCATTCACAACAGGAGAGACAGCGGAACAGGGAAGGCTGCAGAAAGCCCCCAGCCTGACACGCCATCAACATGTGGATGGACACCAGAACCACACCCGGGCAGCACAGGCCAATGCACACTGCCTAGGGGTCTCTTCTCCTTATCCCACAACAGGCCATCCTCACTGTGCCCTTCCTGGGTTGAGGGGAACTGGCTGCACTCACAACCACTTCCAAGAGCTTCTTGCTCACCAGCACGTGCCAATCGTGGTGAACTCTGCTTTCGGCACTGACCCAGTGGCACAACAGCAGCCCTTTCCAACTCTAGAGGATCAGCGCAGGGCAGAGCTGCTGAAGAATCTACTGACTCATTCTTGGCTTATACATTCACCTCACACTTCTGAAGAAGGCACCCACCCTCTCCCCAGTAATTAAAGAGTGCCAGGAAGGAAAAAGAGAGGAGCCCAACATTATCCAACGATCAAGCATTCTGATGAGGCTTGTTTGCCAGAAGTGACCTCCCCATCCCCACCCCCCACTAGAGACAGCAGGGATCCCCAGCATACAGCTAGCATCTGAGGTCCCGTCCAAAACAGAACAACGGTGATCCAAGGCAGATAGAAAGTCCCACCCCGATTCTGGTAGCGAGGATATAAACCAGTCTTCAGTGTGAAGGACTGGGAAATGGTATTTGTTTCCAAACATCCTTTTCGCATCCAAGTACACATAGATGACACTCATTTCAAATACATCTGCACAGAACAATGCCACCCATGGAAGCCTGAAACATATACCACAAGACCCTTTCTCTGTTGACCTCAAAGGCCTCACTGTGAAGACATCTCTCCTGGCCCCCCTCATCTTCCTTACCTCTGTGGGGAAAGCAATCACTTCCATCTCTTCCCTAAATGGGGAAAAAAAAAAAGACAACAAAACCAACAAGCCAAAACCCAGAAGAGTAACAATAAGTTATCTTTAAAGGACAGATGCTGGAGTATTTTCTCTTGTGTCTCCTGCTACACATCTCATACATAAAAGAAAAGCAAAATTAAAACACAACTCACTGCACCACATACTCTTACACACACACGCACACGCACAATCTTTCTGAGGGCGGATGAGAGTCTGCGATCTTGGGCTGCCCAAGGAGAGCTGCTGCTTTATTTATAGAACAAGAGTGCTCAGAAAAAGACTGGTGGGTTTCAGCGGAAAAGGCTGGGGAAAAGATAAAGACCATTATTTCTTTGAAGCCTTCTCAGAAACTGCATTTCTTCTCCTGATTCGCTGCTTGTGAGTACTATAGATATGCTGCAGAATATTTTTAAACATTTAGTCAAAAGCCATGAACCAAAAGTGGTCAAGAAAATAACACCCCAAAATAATGTGCTGTATTTTGCACGTGGCAGCTGTGAAAGGCACCCACAGGAAATGCTGCTAGGCTGACGAGGCCTCTCCTTGGCCCCTAGAGCAGAGTCAGGAGTGAAAGGGCCAGGCCCCTGGCACAGTTCGCTCCGGCCATGCCGGGCCACCGGGCTCTTAGAGTCACTTTGTTAGGTTCTATGCACAAACAAAAGGGCCAACTGTCGTTCAAGCCACTAGGATACCCTTATTCCAATCAGAGACAAATTTGCAACACACACAGCACCGAGAAAACTCTTAAGCTCCAGTCAGAGAGAGAGCAGCAGGTGGAAAGTGAACACGCGCCCACCAGCAAACACAGGCGAGACACCAATCCCAGTGCTGGGCTCCCCAGAGGAAGTTGGCGAGAGCACTGGGCCTGAGCTGGAGTGTGGTCCACAGCCACCCACTGACCCGACAGACATATGCCCAGCCCACAGGTCCAAGACTACCACGTGCAGCTGCTTGGGGGGAAGTGCAAGTCTCCAGTGGTCCTTGCTTAACAGTAAGACAGCTCTGAGAATGTCCTTGGAAAGAGCTTCAAACCAGGAGGCAGAGCAAGTCCAGAATGGACTCTCTCTGAAAGGGACCAGCAGGCCCAATCACAGGGTGAGGTTGCCCCCTCTTCGACATGTGGCCGCATCACCAGATGCTGGTCACTCCACTGGGCTGTGAGGGCTGCATGGGCAGGAGCTCAGACCAGAGGAAGGCAGACATGTACACACCAGAGTGCTCTGGGATGTGAGGCACAGGGCAGTGAGTGATGCCCCATAAGGGAGGCTGCCTGAGACAACAGGTACCTGAGCAGGCCAGGGAGGAGGGGCTGGGCAAGCAGAAGCCCGCAGCTGCTCCTTGGGGCTAGAGACAGAGCCCGGTGGTGGCTCAGAAATACACTCTGGAAAGCTGACTGTGGCCACAGTGTGGGAAAGAAGAGGGGGTGAAATGCGGAGGCTGGCAGAACACTCCAGAAACTCGCATAAGGGGGGGAGTTGGTGACAAGAGTCTGGGGTGGCAGGGGAGAGATGGACACAGGCATGGGAATGTTCAGAAAGATGTGACAATAGACCAAGGTGAAGGGAAGGAGACAGGACAGAAATCCTGGACGCCTCCGAAGAGTGTGGCTCAGTGGGGGGATGTGGGTTTCATTCTGGACGTGCTGAGTCTGCGGGCCTCGAGGACGTCAGGGGAGTTCAGTGTAAGGCGACAGCCAGCTCTGCAGGTCTGTGATGTAGAAGGTTTAACACAGGAGATGCCTTGCCAAGGGGAGAAAGCACGGAGTACACGGAGGCCCAGGGAAATGGGAACCCAGGGACACCCATACCGAGGAAGGAAAGCCAGAAAGGAGAACAAGAAAAAAGTGGGCAGAAGTGCAGGAGAGGAGAGAGCACGTCGAGAAGATCGCCATCAGTGATGTCCAATGCAGCAGCGAGGTCATAAATGAGAATTGAGCTGAGGATAAAGGAAGCAGCCACCAGGGGGTCACCGAGGACCTGCCAGAGCGGACATGGTGGCCTGATGGGGTCGAAGGCAGATCAAATCACCCTGAATGTGACCAGGACAGGAGAAGGCAAAGATAACAGGTTTTTTTCAACTTACAACTTTCTTTTTATGAACATGGAATCCATACTGTACATACTGTTATGTGACCTTGCTATCTTTTTGTCATGTATATTATCACCATATAGCCACATCAGCAAATGCATTTTTGCCGGCTACAGAGTATCTCACTGCACCTACACACCCTCCCCTCCATCATTCACCTGCTTGCCACTGCCGGAACATTTAGAATGCTTCCCATTCCCTCAATGCTATCATCAGAACTTCAGTGGATATTCCCATAAGTAAATATCTGCTTATGTCCTCAACTATCCTTAGAGCAAATTAAGAGAAGTGGAATTTGGGGACAAAAGATAGCCCAGAAACAGACCCTTGCAGATTTGGAAGCTTGATGTGTAACAGGTGGCACTGCAAACCAGGGTTTGGGAGGGAGGGGGATTTCAGCAAAGGGGCTGAGATGGCAGGTTACCCATGGACACCACACGCGTGAGCTCCCGGCAGACTCTGGGTGTGCTAAAGCAAAAGGCAGAAGAACTTCAAAACTTCCAGCAGACAACAGAGAATTTCCAATGACTTTGGAATTGGGAAGAGTTTCTTAAATATAATAGAAAAAAATATTAGATATAAGCTATGACTGCTAAACTCAACTATATTACAATTGAGAATTTCTGCTTATCAAAGACACCTCAAAAAGACATAAAAGAAAAGCCAAGGTGGGAAAAAAATGTACACTACTGCTGACAGCCAGTCAGTAACCAGTAACCAGAATATAGCAGAAACTCCCACGGAATGGGCTGGGCGCAGTGGCTCATGCCTGTAATTCCAGCACTTTGGGAGGCCGAGGCAGGTGGATCACCTGAGGTCAGGAGTTCGAGACCAGCCTGGCCAACACAGCAAAACCCCATCTCTACTCAAAAATTAGCTGGCGGATACCTGTAATCCCAGCTACTTGGGAGGCTGGGACATAAGAATCGCTTGAACCCAGCAGACGGAGGTTGCAGTGGGCCGAGATCATGCCATTGCACTCCCGCCTGGGAGACAAGAGTGAAACTCCCTCTCAAAAAAAAAAAGAAAGGAAGAAAAAAAGAAACTCCCACTGAATGATAAAAAAGAAAAACCACCAAAGAGAAAATCGGTAAAAAGTGTGAACCGGCGTTTACCAGAAGAGTAAGTCAAATGGAGACTAAACCCCAAAGGATGCCACAGAAGAGCACCCTGGCACTCAGCCGTGCAGGTGGGTCCACGTGTGCATAGTCCGTGACTGTGCTTCACAACTTATGTGTATACTCCATGTATTATTCTGCATGTAAAATGGTAAAGGGAAAAATATAGTTAATTAATATAAGGATAGAAGTAAAATCTCAGACTATTAGGGTTAATGTCTTGAGCATGTAAGGAGTGAAGATTTCCACATTTACGCAGTAAAAGACAAACAAATGAAAAACAGCTGCCACATGGGGGTGAAGAAAATGGAGGGGACTGACCAAGAGACACGTGTCCAGAGGCTGAGAGCAGCAAGCCACAGCCTGCCCAAGGTGACCTGGACAGAGGGGCTGAAGGCAGACAGATGGGAAACTGGGGAGGGAAACAAAAAAAAAGTAGCAGAAAGGAATGAAAATTAGCCAAATGTCCACTTCAGCCACCTATCTGTCCTTTAGACCTCCCCAGTCCTTCAACAACAACAAAAAAGCAGGTAAAACAGAAACCTGACTATGGTTAATTAAGCAACATCACCCAAATTCACAAAGCCCCCAAAAAGTGGAAATACTAGCATAAAAAATTAACATACAAATGTTTCAGTGGAAAAAAGCTGGTAAAACTTATTTCTATCAATTTGCATATCACTTTGTTTGTTTGTTTTCTGAGACAGAGTGTTGCTCTGTCGCCCAGGCTGGAGTGCAGTGGCACAATCTTGGCTCACTGCAACCTCCGCCTCCCAGGTTCAAGCAATTCTCCTGCCTCAGCCTCCCGAGTAGCGCGATTACAGGCACGCACTACACGCCTGGCTAATTTTTTGTTTTTTTAGTAGAGACAAGGTTTCACTATGTTGGCCAGGCTTGTCTCCATCTCCTGACTTCGGGTGATCCACCCATCTCAGCCTCCCAAAGTGCTGGGATCACAGGCGTGAGCCACCGCACCTGGCCCAATTTGCATATCACTTTAAATTTTCATGAGTATTTTTATATTTACTTGTCTTCTTAACAGAATGAGACGGAAACTAGTATTCCAGTTAACAAATAAGAAAACTGGTAAACAGAGAGACTGAGTAACTCGCCCAGTTGAACAACTAATGACAGGTCACAAATCCCAGGCCTCTCCAATTCTATCTCAAAGCTTCATCTGTGGTTTGCAGTTTACAAGCACCATGATTCACATATAGGAAGCAATCAGAAAATAATTTGTTCACAAAACATAAGGCATGCAAAACATATTCAAAGACCTCCAGGTTATCTCCAGCACTTCACACATACCACATCCACTACCCGAGTAGGAGCCATTTTCATCTTTTAATCGCCACACCAATTTTGAAAGTGGTGGTGAATATTCCCACTTTACACATTAGGAAACTGAGGGCCAGAGGATTAAGTAATTCACCCAAGGCCATTTGGCTAATGAATGACACACCAGAGCCCAGACAATAATACTTGTTGGCAAAATAAAACTTCAGCATAGAAGTCTGCTGATAACGGATTTAAATCAATTAAGCAAAGGTAAATTCCTATATCTACTCAAAACACTACCCACAGATTCATCCTCATTCAGGAACTACCTGCAACTCACCCACCACCTGTCTACCTATAAGCTCATCTTACCGCATCCTGGCAGAAGCTGAGGGAGGGTGCACGCCCAAGGCGGCAACAGAATGTGTGCCACATCGGCGTCTTCATGACACCAACGGCCAGCAAGAGAGAGCACACCGGGCAACTGCGGCGCTGCAGAATCCCGCTCAGCTCTGCAGAGCCAGACCCTGAGTCTGGTGCTAACTCTGACAGAAAGGAACCCAACACAGGTTTTCAGAAGACTCCAAAACACCAACCCATGGAAAAAGGACAGTCATCCTTCCCTTATCCATCAAGAGAATCCAATTTCCCCATTGCCACTACCCTAGTTTTCAATGCACTGCCACCAAGATTATTAAAAACGACCATGTCCCAAAGCTCCTATGCCAAAGCTTCCACTGACAGGAGGAGAGACACCTCATTCCTGCCCCCACTAATGTGAGGAAGGACCAAACCAAAAAAAGCCAAAAAGTGGCAACGATGTGTATGCCCAAACCCTCAAGAGAGCTGCTCCAGATCTGCCCTTCATTTGGAGTTCACACCCATTTTTCCTAAACCCAGGACACTTCTCTTACTGTAGTATGGTGTGGTATGTGGTGTTATCTGTTAACACCCCCACACACATACACAGACATCCTCACTGCTCACAGGACCTTGTTTCTGAATTGGGGGTGGTGGTGGCGGGGGACCTTTCATCATAGGGCTAATCCCCACTGCCCCAGTACTGGTCAAGGAGACCTAAGCAGTTCTGTTGGGGGTGGGGAGGTAGGCAAGTGCTTGGCTGGTATATGGGAACACGTGTAGCCTCGGTGTCACCTTTGCTTTAAATGAACATACAACATCTAGTGCTGCAGCAGCCATGTTGAGGCCACAAGGTAGCCAGTGTGGGTCCTGATGACATCAACCTACAGCCAAATGCATTCCTGTCTGATAATGATGGGTTGGTTGAGTTCACTCCCACTCTGTCAGCATCACTGCTACTCCAACCTAGTCTTGCAGGCTGGCGTCCCCAGGGGCCAGGCCTCCACACTGAAATGTACCTCATCTCACTGTTCACTGACCCCCACGTTTCCTCTTTAGTTAATATTAATAGCATCATCAAATCTAAAAGAAGTAGCAGGTGCTCAACTCTTTTCCTCCTTCACTCTGCATTTCTAATTGCCTACCTAGGATCATTGATTGCATTTGTTAAAATAATGGAAGAGTCTGCCCCTCCTCTTCAGCCCCGCCTACCTCAGGCTTAAGTTGTTCTGCCTCTTGTCTCTGCCTCAGTGCCTCTCAAAGTGTGACCCAGACCACCACATCAGAACCCCTGGAACGTTTGTTAAAAATGCAGGTTACGGCTGGCCTGAAGGCAGTGAGCTATCTCAAATGATGGTTCACAATCAGTTACAGACTGAACTCCTTGCTCTACTCTCTACCCCATTCTCACTACTTCACTGGACTAGTCTAATAACAAAATACAGGTTACTAAAATAATAATACAGAAATAAAATTAAAAAGTAAAGAAAAGGCAAGTTACTGCTCCACTCCCAACCTCCTGAGCCTTGGAAATAGGAATTTTTGCCAAGAGCCCGGGCGGTTCCTAAGCACACCAAGTTTGTTCTCTGTCCATCCTTCCTCCAACTTCCTGCCACAATTCTCTCTCTCAACGGGAGTATCTCATCCCAACTGCCACTACAATTACCTGACAAGCTTTGAGAAACAGTGACCACTGGCCCCACCCCACCAGTGATGAGCATCAGTGTGGGAGGGAGCAGGGAGCCACAGTGTTAAAAACTCCCAGGTGACTGGAAGAAGCATACAGTCTCAGAGCCAGGGCCCACTCCCAAACCTCTCCTTGCTTTCCTTGTCATCTAGGAAGGCTTCACGTGGCCCACGGGGCTCCTCCCAATCTGAGAGGCTCCTCTCTCACACCTCCCAGAACCACCTGACCCAAACACAACCAACTCCTTTATTTCCCCACTCTTTTGAAAATACTCTTTCCTCTGCCTGGAAATCCTCAGCTCCTCTTCTCTTGGCTGGGAAATGACTAAGCTTTGAGACCCAAGTCAAATACCACCACCTTCGGGAAGTCTTCCCAGACTCCCCCCAGGCAGAACTAGCTATCGCCTCCCCCCAGGCAGAACTAGCTATCGCCTCCCCCCAGGCAGAACTAGCTGTCGCCTCCCCCCAGGCAGAACTAGCTGTCGCCTCCCCCCAGGCAGAACTAGCTGTCGCCTCCCCCCAGGCAGAACTAGCTGTCGCCTCCCCCCAGGCAGAACTAGCTGTCGCCTCCCCCCAGGCAGAACTAGCTATCACCGCTTTGCAAGTACATGAACATCCATTATGAGGCTGTCTCCCTCCCCGGACCAACAGTACCTCAGGTTCAGTGGGTTTATTTATCTTAACCATGCCAGTGCCTCAGGAAGTTTTGTTTTTGTTTTTGTTTTGAAACAGGTTCTCACACTGACAACCAGGCTGGACTACAGTGGCTCAATCACAGCTCACCGCAGCCTTGACCTCTTGGGCTCAAGCGATCCTCCCATCTCAGCCTCCCAAGTAGCTAGGACTACAGGTGCGCTTGTTTTGTTTTGTTTTGCTTTGCTTTGTAGAGACCGGGTCTCACTATGTTGCCCAGGCAATCCTCAGGCCTTGGCCTCCCTTATTGCAGGCATAAGCCACTACAACTGGCCAGGAAGTTTTACAAAATACTACAAAGGGCTAATATCCCTAATCTTTAAAGAAATTATAAAAATTGAGAACACACTAACAATCTGGTAGAAAAAGGGGCAAAAAATATGAAAACATCTGACAGAAAAAAAATGCAAAAGGCGCTTAAACAAAGGAAAAGATGCTCAACCTAGCTCAGAAGAGAAAAACAAAACTAAGTGAAAATACTATTTGCATCATCAGACTGACAAAAAACAAACAAGGCTGGGCACAGTGGATCACGCCTGTAATCCCAGAACTTTGGGAGGCTGAGGCGGGAGGATAGCTTGAGCCCAGGAGTTTGAGACCAGCCTAGGCAACACAGTGAGGCCCCATCTCTACAATTTTTTTTTTTTTTTTTTTGAGATGGAGTCTCACTCTATCACTCAGGCTGGAGTGCAGTGGCGCGATCTCAGCTCACTGCAACCTCTGCCTCCCCAGTTCAAGCAATTCTCCTGTCTCAGCCTCCTGAGTAGCTGGGACTACAGGCGCCCGCCACCACACCCAGCTAATTTTTGTATTTTAGTAGAGACGGGTTTCATCATGTTGCCCAGGCTAGTCTTGACCTCCTGAGCTCAGGTAATCCGCCCGCCTTGGCCTCCCAAAGTGCTAGGATTACAGGCACGAGCCACCACACCCGGCCTCAAATTTAAAAAAAATAAATAAATAATAGCTGGGCATGGTGGTGCACACCTGTGGTCCAAGCTACTTGGGAGGCTGAGGTGAGAGGATCACTTGAGACCAGGAGTTCAAGGCTAGCCTGAGCAACATAGAGACCCCATTTCTATAAAAAATAGTAATAATTATTTAAAAATTAGCGCACCTACAGTTTCAGCTACTTGAGAGGCTGAGGTGGGAGGATCACCTGAGCCCAAGAGGTCGAGGCTGATGCAGTGAGCTGTGATCGCACCACTGTACTCCAACTTGGGTGACAGAGCAAGACTGTATCTCAAAACAAACAAACAAACAAAAAAACCCCACGCTTGTAATCCCAGCACTTTGGGAGGCCGAGGCGGGCGGATCACGAGGTCAGGAGATCGAGACCACAGTGAAACCCCGTCTCTACTAAAAATACAAAAAAAAAAAATTAGCCGGGCGTGGTGGCGGGCGCCTGTAGTCCCAGCTACTCGGAGAGGCTGAGGCAGGAGAATGGCGTGAACCCGGGATGCGGAGCTTGCAGTGAGCCGAGATCGCGCCACTGCACTCCAGCCTGGGCGACAGAGTGAGACTCTGTCTCAAAAACAAACAAACAAACAAACAAACAAACAAAAAAACCAAAGAGGCAACACATTCTGCTTCTATGGCAATGGGGAGACAGGCACTCAACACAACTGCAAAACAGGATGGCCCTGAAGACAAATATTTGGCAAAATCCAGAGCAGTTATTCATGCATTTACTCTTTTGATCTAGCAAGCCCACTCCTAGGAATCTATCTCAAAAGACACTTTGGCAAAATAGAAAAAAAAGTTTGTACAAGGTTATGTGCTACAAACTATTATAGTAGAACACTGAAAATAACCCGAATGCCCACCAACAGGCTAGTGGTCAAATAAACTATGGTACATTCAAAATATGGAGTACCATATAACTATATAAGGATTGTGGAAGATATCTTTATACACTATGGAACGGTTTCCAAATCAGAGCAAGTAAAAAGATAACTGTGCAGAACATGCATAGAACATGCTATTAAGGGGCCAGGGGCAGTGGCTCACGCCTGTAATCCCAGCACTTTGGGAAGCCGAAGCGGGTGGATCACCTGAGGTTAGGAGTTCGAGACCAGCCTGGCCAACATGGTGAAACTCTGTCTCTACTAAAAACACAAAAAATTAGCTGGGCGTGGTGGCACACACCTGTAATCATAGCTACTCAGGAGGCTGAAGCAGAAGAATCATTTGAACCCGGGAGGTGGAGGTTGAAGTGAGCCGAGATCGTGCCATTGCACTCCTGCCTGGGTGACAAGAGCGAAACTCTGTCTCCCAAAAAAAAAAAAAAAAGAACATGCTATGCTATTAATATCTTTGTGTAAAAAGGAGGACATTGTGTGTGAAGAAGATAAACTTAGTTTTGTTTTTTTTTTTTTTTCCAAAAAGAAACAATGGAAGGATTAACCAAAATAATAATAAAAATAGTTAAGTGGTTACCTCTAGGGAAAGGGAACAGGGTAGACGAGACAGGGAAGGCACACACATGATTTTAAAAGGACTCCCAGGACAGGGGCAGCACCCGCAGCAGCACCCAGGAGGCTGAGCTCTGACTTGCTCCAGGCTTAGTGTAAGCACTTTCCAAAGATTACCCATTTAATCCATACAACGTTCCCTTTCCTGTGCCCAAGTGTTCTCATTGTTCAATTCCCACCTATAAGTGAGAACATGCGGTGTTTGGTTTCTTTGTCCTTGCGATAGTTTGCTGAGAATGATGGTTTCCAGCTTCATCCATGTCCCTGCAAAGGACCCTAGAACTTAAAGTATAATAAAAAATATATATATATTAAAAAAAAAATCCATACAATGACCTCCTAAGGGAGGCCCAGGAAACATTCCCATTTCACAGAAACATGGGCAAGGAGAAGAAATAATCAGTATTTATGGAGTGCCTACTATGTGCCAGGAGCTTATACAGAATCTGTATTTAATCTGCCCCATACAATAGTTATGGCCCCATTTTACTAATGAAGAAATTGGGGTCCAGAGAGGACACGGACATCTACAGTGAAGTGACAGATGTGGGCTTCAGACCCAGATCTGTCTGATTTCAACTCTCTCCATGCTTAGACAGCAAATGAAAAACATTTTTTATGTTTGGGGAAGATTTCCTTTTCATTATTTTTGTCTGTACAAGTTCAGACTAAATTATAGCCATAACCAGTCACCCTACTTTTTCCGAAAGTGAATTTATGCACAAACCCATCTCCACTAACACACCAAAGGTGAAACAAACCTTAACCACCAGCAGCAGGTGCGACATCCCAAAATACACACATGCTATCTGTGGTTCATTAAGGTAGGAAAGATTCAGCTTCTGCGAAACCTACAGAACAAAATCCATCTCCCTATTGAGCTGTGGAATGAAATCACTCTGTTTCAATAAATGTTTATTGAACACTTGAGTGCTGAGTGCGGCCTGCAATACTACAACGAAAGGGACTCGACCCTTGACCTTTCAGGAAACTGCTCCATCAGAGGGATACTTGACAGTAGGAAGAATCAGAAGAATTTGCTTTAAAATGCTCAAGAAAAAAGTAGGGGTGTGGGTAGCAGGTGGAGACAGATGAAACAAGAAAGACACAAGGCTGATGTGATTAATTCAACGGTCTCTACTTCTGTGTCTGTTTGGAAATTTCCATAAATTGTTTTCAAGTGTCATGAGAGGGGTGCAGACAGGGCGCTTTGGAAACTTGGAAGTCAGTGAAACACGCCAGAGGCCTGAAGCTGGTGCTGCCTGGACTAGAGGCAGCCTCCCCAGCTTCCTGACCTATGGATCCCATCTCAGAGGGCAAGGCACCAAACAGAAAAGCACCTGAGAACAATGCGGCAGTGCTGCCACTATCAGCATTCAACCTCCTCTCCCCTGGCACGTGCTCAACCAGCTGCTTCCTCACCTGTTTTCTGACATTTGGTGGAACAGAGTCCTGTGTTAAATGGCCCAACTCAAGGCAGACTTGTTTGCTGGAGGTTACTTTTTATTTACTTAAGACCACCAAGAGCCCAGCCACACTAACACCTACTATTCACATTCCAAGATAACATCCTTTCCATCTGTTTTCTTTCTTTTTTTTTTTTTTCCTTTTTTGAGACAGAGTCTCATTCCGTCGCCCAGGCTGGAGTGCAGTGGCACGATCTCGGCTCACTGCAACCACCACCTCCCAGGTTCAAGCGATTCTCCTGCCTCAGCCTCCCAAGTAGCTGGGACTACGGGTGTGTGCCATCACGCCCGGCTAATTTTTGTTATTTTTAGTAGAGACAGGATTTTACTATGTTGGCCAGGCTGGTCTCGAACTCCTGACATCGGGTGATCCACCTGACTTGGGGGCCCAAAGTGCTGGGATTACAGGCATGAGCCACCACGCCCGGCTCCATCTGTTTTCAAGTGTGTAAATAAAACAGAAAAGTGGGGCTGGGCATGGTATCTCACACCTGTAATCTCAGCACTTTGGGAGGACGAGGCAGGCAGATCACTTGAGCCCAGGAATTCAAGACCAGCCTGGGCAATATAGCATAGTAAAGTATCCCTCTGCTTTTATAGAGACTCCATCTCTATAAAAACTTTAAAAATTGGCTGGGTATGGTGGCATATGTCTGTAGTCCTAGCTACTAAGGAAACTGGGGCAGAAAAGTTGCTTGAACCCAGGAATTTAGGCTCCAGTGAGCTATGACTGAACCACTGCACTGCAGCCTGGATGACAAAACAAAACTGTGCCTCTAAAAAGAAAAATGTAAAAATAAAATTGCCAGGTGCTATGGCTCACACCTGTAATCTTAGCACTTTGGGAGAAAGAGGTGGGCAAATCACTTGTGCCCAGGAGTTCAAGACCAGCCTGGGCAACACGGTGAGATGCCATCTCTACAAAAACTTTAAAAATTAGCTGGGTATGGTGGCACACACCTGTAGTCCTAGCCTCTGGGGAGGCCAAGACAGGAAAATCACCTGAGCCCAAGAGTCCAAGGCTGCAGTGAGTGATGATGGCACCACTGCACTCCAGCCTGGGTGACAGGGCGAGACCCCGTGTCAAGGCCGGGCACAGTGGCTCACATCTGTAATCCCAGCACTTTGGGAGGCTAAGGCAGACGGAACACTTGAGGTCAGGAGTCCGTAATCAGCCTGGCCAACATGGTGAAACCCCGTCTCTGCTGAAAATACAAAAACTAGCCAGGCGTCGTAGCAGGCACCTGTAATCCCAGCTACTCAGGAGGCTGAGGCAAGAGAATCGCTTGAACCCAGGAGGCGGAGGTTGCAGTGAGCCGAGATCACACCACCGCACTCCAGCCTGGGTGAGAGCGAGACTTCATCTCAAAAAAAAAACAAACAAACAACAACAACAACAAAAACCCTGTGTAAAAAAAAAAATTAAACTAAAAGACATAAAGGGGAGTTACATGATGTACGAATTATTCAATAACTTGCTTTTCCAAACAACAATATACTGCAACTAGATCTGCTTTTACTTTGTGTGTTATTCTTCTACATGCTATTTCTTTTTCATTTATTCAAATGTTTAGGGATGCTAATATCATTATGAACATATTTAAAGAACTGATAATGTTGCATGCATCGAACAGTTTACATCTCAAGCTAAAATACATCCTATTCATATCAAGACCTTGAGCTCGCTGCTTAGGTAAGTGTAGATTTAATTTCAACACAGGAGTTAGAAGTTTAAACAAAGGGGAACATAATTAAGTTGTTTCATATAATGTACCCATTTATTAGGATATTATGAAACTTAAATCCTGTATTTTCACAAGCATGCCCTTTTGTATATTTGACTCCTGAAATTCAATCTGTTTTGATCCAACAGTACTGTTTCAGCTGTTTTAGGACATTCCAGATAAGGCTGAGGGCAGCTGCTTCTCCAACCTGAATCATCGCCACGTCACGACGCAGCCCCTCTTACCATTAGGAGTCTTCCATTGACGGGAAGCATGTTAAGCCTTTTAGTTTCCTTTGGTATAAAACAATACATGCTCATTTTAGAAAATGCAGGCAAGCAGATGTAAACATAAAAATAATACAAATCCCACCACCTAACCCGACCCACAATATCATGAGAAACTTCCTCCATGTTATTTCTTATTCCATCTTATTTCCAGTGTTTTACACATTGCTGAAACGCATTCTGTAAACACAGCTTTGCCTCTTTATTTCTCCAACATCACACAGTACCGTCCCTGTTGCTGTCCTCCTCAATTACCTGGCTGGCGGCTTCAGGCATTGAGAGCCATGCACACTGCCACTTTCCGGCTTTCTGACCTGGTGCAGCCACCATGAAGTTGTGAAGGTGAAGTGGCACAGCACGCGAACAGAGCACAGCACGGGGCCCGCCCATAGTACCCATTTTATCAGCTATTATCATTAACTCACTGAGTCATTACACTGGAGTGTTCTGGCAGAGTTTGTCCTAAGCTGGACTTGGACACTGGGGTGGTTTGCAACTTTTTATATTTAATGGTACAATAAACATGTTGTTCATGAGCTTCATATTTAAGATTATTTTCTCAGGATAGAGTCCCAGTGTTAGAATTCTGGACCAAGAGTCTCTTGGAGTTATTCAGACACTCACTAAGTCACTTTCCCAAATGGTTATACCCATTTCTGCTGCCAGAGGACAAAGAAGCTGCAGTTAACTACCAAGGAGTTTCTACAAACAGCAAATTAGACAAACACTAGTTAGATATAAAAACACAGACAATTGTGACTAATGGACAATAAAAATACACATTGGCATTAGACTCACGCCTCATTTGTCAGATCTCCCTTAAATGTATGAAAAAAGATTAAAATTAAAAAAAAAAGACTCATGTCTTAATTCTTGACACATCTGGCTCTACTTGCCCTCTTGAAGTACACAAAAATGTTCAGCAACCACACAGAGAGAAAGGAGATAGAGAACAACTTCTCAGACTTCCCTTCTGCCCAGCCTCTGAGTACTAGTCCATTTTTATCAGAGTTCAAATACTGAGAATGTCAAATGAGACTGGATTTAATGAGATGAGTGTTATTTCAAGTTTACCAAACTATAAAAAGAACTGAATCAAGTCCATATTCTCAAACATAAAATGTAGAAGAGGCTGGGCTCAGTAGCTCACGCCTGTAATCCTAGCACTCTGGGAGGCTGAGGCGGGCAGATTGCTTGAGCCCAGGAATTCAAGGACAGCCTAGGCAACATAGCAAGAACCCATCTCTACAAAAAATACAAAAATTACCCAGGTGTGGTGGTGCATGCTTGTGGTCCCAGCTACTCAGGAGGCTGATTGGGAGGGTCACTTGAGCTCGGGGCGGCGGGGGGTAGAGGCTGCAGCGAGCGGAGATCATATCACTGCACTCCAGCCTGGGTGACAGTGAGACCCTGTCTCAAAAAAATAAAATAAAACAAAATAAAATGTAGACGAGTTCCATGGCAGTAAAAATCCTGAAATGCAGACACTTCCTTTTAAACTCTTTAAATATGTCAATGTCTCATAACCATCCATAAGAATGATTCTATTAAGAATCACTTTATGAACTCCATTGAGACTATCAAGCACTCCTGAGGAGCTCTGTGGCTGTTTTTCAAGACTGCAGGGCTGTCTGCACAGCTGGGGAGGCAGACTCCAGCTGGAGAGCGCTCCTCTTCAACAGATGGTGCTGGAGCAACTGCACATCCACACAGGAAGAATGAAGTTGGAACCTGACCTCACACCACATACAAAAAATAACTCAAAATGGATCAAAGACTAAATATATTAATAATAGCTGAAACTACAAAACTCATGGAAGAACATAGGTATAAATCTTGACTTTGGATTAGGCAATGGTTTCTTAAGTATAACACCAAAAGCACAAGCAACAAAAGAAAAAAATTGGACTTCATCAAAATTCAAAATTTTTGTGCCTCAAAGGACACTATCAAGAGAGTGAAAACACAACTCACAGAATGAGAGGAAATATTTGCAAATCATGTATCGGATAAAGGTCTAGTACCCAAAATATATAAAAAACTCTTACAATTCAACAACAAGAAGACAACCCAACTGGAAAATGGGCAATGGACCTGAATAGATATTTCTTCAAAAAATATATACAAATGGTCAATAAATATATGAAATGATGCTCAACATTGTTAGTCACTGAGGAACTGAATAATATAATATTCTTACATTATTATATATTTTAACATATTATA
This sequence comes from Hylobates moloch, assembly GCF_009828535.3. Taxonomy (NCBI): domain Eukaryota; kingdom Metazoa; phylum Chordata; class Mammalia; order Primates; family Hylobatidae; genus Hylobates; species Hylobates moloch. The sequence goes on from NW_026652276.1 coordinate 8,355,551, forward strand.
ATAAGTGGAAAGTACAAGTGTTGGCAAGTGTGGAAACATCGGAACTCTCGTGCACTGCTGGAGGGAACATACAATGGTGCAGCCTTTGTGGTTTAGCAACTCCTCAACAAGATAAACACAGAATTATCCAGCAATTTAACTCACATGTATGTACCCAAAAGAAATGAAAACAGGTCAGCTGGGCGCAGTGGCTCACACCTGTAATCCCGCACTCTGGGAGGCCAAGGCAAGAAGATCACTTGAGCCCGAGTGTTCGAGACCAACCTGGATAACATAGCAAGACCTCGTCTCTACAAAAAATTAAAAAATTAGCCAGGCATGGTGGCACACATCCGTAGTCACAGCTACTTGGGAAGCTGAGGTGGGAGGACTGCTTGAGCCCAAGATGTGGAGGCTGCAGTGGAGCCATGACTGCACCACTGCACTCCAGCCTGGGTGACAGAGACCCTGTCTCAAAAATTTTTAAAAAAATACAAAATAAATGAAAATAGGTATTTAAATAATAATTTGTACATGAATGTTCACAGCAGTTCTATTCACAATAGTCAAAAGGTAGAAGCAACCCAAATATCTGTCAACCGATAAATGAGCAAACAAAATGTGGTACATTCACAGAACAGAGTATTATTCACCCAAAAAAAAAAAAAAAAAAAAGAAGTTCTGAAACGTACAACGTAAATAAGCCTTGAAAACACAGTGCTCAGCAGCCGGGTGCGGTGGCTCACGCATGTAATCCCAGGACTTTGGGAGGCCAGGGCCATCAGATCACTTGAGGTCAGGAATTGGGAGACCAGCCTGGCCACAACATAGTGAAACCCCCTCTGTACTAAAAATACAAAAATTAGCCAGGCATGGTGGAGTGCACCTGTAATGCCAGCTACTGGGGGGGCTGAGGTGAGAGGATTACTTGAACCTGGGAGACAGAAATTGCAGTGAGCTGAGATTGAGCCACTGCACTTCACCCTGAGCGAAAGAGCAAGACTATATCTAAAAAATAAATAAATAATAAATGAAATGCCCCGAACAGGCAATTCCATAGAGATGGAAAGCAGATTAGTGGTTGTCAGGGGCTGGGAGGAGGGGGAAATGAGGAGTGACTCACCACGATGGGGAGGGATTTCCATGTAGGGGATACAAAAGTTCCCAAACTAGATAGAGGTGATGGTTACACAATACTATTAATGTACTTAATGGCACTTAACTGTGCACTTTAAAATGGTTAAAATAGCAGGTTTAAAAGAAAAAGAAAAAGCGTCCCTCTTCCATCATTCTATAAGGACAAAGCACCATTCACCAGGGGATGAGAGTCCAGCCCTTCCTGCAGGAGACAGGGAGGCAGACACCCTTCACCCTCAGACACAGAAGAGCAGAGCCAGCAGAGTGGGCAGCAGGTGATCAGCAAACACCCACTACTCAGGAACACACATGGACACGGAAAATGGGGCCACTGCACAGGAATTCAAGGTGAGGGCAGAGCCCGTCCAGAGCAGCAGAGACACAGCCTGGGCCCGTGGCCGATCACCCCACAGCCAGCCCCAGACTGTGCCCAGCCAAGTGCCCAGGAAACAGCAATTCAAACCCGCAGCCTGACAAATGCCATTCAAGGAACATCAAATCAGAACAGAAAGGAGGAGGGGGGAGGCTGATGGAAAAACATGCCATAAAGTACATGCACAAACCTGAAATGAATGACTGCAGAAAATGGAAGACCACTTTAGAAAAGATGTGATTCTTGTTGTAAGATGCAGGAAGACATGGCCTTTATTTAAAAAGTTAAAATTAAAATGTTTTTAAAAGACAGGGAGCACCAAAATGAGAACAGGTTGAAATCAAAAGACAACAAGCTAAGATGCTGACCAAGATCAGAAGAGAAGACGAAAACAATCACACTATGGAAAAATTAAAACCCAACTGGAAGGAGCCAAAGGGAAAAATGTACATTACAGAAAACGTCATTGGTGGCAAAAAGACAAAACTGAGAGGCCCCCAGAATGCTGATGGATACAGTGGACAGGGAAAAATACCGAGATGGACAGAGTGGTAAGGAGACAGATGGTCTAACCTACAGATGAGAACCTCCCCCCAAAAAATTAAATAAATGGAGATGTAATACGAGAGGCAGAGACAAAAGCCTTCCTCACAGAAAGCTACCCAACTCACTTTATGAGGCTGGGACAATCCTAAACCTAAGCCAATCCAAAAAAGGAAAACAAAGACCTGCCAGCCTGAAATCTTGAAGCTCCTAGGCACTCTCGTCCCAGGACTGGCAGGAAATGGGCAGCAATGCATGCCGTGGGCTGGCAGCCTCGGCCACAGGACGCACACTGTCCCTTCCACCTGAAACTCCAGCTCCAGGACTCCATCCAGAAGATGAAAGCAGATCGCAACACAGCAAGCAAGCCTTCAAAGACCAAAGAGCCAGATGAAGGTGTGTTTCCAGGAAAATCAGGATAATTTTGGCATCAAAAAGAATGACTGTAACTGATTGTAAAACACTGAATAAAAATTGCCATGAATCCATACAGTGATACTCAGGGTGGGTGTGGGGGTTTAGGGCTGGGGGGAGAGAAACATTTGCCTCTATTGGGGATGACTATTTACCAAATCCTTACCTTGAACATTGGTAATTAAACAAAGAATCCAGCAATTGCCCTGCCTTTTTAGGAGGAACTGTGGTCCTTAACCCGGTTGAAGTGAGAAAATATCTTTTTATTTTCACTTTTTTGATGGAGTCTCGCTCTGTCGCCCAGCCTGGAGTACAGTGGTGTGATCTCGGCTCACTGCAACCTCCACCTCCTGGGTTCATGCGATTCTCCTGCCTCGGCCTCTGGAGTAGCTGGGACTACAGGCGCCCATCACAACGCCCGGCTAATTTTTTTTGTATTTTTAGTAGAGATGGGATTTTACCATATCGGCCAGGCTGGTCTCTAACTCCTGACCTCAAGCGATCCCCCCCAGCCTCGGCCTCCCAAAGTGCTGAGATTACAGGCATGAGCCACTGCGCCTGGCCCCAAGAAAATATCTTTACAGAACACCACCAACAGATAAATGTGGAATAAATGACACAACGGGGGTGGCAGGAATTGCCATTTTACAAACACTTATAATAAAATTGATTCAGGCAAGTCCTGTATTGTGTATGAATGTGGAAACCATTTGGGGTAAAGGATATTTGCACAGTGCCCAGGAATCACCTATTACTTCCTAATTGTAAAGGGGGAATCACATCTCCAATGAAAAGATCTGGTCGGGCAAGGTGGCTCATGCCTGTAATCCCAGAACTTTGGGAGGCCAAGGCAGGAGGATCACTTTAGGTCAGGAGTTCAAGACCAGACTGGCTTAACACAGGGAGATCCCACTTCTATTTAAAAAAAAAAAAAAAAGGAAGAAAAGACCTAGAAATCTGTAAACCAAGCTATGACAAAGCAGAGGAGGACAGCCTGGCAGGACACGCCCGCCTCCAAGTGGGATGCGGTAGAGCACAGAGCATTCCATATTTAGGGATGTGCCCAAAATGTCAACTGAAATATAGAAGTGAGAGTCTTCAAAACTGCTCACTTATACTTTATAGGAAATATAGGAGATAAAATAACAATGTAAAAGAATGATGGGAAAACAATCAGAAAAATCCAGAAAGATTATTAGGTTGGTGCAAAAGTAATGGAGGTTTTTGCCATTAAAAGTCATTAATACAGCTGGGTGCGGTGGCTCATGCCTGTCATCCCAACACTTTGGGAGGCTGAGGCGGGTGGATCACTTGAGGTCATGGGTTCGAGACCAGCCTGGCCAACATGGTGAAACCCCATCTCTACTAAAAATACAAAAATTAGCCGGGCGTGGTGGCAGGCGCCTGTAGTCCCAGCTGCTTGGGAAGCTGAGGCAGGAGAATCATTTGAACCTGGGAGGTGGAGGTTGCAGTGAGCCGAGATTGCACCACTGCACTCCAGCCTGGGCGACAGAGTGAGACTCCATCTCAAAAAAAAAACAAGTCATTAATACAAGACAACTGCCCTTGTCTCTTGAAAATGTTGATGTCATAGGCAGGTAGGGAACGGGAAGAGAGGACAGTGGAAGCTGTTCTAATTTAACAAACTAAAGAGATAACAACAACCAAAGATGATGCATAAAACTTGATGGGTACCTGGTTCCTAAAAGGAAGGTCATAAATCGCATTTCTGGTTCAACTGGGGAAATGTGAAAATGATCTGGATATTAAATGTTAAAAAGTTTTTTCAGGTATAACGGTATTGTTATATAGGAAAATATCCTCATTTTGTGGAGACATACACTGAGATATTTAGAGGTAAACTGTGCTGGTTTTGGGGCTTCTCTGCAGCCCCCTTTCTCTTTCTCCTCCCCTGCCAGTCCTTCCTTCTTTGACTAGTCCTCCTCTTCCTCCTCTGCCCACCTCCTAAAAGCCAATGGCCCCAGCATCCAATCGGGCCCTGACTCTGTCACACTGTCCTCACTCTCGGACTCAGATGAACCATCCTCACCGCTGCTGCATGATGGGGGGCTGGGGAGGAAGGGACAAAGGAGGCCCTAACTGGGTTCAGTGAGACCTACATGGCTTCATGGCACACTAGCAAGCCACCTAACTGCTGAATCTATGTCGCTCATTGGCAAAACCAGGGTAGTGGAGAATAAGAGGTTCCAGGATAGCATGCAGCAGAGCCAGGTAACAGCAAAATCCCCAAAGCTGTCCTCAACCACAGCTCCTTCAATCACAGAAGAGTTCCATTATCCAGCTCATCACAGGAATCACAAACCTCCTCTCCCCCAACACCCACACCAAACCATCACTGAGTTCTCACAATGTCACCTCCTCAGCATCTCTCAAATCCAGCTACTTCCCCCATCACCACAGCCACAGCCCAGGCCCAGGCGCCAGCACCTTTCACTGCATTGGGTCAGCCAGCATCCACTCAGGCAACCGCAGCACAGCTAGAGCCATCTTTTCAACCATGATCCGATTAGGTCATGCTCCTTCCTAAAATCTTAAAGCAATAGTATCCCACTAATCTAGGGGAAAACAGGCAGAGCTCCCTAACACAGCCTCCAACCCTCTCCAGTGTCAGATCCCAACCAAGGGCCCCTGATGCTTACCAGCCCTAACCACCACAGCCTTCTTTCAGCCCCATGATTTCCCCAAGCTCCCTCTTGCCACAGGGCCTTTGCATACCTCTTTGATCAGCAACCTCCTCTTCTTCATTCTTCTATAAATCCTTTTAAAAAATACTCTATTTCCAAAGAAAAAAAACCACGATTATCTCAATAGATGCAGAAAAGGCCTTTGACAAAATTCAACAACCTTCATGCTAAAAACTCTCAATAAATTAGGTATTGATGGGACGTATCTCAAAATAATGAGCTATCTATGACAAATCCACAGCCAATATCATACTGAATGGGCAAAAACTGGAAGCATTCCCTTTGAAAACTGGCACAAGACAGGGATGCCCTCTCTCACCACTCCTATTCAACACAGTGTTGGAAGTTCTGGCCAGGGCAATTAGGCAGGAGAAGGAAATAAAGGGTATTCAATTAGGAAAAGAGGAAGTCAAATTGTCCCTGTTTGCAGATGACATGATTGTATATCTAGAAAACCCCACTGTCTCAGCCCAAAATCTCCTCAAGCTGATAAGCAACTTCAGCAAAGTCTCAGGATACAAAATCAATGTGCGAAAATCGCAAGCATTCTTATACACCAATCACAGACAGAGAGCCAAATCATTAGTGAACTCCCATTCACGATTGCTTCAAAGAGAATAAAATACCTAGGAAGCCAACTTACAAGGGAAGTGAAGGCCCTCTTCAAGGAGAACTACAAACCACTGCTCAATGAAATAAAAGAGGATACAAACAAATGGAATAACATTCCATGCTCATGGGTTGGAAAAATCAATATTGTGAAAATGGCCATACTGCCCAAGGTAATTTATAGATTCAATGCCATCCCCATCAAGCTACCAATGACTTTCTTCACAGAATTGGAAAAAACTACTTTAAAGTTCGTATGGAAACAAAAAAGAGCCCGCATCGCCAAGTCAATCCTAATCCAAAAGAACAAAGCCGGAGGCATCACGCTACCTGACTTCAAACTATACTACAAGGCTACAGTAACCAAAACAGCATGGTACTGGTACCAAAACAGAGATATAGATCAATGGAACAGAACAGAGCCCTCAGAAATAATGCCACATATCTACAACTATCTGATCTTTGACAAACCTGACAAAAACAAGCAATGGGGAAAGGATTCCTTATTTAATAAATGGTGCTGGGAAAACTGGCTAGCCATATGTAGAAAGCTGAAACTGGATCCCTTCCTTACACCTTATACAAAAATTAATTCAAGATGGATTAAAGACTTACATTTTAGACCTAAAACCATAAAAACCCTAGAAGAAAACCTAGGCAATACCATTCAGGACATAGGCATGGGCAAGGACTTCATGTCTGAAATACCAAAAGCAATGGCAACAAAAGCCAAAATTGACAAATGGGATCTAATTAAACTAAAGAGCTTCTGCACAGCAAAAGAAACTACCATCAGAGTGAACAGGCAACCTACAAAATGGGAGAAAATTTTCGCAACCTACTCATCTGACAAAGGGCTGATATCCAGAATCTACAATGAACTCAAACAAATTTACAAGAAAAAAACAAACAACCCCATCAAAAAGTGGGTGAAGGATATGAACAGACACTTCTCAAAAGAAGACATTTATGCAGCCAAAAAACACATGAAAAAATGCTCATCATCACTGGCCATCAGAGAAATGCCAATCAAACCACAATGAGATACCATCTCACACCAGTTAGAATGGAGATCATTAAAAAGTCAGGAAACAACAGGTGCTGGAGAGGATATGGAGAAATAGGAACACTTTTACACTGTTGGTGGGACTGTAAACTAGTTCAACCATTGTGGAAGTCAGTGTGGCGATTCCTCAGGGATCTAGAACTAGACATACCATTTGACCCAGCCATCCCATTACTGAGTATATACCCAAAGGACTATAAATCATGCTGCTATAAAGACACATGCACACGTATGTTTATTGCGGCACTATTCACATTAGCAAAGACTTGGAACCAACCCAAATGTCCAACAACAATAGACTGGATTAAGAAAATGTGGCACATGCCGGGCGCAGTGGCTCACGCTTGTAATCCCAGCACTTTGGGAGGCCGAGGCGGGCGGATCACGAGATCAGGAGATCGAGACCACCGTGAAACCCCGTCTCTACTAAAAATACAAAAAATTAGCCGGGCGTGGTGGCGGGCGCCTGTAGTCCCAGCTACTCGGAGAGGCTGAGGCAGGAGAATGGCGTGAACCCGGGAGGCGGAGCTTGCAGTGAGCCGAGATCGCGCCACTGCACTCCAGCCTGGGCGACAGAGCAAGACTCCGTCTAAAAAAAAAAAAAAAAAAAAAAAAAAAAGAAAATGTGGCACATATACACCATGGAATACTATGCAGCCATAAAAAAATGATGAGTTCATGTCCTTTGTAGGGACATGGATGAAACTGGAAATCATCATTCTCAGTAAACTATCGCAAAGACAAAAAACCAAACACTGCATGTTGTCACTCATAGGTGGGAACCGAACAATGAGAACACATGGACACAGGAAGGGAAACATCACACACCGGGGCCTGTTGTGGGGTGGGGGGAGGGACAGCATTAGGAGATATACCTAATGCTAAATGACGAGTTAATGGGTGCAGCACACCAACATGGCACATGTATACATATGTAACAAACCTGCACATTGTGCACATGTACCCTAAAACTTAAAGTATAATAATAATAAAATAAAATAAAATAAAATAAAAATACTGTATTTCCTGTGAGTTTAATCTGTTGCTATTCTAACTACCTGATTTTCAGCATGTCTTCTTATCTAATATATGTATTTTAAGCTATAAATTTCCCTCTAAACATGACTTCAGCTGTACCCCATTTTATACATATTTGCTATTGTTCAACTCAAAATATTTAAGCTTTCTGTGACTCATAAGTTACTTAGAAATAGATATCTAAAATTTCCAAATACATTGAGATTTTCTTTTTATTGATCCTGGCTTAATTCTGTTGTTGTCAGAACATACTCTATAATATCAACTCTTCTGAAAGTTGTTGAGACTTGGGCTATGGCCAGCCTATAGTGAATTTCGACAAATGTGCCTGTGCATTGGAAAAAAACTTAGATTCTACAATTGTTAGGTACGGTGTTCTATATATTTCCATTAGGTCAAGTTTAGTACTTGTGGCAGGTGCAGTGGCTCACACCTGTAATCCCAGCACTTTGGGAGGCCAAGGCAGGTGGATCACCTGAGGTCAGGAGTTCGAGACCAACCTGACCAAGATGGTGAGACCCCCCCCGTCTCTACTAAAAATACAAAAATTAGCCAGGCATGGTGGCATGGTGATGGAAACCTGTAGTCCCAGCTACTCTGGAGGCTGAGGCAGGAGAATCACTTGAACCTGGGAGGTGGAGGTTGCAGTGAGCAGAGATTGCACCATTATACTCCAGTCTGGGCAACAGAACGAAACGCCATCCCCCAAAAAAAAAAAAAAAAAAAAAGTTCAGTTCTTGTCTTGTTCAATTCTAGACTTTTACAAATTTCTTTGTCTACTTGATGTACAGCATGTAAGACAGGTGTGTTAAAACATCCCACTATGATTATGAACTTGTTTCCCTTACAATTGCGTTAATTTTTCTTCTATATATTTCGAAGTCATTACTTCCAAATTTTAAATTATTATATCCAAAATGAACTTTTTCTCATTTATCAGTATATCTTTATCTCTATTAATAATTTTGCCCTTAAAATCTACTTTGATACTAAAATAGCTACACCAAGTTTCTTTTGGTTAGTGTTTGCATAGTATCTTTTCCTATTCTTTTACTTTCAATCTTTTAATATCCTTATGTTTTGAATGTATCTCTTTCAAATAGCCTAGTCAGGATTTGCTTTTGTATCCCATCTCACAATCTCTGTATTTCAACTGGAGCATTTAAGCCCACTTAGATTTAATGTGATTACTGATATACTGGGATTTCAGTCTACTAACTTACTGTTTGCTTTCTCTTTGTCCCAATTGTTCAGTGTTTTCTCTCCTTTCTTGCCTTCTTTCAGATTTAGAATCTCTGATTCTATTTTTCTTGTTTAGCTTAGATATCACACACTATCACAATTTTGGTGGCCACCACACAGATTACATACAACATGCATCCCTGACTTGTCTAATATAATTGGATCTTTGTTCTTCTTCCTGGAAATGGAAAGACTTTAGAAAAGTTCTACTCCATTTGCCTCCTTTCTAACCTACAGGACATTGTTGTCATGTATTTTAATTCTATATATTTTAAACCCAAAGGCATAATTTTTATAGTTAATAATCATTTGGTCTTTTCCACGTAGAAACTCTTTTTAAGTCTCCACTCCTTCCTGTAAATCTAACGTTTAATTTGAGCATTTTCCTTTAGCCAAAACAAACAAAAAACACTTAATGTTTCCTTTAGTGTGGGTCTGCGGGCAAAAACATTGTTTTTGTTTATATGAAAGTGTCTTTATTTCAACTGTATTTTCTGAAGGACATTTTTGCTGCATACAGAATTCTGGGTTCACAGTCACTTTCTTTGAGCACTTAAATTTCAATAGACTTTTGGTTTCCATTGTTTCTGTTAAGAACACAGCTGTCATTCTTTTTTGTTTGGTTTTTGTTTTAAGAAGCAAAGTCTCGCTCTGTTGCCCAGGATGGAGTGCAGTGGTGTGATCTCGACTCACTGCCACCTCCGCCTTTCTCTCTTTCTCTTCATCTATGGTTTTCAACGGTGCTACAGTCATCAGTTGCTTAACAATGAGGATATATTCTGAGAAATGTATTATTAGGTGATTTCATCCTATGTGAACATCATAGAGTGTACTTTCACAAATCCAGATGGTACACACCTAATCTGTATGGCATAGCCTATTGCTCCTAGACTACAAACCAGTAGAGCACATCATTGTGCTGACACTGTAAGCGACTATAACTCAATGGCAAGTACTTGTGTATCTAAATATAACTAAACATAGAAAAGGTACAGTAAAAATATGTCATAAAAGATTTTTAAAATGGTACACCTGTATAGGGTACTTACTGTAACTGAAGCTTGCAGGGCTGGAAGTTGCTCTGGATGAGTGAGTGAATGACTGGTGAGTGAATGTGATGGCCTAGGACACTACTGACCAGTACTGTATGCTTTATAAACACTGTACACTTAGGCTATACTACATTTATTTTTTTAAAGATTTTCTTTCTTCAATAACAAATTAATCTTAGCTTACTGTAGTATTTTTACTTTATAAACTTTTAATTTTTGACTCTTTTGTAGTAACACTTAGCTTGAAACACACACACACTGTACACCTGTACAAAAGTATTTTCTTTAAATCCTTATTCTATAAACTTTTTTCTATTTTTAATTTTTTAAATTATTTTACTTCTTAAATATTTTTGTTAAAAACTAAGAAACAAACACACACATTAGCCTAGACCTACAGAGAGTCAGGATCATCAATATCATTGTCTTCCGTCTCCACATCCTATCCCACTGGAAGGTCTTCAGGGACAATGACACGCATGGAGCTGTCACCTCCTATGATAACAATGCCTTCTTCTGGATACCTCCTGAAGGACCTGCTTGAGGCTGTTTTACAATTTATTTTTCTTTTTTCTATAAGTAGGAAGAATATACTCTAAAATAATAAAAAGTATAGATAGTAAATACATAAACCAGTAACATAGTTGTTTATTATCAACTATTATGTACTGTATATACTTGTATGTGCTATACATTTCTACCACTTGCAGTGCAGTAGGTCTGTTTACACCAGCATCACCACAAACACAGGTAATTCATTGCCCTACAACATTATAATAGCTACCATGTCACTAGACAATTGGAATTTTTCAGTTCCATTATAATCTTATGGGACCACCTTTGTCCATGTGGATCATCGTACAGAAACATCATTATGCAGAGCACAGGGGTGTACCAGGAATTGATTAGATATGGTTCTTTCAGTTCATACGGCTATCAAATCTGTGGATGGTACCTGTTATTTGTTGTAGAAAATTCTCAGGTATTATCTTTTCTTTCTTTTTTTTTTCTATTTAAGACAGAGGTTCGCTCTTGTCGCCCAGGCTGTAGTGTAATGGCGTGGTCTCAGCTCACTGCAACTTCCAATTCCCAGGTTCAAGCGATTCTCCTGCCTCAGCCTCCCGAGTAGCTGGGATTACAGGCATCTGCCACCACGCCCAGCTGATTTTTGTACTTTTAGTAGACACAGGGTTCCACCATGTTGGCCAAACTGGTCTTGAACTCCTGACCTCAGGTGATCCGCCCACCTCAGCATCCAAAACTGCTGGGATTACAGGCGTGAGTCACTGCACCTGGCCACATTATCTTTTCAAATATTGTGTCTCCTCAATTTTCTCTCACTTCTCCTCTCTTGTGACAAACACCAGTAAGACCTTCTTACTATATCTGTCTCCCACCCTCTCCAAATGTTTCCATATTTTATGTCTCCAGGCTTCCTTTGTGGGTATTTTCTTCTGGGCTATCTTCTGGGTCACACAATTTTTTCAGCCTGGGTCTAATCTGCTCTTTTTTTGGTTAGTTAATTTTGATCACTATGCTTTTCAA
>NW_026652276.1:8371638-8378179 GCF_009828535.3 Hylobates moloch
CACAGGGCTCAGCCTCTCGGACAGTCTCTCAGGGCTCAGCCTCTCGGCTCCCATGTTTGTTTTGTTCAGGGCCCAATGTTCGTTCCCCAGGGCTGCCCTAGGGCTGCCACAAAACTTCAAGGCTTAAAACAAAACTTGAAAAAAAAAAAAAAAAAAAAAAACAAAACTTGACTGTCTCACTGCTCTAGGGGCTGGAAGTCCGAGATCAAGGGATCAGAAGGGCGGCACTCCCTCTAAAGGCTCTAGGGGAGATTCCATCTGTTATCTCTTCCAGCTTCTGGTGGCCCCAGGCATTCCTTGGTTTGCATCAACAGAACTCTAATCTCTGGCTCTGTTTTCCCATAACCTTTTTCTCTATATGTCTTTCTGTCCAAATCTCCCTCCCCTTTCTCTTATAAAGAAACGGACACTGGATTTAGAGTTTCTCCTAAGTTCACGATGATTTACTTTCAAAATCTTTAATTAGCCAGGCACGGTGGCTTGAGCCTACGCTCCCAGCTACTCAGAAGCCTGAAGCAGGAGGATCACTTGAGCCCAGGAGTTTGAGACCAGCCTGGGGAATATAGCAAGACCCCATCTCAAAATAAAAATTTTTGGCCAGGCACAGTAGCTCATGTCTGTAATTCTAGTACTTTGGGAAGCCAAAGTGGGAGGATCGCTTGAGCCCAGGAGTTTGAGACCCCAAGCATGGGCAACATAGTGAGACCCCCGTCTCCACAAAAAATGTGTTTTTAAATTAGCCAGTCGTCATGGAACGCATCTGGAGTCCCAGCTACTCAGGTGGCTGAGACAGGACGATTGCCTGAGCCCAGCCAGAGACTGCAGTATGCCACTGCACTCCAGCCTGGACGACCAAGCAAGATCCTGTCTCAAAAAAAAGAAAGAAAACATTTTTAAAAGATATTTAACTAATATCTAATTATGCCTGCATCCTGAAGTTCTAGGTGGACCAAATTTGGTAGAGATGCCAAATCCACTACAGATGCCACTACAGATTCCAAGGTCAAAAGCAGCCCCAAATACCACACTCACTTCCACAGACCTTCAGCCACCCCAGATCCTAGTCCAGAAATTCAGCATCATCTCATTAGCAGACTGTGCTTGGAAGAATGGCTCCTCAGTCACTCAGCTCACCACTGCCAGAAGCAGAAGGCACTGCTCCCTACTCACCTTTCAGACCCCGGCCAGTCACTGCCTCAAGAAGCCCTCCTAGGCTGGGCACGGTGGCTCAAGCCTGTAATCCCAGCACTTTGGGAGGCCGAGGCAGGCGGATCACGAGGTCAGGAGATCGAGGCCATCCTGGCTAACACGGTGAAACCCCGTCACTACTAAAAATACAAAAAATTGGCAGGGCATGGTGGCGGGCGCCTGTAGTCCCAGCTACTCGGGAGGCTGAGGCAGGAGAATGGCATGAACCCAGGAGGCGGAGCTTGCAGTGAGCCGAGATCGCGTCACTGCACTCCAGCCTGGGGGACAGAGAAAGACTCCGTCTCAAAAAAAAAAAAAAAAAAAAAAAAGAAGCCCTCCTAGACCTCCCTGATACCAGGTCGAATTCACCTATGATGTCCTCTCAAAGTATTCCAGCCCTCTCCTCATCAGCACCCGTCCCCATCGCAACTTTATATTAACCGTGTGATTGTTTTATTAATGTCTTCTAGACTATCATCTCTAAAAATTTTTGTTGTTGTTGTTACTCAATAAGATGCCCCTAGTGCCACGCACAACAATTAACAATGTTAAGATCTCAAATATTTGCTGTTAAACTGAACCAGTGAAATAAAAAATATAATACCTAGCCCATGGTATTCCCACTAGTACTCAATAAATTAACAATTTCTTTAAAAAATGGTCTTTGTTAATTTTCAGCCAGATTTGTTTATATTTGCTCTTCTGGAGCCGAGAGATGGGGACTCAGACCAGCCTGAGCTGGAGAAAAATGAAGTCAGGGAAATGATTCCCATCTGGGATAAAAAAAAAAAAAAAGAACAATCAGAAAGACAAAAAATAATCAAAAGCAACCATTTAGTGATCATTTACTATACATCAGCCACTATGTTAGGTGTTCTACACAGATTATCCCATTTAATTCTATGAGTTAACATCCCCATTCCTATTTTATGGCTATAACAACTGTTATTTCTATTTTACAGACATGGAAACTGAGACTCAGGAACACAGAGTTAACATTTACTGTCACTACAATCAACCCAAGAACTAATATTTTCCACGTTTACAGATGAGGAAACCACGTCTTAAGGGAGGTTTAGACACCCTGTCCACAATCGCATGCTTCATAACTAGAAGCGCAGGGTCTGAAGCCACTTCATCTGACACCAAAGTTTAGACTCTGAAATCCGACAATAAAATGGCATTAAAAACCTTTTACATTACTTCATCCCTACTAGGATGGCTAGTATCAAAAGAGAGATAATAACAGGTACTGATAATGATGTGGAAAAATTAGAACTCTCCTCATACACAGCTGGTGGGAATGTAAAATGTTACGGTAGCTTTGGAAAATAGTCCGGCAGTATTACCCTACAGCCCAGCACCTCCACTCCTAGGTGTATAGCCAAGATAAATGAAAACCTATGTCCACACAAAAACATGTACACGAATGTTCATAGCAGCATTCTCCAGAATAGCCAAAAAGTAGAAATAACTCAAATGTCCATCAACTGGTAAGTGGATAAATAAAATACAGGGTGCCTGTAGAACTGAATATTACCCAGCAACAGAAAGAAATGAAGTACCGATACATGCTATGACATGGATGAACCTTGAAAATATTATGCTAAGTGAAAGAAGCTAGACCACATATTATATGATTCCATTTATGTAAAATGACCAGAATCAGCAAACACAGAGACAGAAAGTAGATTCTTGTTGCCTATGGTTGAGGGAGTTGAGAGGAAACGGGGTGATGAAAATGTTCTAAAATTGACTGTGGTGATGGTTGCAAAACAGCGAATATACTAACAACCACTGAACTATATGCTTTAAATGAGTGAACTGTATCCCATGTGAATTATATCTCATAAAACTGGGGTGCATTTTTTTAAGTTTTTTACACCTTAAACCCTTTATCTAATTTTTACTAGTCTTCATTTCACAATGGAAAAAATGCTTTGTTTAAATTTAAAATCAGGAATCCAAGCACTTTCATGCTCATATCCAAAAAATGTTAACTTTTTAGAAACTTTTAAATAAATTAAACTCTTTTAACTGATAGCTTTGCAGAATTACACGGTTCTTCACTGAAATTTCAAAATACCTTATAATGTGCTGGTGAATGCGCTGGTCGGGGTGTTAGCTCCATTTTCTTTCTTTCCATTCTAGCTACGCAGTTCTACAGAGTCATTACTGTGTACTGTAGTCAGGAAATACAAATGAAGCAATGTCTGCTGGGGACAGCTTCAACTCTAAAGAGCTCGAACACATTAAAAAATCGGACATGCATGAAACGCTAAACTGATAAATGGCCATCACAAATCTGCACACATCAAATTTTCAATATACTAAGGATCTATAACCTGAAGAATTATTTGAAGTTTGGAGAGGCTTCCCTTCACACGTGTGCCATAAGGTCTTGTTTTTCAAAGTGTGGTCCACGGACCAGCAGCATCAGCATCTTCTGGGAGCTTGTTAGAAATGCATATTCTGCCAGGCGCATTGGCTCAAGCTTATAATCCCAGCACTTTGGGAGGCTGAGGTGGGTGTATTACTTGAGCTCAGGAGTTTGAGACCAGCCTGGGGAACATGGCGAAACTCCATCTCTACAACAAAATACAAAAATTAGCCAGGCATGGTGGCATTTGCCTGTAGTCCCAGCTACTTGGGAGGCTGAGGCAGGAAAATCACTTGAACCCAGGAGGCAAAGGTTGCAGTAGCTGAGATCGCACCACTGCACTCCAGCCTGGGTGACAAAGTGACACCTTGTCTCAAAAAAAAAAAAAAAGAAAAAGAAAAAGAAATGCACATTCTAAGGCCCCACCCACCCTAGACCTACTCAACCATAATCATCATTTTAACAAGATCCCTAGGGGATGTGTCTGCACATTAAAATTTGAGGAGCACTGTCCTAAGACATTCTCTTTTGTTTTTCTCTTCATTAAGACAGCTCTGACTTGCACTAGACTAATATTTTAAAAGCCTGACATACATACAGTTTTGGTCCTGGGCCAGCTTGTCCTCAGATCCATTCTTTGTCCTTCTGCTCCAGTCCAAGTTGTGGAGGAGGTGACCCCAGCAAGGCCAGGGTTCCCAGGCAGGAGGGGAACAGTACATCTGCAGCAGCAGCTGTGCCCTTGCAAGGCTCCAGCCACTGCCAGATGGACCCCTTGTGACCCCACTTTTTGGTGGGTGACAGCTGTCCCTGTAGTCTGAAATGCCATCTCCTTCCTTCACCCTCCAACTTAGGGGTGGCAGCAGTTTCCTGCTTGTTGCCTCATCTCCGGCTGGCTTCATTGCAGCCTGCATTCTCAGTTCTCCCATCACCTGTGTGACCACTCCCCTAGATTACATTCCTTCTGTTCTAAATACTTAAGGTGAGTTCTGTTTTTCTTTTTAGATTCAGACTGCTACTCCATTTTTGATGTTTCTATTATGTACCATAGATAGCAGAGGAATTTTGTGAATGGCTTATCTGCTGGAAAAAAAATGGAGCTATTACATACAGTCAACCTCGCATTCCCACATTCTGACAATCTCTTAACAACTCAGAAGAAAAATCAGCCTTAAGCTATCTGTACAGCAGATGTGACTGTATTCAGAAACTCTAAGTCCTCGGGGTGTATTTTTAACAGTCTACCCATCACTCCTCCTCAACCAGAACAGCTGGTATAGCAGCTATTGTTTTAGGAGAAAAAAGAAGGAAAGCAAAAACACCTCCTAACCAACAAAATTCTGAACACTGCAATCTCCCAGGAATCAAATCTCTCTCAACACAATCTTGATCTTAATCAACCTTGTAAATCACATGATCTACCCCACACTGGTCAGTACCTTGCCTGGGCAACAGGAGAAAGCAACTCCTATCAGTACCATTTAGGGCTATGTGGAGATCTTCCCAAAAGCACATCTGATCCATCACCCCCGTGCTTTGAACAATCCTCTGTGGCCAATCTCTTGCCCAAGGCCAAAAAGCAAATCCCTCAAAGGACCAGCCCTTCGAAATTCAGCCCTAACCAACCCTTCCAACTTCTAAGTCTAATCAACCAGATCCACCTCTGGTCCAACTTCTGATCATTTCGCAGTTGTGCCTAAAACTCTAGACACAGCGTTCAAATATGTAGAAGGCCATTCCTTACCCAATTAGCCTGGCGAATTCTTTATCCCTCAAGATCTCACCTTAAAGGAAACCTCTCCTGCCTCCCCAGGGCAGGTCTCTGCCCCAAGTTTCCATAGCACTTACAATGTTGTCATGTCAGGTGCACAGGTGTCCATCTCCCCACTAGACTGAGAATCCCTAGGTGTAGAAACTGCCTTCCATCTTACGTTCTGACCATGGTTCCAACACACATCCATATTTACGACCTGTGACACCCTGGGCAAGTTATTTAACCTTGATTCTATTTCTATTCCAATTCCAAAAGACGGAGATGATAGCATCCAACTCATTGGGTTCTCACCAGTACTAATAAACTGACCACGTCAAGTGCTGTAAAGCTAACCCAAGAAAGTGCCTAGCACATAGAAGGCATTAAAGAATTGTTATTTGCTACTGCTATCATTATTATCACTACTGCTACTGTTATACCCGGAACAAAGCAGGTGTTCGGTACCTATTTGCTGAATAACTGGACCACTTCACAACAAACCTGTTTGTAACATGTTAGGACCTCAGGTTCCCCCATCGCAGGTATCAAAGGCTGACAGAAGAGAAGGCTCCCACGGTGAAGGGAACGGCTGAACCTAATCCGCCCCAGAGGAAAAGCGCACTGCAGCAGGAGGAGAAAGTCCGTGCCAACCGGATCTGCCAGCACTGCCCCAGGGACCCAGCCTGCTCGCGGCCACCTGTCCAGCCACCTGCCTGAGGAAGCAGTGTTCTAACCGGGCCGGGCTCACCTGGAGCAAAAACCGCAAGCAGTTTTCAATAGGAAGCACAATGGGAAAACGGTGCAACTTTCCTCCTGCAAAAAGGACGTGCGTCTTTATCTAACATTTAGCGTCCGGAGTTCTCTGTGGAGAGTTGGGTGCCAAGAGGGTGCGCGGTCCCGGCTTTGCTAAGAGAGACGGTCACTGAACGCGCATCCCTTCCTTCCCTTTTGGGATGAAGGGGTGAAGGGGTGATCCCTCGCACCCGGGTCCGAGCGGACTTCTGAGGGCACCACAGGCTAGTCTGCAGGGCACTCGCGGGACACCACCCGACCGCTCCTGAGAAACGTGCAGAACCGGGGTTTGGGGACCGCGCACGCCCGCGGGGCGCAGCCGGGAGCCCCCGCGTGGGACCCGCTCGGTGGCACGAGCGCAGTCCCCTGCATCTAGGCCTCAGTTTCCTCCGGGTCCTCGCGGCCCAACTCGGCGCGCGCCCCCCGCCCAG
>NW_026652276.1:8381258-8547457 GCF_009828535.3 Hylobates moloch
GGGCGAGGCGGGGCCGGCGGGAGGGGCGGGGCCGAGGGCGGGCCGGGCCGGGGGCGGTGGGGGCGGCCTCCCGCCTCTCCCCGCCGCGCCCCCTGCGGGCCGTGCGCGCAGCTGCAGACGGCGCCGCGCGGCCCCTCCCCGCCCCCACCTGAAGCGTCCCGGGTCCGCCCGCCCACCTCTCCGGGCCGTGGCTTCTGTGTGTTCTTTCTGGGACGCCGTTTGTGTTCTTGTTTCTATATTCACTTCTTAAAACATCTCTACTCTTCCGCATCAGAATGTAGGTAACCTCCAGCAGGCCGGGGCTGCATTTGTCCTGCCCAGCCTTGTGTGGCCGAGTTTGGGAAGAGCTCGAATGCGCGCGCCCGTGCTGGAAAGAGACCCCGGTACTGGGACGGGCCTCGGGACGCCAGAACTGGGATGCACCGCTCCATCTGGGAAGGCTTCCTGGAGAAAACGGTTCTTAAGGAGAGGTGGAAAATGTGAGCAGGAGTTGTGACTAGAGAGGGAACCATGTTCTAGGCAGAGACCAGATTTGTGCAAAGGCCTGGAGGCAAGAAAGAACGACTGTTGGGCGAAGACGGGGGAAGAAAGGGAACCTGGTGCTTAGAGCAAGGAAAATGGCATTAAGATATGAGCCTCGGGGCGGGCAGGTCGAAGAGGGCTTTGGAAACCAGATAAGGGGTTGGAAGGCAACAGGAAGCCCTTGAGGGATTTAATCCTGGGCGGGGCTGGGTCACCACGCTGGGGCCTGTGATCCGGGCTTTGAAGTTATCAGGGCAGGTGGACGCCCTGGATTACCGAGGGGCTGAGAGATAGAGACGTGGACTGAGATCCAGGTGGGGAGTGACCAGCGACTGGAGGGAGACGGAGGTGACCGGAACGAGTCCCATGTTTCCCAGGGGGGCTGCTGGATAGTGGGCGGGTGGGGTCCAGCCCTGCTCTGGGCAGAAGAGGAGGAAGCGCAGCTGGAGATAAGATCAGCTAAGTTTTTGGTGCCATCCAGGTGGAGCAGGGCTTGGCGCCACCCAGAGGAAATGCTGTTCCATCTGTCTGCCCTGCTCTGAGGGGCAAATCAGTAAGGGGCTGCCCAGGTGTGCCCTCGCCCCGTCAAAGAGCTGCTGCTAGAGACCCCGCCTGCCAATCGGCATTCGCTGGCCGTGCCGCCCTGGGCAGTGACCTGGGGCTGCAGAGTGGCATCTGGCATGGGGACATGGCCAGGGGCATGGGCTGACGGCCAGGACAGAGGAGGACAAGGCCTAAGGCAGGAACAGTCTGGGACAGGCCGAAGGCTCCACGGTGCCCCAGGGTACTATAGCCACTAGCCACATGTGGCTACTTAAATTTCAATTAGTTAGAATTAAGCATTCCGTTCCTCAGTCACAGGAGCCACATTTCAAGGACTCCTGTGGCTGCATGTGGCTTAGCAGCTGCCACGCTGGATAGCACACTTCCTCCGTCCCCCCCCCCCCCCGGCCCAGAAAGTTCTGCAGCACAGTGGCATGCTGAACTGTGTCCTCCCGTAATTCATATGTTGAAGTCCTAATCCCCAGTACCTCAGCATGTGACTGCATTTGGAGTTAAGGTTTTTAAAAAGGTAATGAAGTTAAAATGAGGTCACAGGGGTGGTGCCTAATCCGGTATGACTGGCGTCCTCATAAAAAGAGGAGATGAGGACACAGACACACACAGAGGGCAGCCCATGTGAAGACACAGGGAGAAGATGGCATCTACAAGCCAAGGAGAAAGGCCTCCGATGGAACTCCCCCTGCTGACACCGTGATCTCGGACTTCCAGCCACCAGAACTGAGAGCGTTAATTCCTGTGGTGGAAGACGCCCAGCCTATGGTGCAGTGCTTTGGCAGCCCTAGGGAACTCATGCAGGCACAAAGGGCTCCAGCCTCCCCACAGGGTTGGGACTTCTCTATCAATTAACTACATGTGGAGTGGTACACAGAGGCAAAACCCTGCGGGGGTGTGCAAGGCAGAGGAGGGGCGGGGACGCACGGGGAAAGAAACAGTTCATTCCTTCATTCCGCGGGGGGAGCCGGGTGACCTGAGCAGGGTTTAGGATTGGAATGGAGAGGCCGGATATGAACGGAGTTTCCCAGGAAAACACAAAAAGGGGGAAACTACCCCCTACCAGGTGAGCAGAGCGGGTGACGAGGGATTTTGGTGAAGCCGGTAGCAAGGCGGGTGCGGGAGGCAGGGAGGTGAGCAGCGGCGCCAGAATGCAGAGTAGCCTCCTGGCCCTGCCCTGAGGCAAGGACTTCAGTCCCGTGGGCACTGGAGCTGGCAAGGGGGTTTGGAAAGCAGAGGAACTCATGTATCTGGGCAGAGAATGACCTAGGGGAAAGAAGAGTAGAAACAGGGAGGCCGTTAAAATACTGTTGCCCACGCCTGTAATCCCAGCACTTTGGGAGGCTGAGGCGGGCGGATCACGAGGTCAGGAGATCGAGACCATCCTGGCTAACACGGTGAAACCCCGTCACTACTAAAAATACAAAAAATTAGCCGGCCGTGGTGGCAGGCGCCTGTAGTCCCAGCTACTCGGGAGGCTGAGGCAGGAGAATCGCTTGAACCCCGGAGACGGAGGTTGCAGTGAGCCGAGATTGTGTCACTGCTCTCCAGCCTGGGCAACAGAGCGAGACTCCGTCTCAAAATAATAATAATAATAATAATAATAAATGCTGTTGCCTACACCTGTTAGGAGCTCAGGGGACATCCAGGCCCCAGAACTCATCATTTTAGAGTCAGGGAGGCAAGGGCATGAACGTGACGGTTAAGGAGCAGAAACCGTGCCTGGAGAGGAGGAAATCTGCAATTACCAGAAAGTACTGAGATTGTTACAGACAAGAGGAGCCAAGGAGACAAGATGACTAAACGTCACGTGGGTTCCTAGATGGGATCCCAGAACAGAAAAAGGACATTAGGTAAAAGCTGAGGACATCAGAATTAAGTATGGGGCTTTAGTTTAATAATAATGCATCAATATTGATTCCCGGGTAGGAGGAGGGTGAGGATTGAAGAACTACCTATCAGGGATTATTGTGCTGATTACTTGGGTGACAAAAGTATCTGTACACCAAACCCCCATGACATGCAATTTACCCATGTAACAAACCTGCACATGTACCCCCTGGACCTAAAATAAAAGTTGGAAAGAAATATATTTTACTGGAAACAACATTTGAGTCATTCAGTGTGGCAAATGTACCCTACTCATGTAAGGGTTAATAATAAGGGGTTTTGGGTGTGGGAGACCTCAGTATAACATCTTTGCAACTTTTCTGTAAATCTAAAACTACTCAAAATAAAAAGTGTATTTTAAAAAAAGAGGATTAGGCTTGGTAAGAATTATGTTCTTAAAGCAAAGAAAACTCTGGCATAAATGTTCTTTGATGATGAAGCAGCTTTTTTGTTCTCCTGGTGAGCGCACAGTGCGGTTCCCCTGGAGATCTCAGGAAGGGCTGAGACATCAACTCCCCCAAAGCGGTGGCCTGGAAGAGCACATTCCCTCCGGTGCCTCTTTATTGAATGAGTCACACTATGAATCATCTCTAACGACAGCCTGCTCCCTGAGTCTACCCCACCTTGAGGGCATATCAAGGTGGCAGTAGTAACACACTTCACGTCCAACCTAATCCTTCTTTGTGACACGTCAGTGAAGAGGCGCAACTCTTGTCAGAAAGAACCACTTCACATTGGAGAATATAAAAGGGAAACTTGAAAACATGGGAATCATCAAATTTTTACCCTGAACTAGGGTCATAATTGACATTTGGAGCAGCACATTTCTCCACTGCATGTGACATAGAGCTTCTGGTCCCCAAGCATGTGAAAACCAAAAACCACCACACACATTTCCAAATATCCCCAACTCCCACCCCGCACCTGCCCTGCTCCTCAAAGATCAATAAATGCGACTCAGTCCTGTGAAATTAAACTGGAAGGAAGAAAGGTTTTTTAAATGTTAAAGGAATAGGAAAACAGACACCCTAAAAAGGAATTAACTACACATGTGACAAAATTGCAGCGAACTAAATATACACACTAGTACAAATCCAGTTGTGGAGATCTCAGTCAGATGAGCAGACTGGACCCACGTCGATACCCCGCTGGGATATTGTACTGTAGCTTTACACGAAGTTGCCACTGGAGGAAGTTGGGTAAAGCGTTCCTGGGGTCTCTCCGTATTACCCCTTACAACTGCATGTGAATGTGCAATTCTCTCAATGAAAATTTCTTTTTTTTTTTTTTCTTTTTGAGATGGAGTCTCACTCTGTTGCCCAGGCTGGAATGCAATGGCACGGTCTGGCCTCACTACAACCTCCACCTCTTGGGTTCCAGCGATTCTCCTGCCTCAGCCTCCTGAGTAGTTGCGAGTATAGGCACCTGTCATTATGCCCAGCTAATTTTTTGTATTTTTAGTAGAAATGGAGTTTCTCCATGTTGGTCAGGCTGGTCTTGAAATCCTGACCTCATGATCCGCCCGCCTCAGCCTCCCAAAGTCCTGGGATTACAGGCGTGAGCCACCGCGCCCGGCCTGAAAATTTCAATGGAAAAAATAATAGCAAGGGCCAAGGGCAGTTGTTGTTGAATACTAAATGCTAATCTCCCTCCCTGCGCTCCACCAAACTCTCCTACTTCCATTCAGCACCATACAGTGGGCAAAGGTCTAGTTATAGACTCAGGGACACCAGCATTCAAGCCTTGACTCTCACTAGCTGTGTGACCTTGTGTAAGGTACATAACCTCTCTGAACCGCAATTTCCCCATCTAAGGAATGTGAATGATGCTACTGATTTAGAAGCACTACTGAAATGGTTACATGTCAGATGTGAAGTACTTGGCACAAGGTAGGCACTCCATCCATGGCAGGGATCCCCCTTCTCCAGCCCTTCATTGCTGGTTGCAGAATGTTCTCTATGCAGCACCTTCAATTGCTCTGTACCCCGTTTCTTGCACTGCATCTGTCCCAAAAACTCTGGGCCACACATTCAACCTGCACATAGACTTCCTGCCTCCTGATACCAGGGGACACTACATGCCAGTAGACGGCCCCACACATGTGCAGGCTGAGCTGAGCCAAGCTTCCACTTTCTGCTCAGGGCAGCTGGCTGCTCGCTTCCTCCCCCAACTCCCTCCCCAGTGTGGCCAGCTGCAGGCCATAAACAAGCCAGCACCTGCAGGGCGTATGGAGACATTTTGGCACCAAAATAACTAGGAGGGCAAGGGCTGTGCTGACCTCTGCTCTCCAGGGATTGGTCTTCCAGCCCTTCCCTCCAGCTCTCTCACCCACGTAGTTCCAAAGGTCGGGCTTATTAACGTCCACCCTGACTTAGGATGTCCTGGGGTCAAGCAATGCAGGAACCAACGGGCTGGTCCTCTCACCAGGCACCACAGGGCAGAATCCCAGGCCCTGGGCTAGCCCAAGAGCTCTAGCAGGAGCTAAACACAGCAGCCTGTGTGCTGTGGCAGAGGACAGGGGAAGGGCTCAGTGCAATGGGGAACAGCTTTGGGAATCCTCAGAGGAGTGTGCCACCCTGGCCGTCCCTTGTCTGAGTGCCCTGAGGGAAGCATGGGTTGAAACGGTCATGCACCATTCCCTTAGCATAGAGAGAAAAAGAATGAGGGACTGTGTCTGATCCTGCTAACCCACAGCCTGAAGGACCAATCTTCCACCTGTAGTCTAGTGTATTATAAATCCTCCTCCCAATGCCAGGATGCCTGAGTCAACACACGGGTCCACACCTCGCTTTGTCTGGGATCCCATCCAAGCTTCCCAAGTGGAGCCTCCTCATCTAAATCCCAATCTCCAGGACCCAAACAGCTGGAATCCTGCTGAACAACCCCAGATGCTGGGAACCTTCATGTGAATGGAACCCAAGCCCTGGCCAGCCCTCTGTCGCCACGTTCCATCCCAGAAGGCTGATCCATGTGTACTCCCCATCTAGAACCCCTCCCACTCACCCTCTGCCTTCTGTGAGTAGGTTGAACTGTGGAGTAATCTCCAACCCCCATTTACCCTGCTCCCTTAAAGCATGGACCAGAGATGGACCAGAGCCTACTCATCCCCATCCCCTCCTTGGCTGCCATGAACCTGTTCAGTATCTGTGCCATCAGCAGCAGGCCCGGTGGGTACCTCAGGGCAGGAAGGGACCCCACAAAGGAAAGGCCCTGGTATCACCTCTATTATCCCTCCTCCACCTGCAGTTCACCGTCCTCCCTGACACTCAGAGTGCTCTCCCCTATGCCTTTCATGCCCAATCTCAGTGAAGCACGCTGTAAGTAAGCCCATGTGACTCACAATCAACCCCTTCTTCTGAGACTCTCCATCTCCAGGGCTGGGCTCTGCCATCGCTGACCACGGGGTGTTGATCCTCCCAGCCAAAGCCGAGCCAGTTGGATTCTCCTTCCCAATAACTGCCCACTGGGACCAAGAGATGCAGCAGAGCTGGGAGCGTGTGGTGCTGAGCCGCATGAAGAGCCGCCCTGGAGAGCGGGTCCCTGACCCCCCGAGCTTCTCTGACTCCTGCTTACCCCAGGTGCAGCAGCTCAGGTTCGTCCTTCAGTTCTCTGATCACACCAGGGTCCTCCCACTACCTTCCTTCTCCCCACCTCCTTAATTTAACCAAATCTGATTTTGTTTCTTGCATTGAATAGAACTTTACCAACAACCCAAAGCTCAAACAGGCACCTGGACCCAAAAGTTGAATCAGTAACCAAGAGTATTTTTGTCCGCAGGTGTTCTCTGCCCTGTTTAACTTAGGAGGCTCTTTAGGGGCCTGGAAGTTGGGACTGGTCAGGTAATTAGAAACATGCACACCAGGCCAGGTACAGTGGCTCACACCTGTAATCCCAGCACTTTGGAAGGCTGAGGTGGGTGGATCACCTGAGGTCAGCAGTTTGAGACCAGCCTGGCTAACATGGTGAAACCCTGTCTCTAATAAAAATACAAAAAATTAGGCGGGCGTGGTGGCACATGCCTGTAATCCCGGCTACTCAAGAGGTTGAGACAGGAGAATCGCTTGAACCCGGGAGGCAGAGGTTGCAGTGAGCTGAGATCACGCCACTGCACTCCAGCCTGGGCAACAAGAGCGAAACGAAGGAAGGAAGGAAAGGAGGGAGGGAGAGAGGGAGGGAGGAAGGAAGGAAGGAAGGAAGGAAGGAAGGAAGGAAGGAAGGAAGGAAGGAAGGACAGGAAGGCACTGTTTCCAGAGAAACAGCTCAGACTGGGACTCCTAGGAAAGCCCCTGGACACACCAAGGGCCCCACCTGGTGAGCACATTGATTTCCAGACACCTTCTCTCCCTCATGGGAGCGGTGAGCCCTTCTGTGGGAGGCTGGCCTCCCTCTCCCCAACTCTCCCACTCCAGGGACCCTAAAGGTGGCAGCTTGTGTCATGTCATCAACTCAGCCTCCCCAACAAATCAACCAACTCATGACCCAGGGGAGAACAAACAAGCTTTATTTCTCGGAAGAAGACTCATCCTTTCATACGTAGCATAACTCCAAAGGACTAAACTGTGAGGCTTTGCTCGTTGCACTGGTAACTACAGGTCATTTTCCGGCATCCTGAGCCGACATCTTCACTCATCAACGTCATTCTTGTCTCTCTTCCCCTCCTCAGCTTCTCCTGCATCTTTCAGATTATGGCGAGCAAACTCCTCAAAAACTAAATTTGCATCCTGATAACTAAAATAAAACAAATAATATTTTGATCATTGCACGCCCTTTGAAGCTGAAACTGAAACAAGATCCTTGATTTTTTTGCAACGAAGGAACTGATTAAGGTTTTCCCCATGATAGAACATGGGGGCACGCCATTTTCCTCAAGGCTTCGTTTCAAATTCCTTTAACTAGCACCAATGGGAGAAAACAAAGGCACGCGCAGAGTGAGCAAGCACGCCCAGGGTAATGGTGTATGCGTGCCCTAAGCACTAGGGAGCAGACGGGAAGTAGCGGATGTGCCTCCTGAGCTTGGGATATGTGCAGAGACTCAAACAGGGGTTTGTGCTGAAGGAGAAGGTCCCAGGGCATAGGGCAAATCAGGGCCACATTCAAGAGGCTCACTCACCTTTCCTTAGCTGTAAGCATGGAATAAAAGGGAGGCAGGGAAGAGGGAGAGAGAGACATTTGTTAGTATAAATTCTATATCATAGCTGGACCTAGAAAATGTCTACCATTTAGGTGACTTTACAATTTGAGAGATAAGGCCTAGATACATGTAATTCATGATCACTGTGTGTAATTCCTGCCTCCCTGCCTTTCCCATTTGAACAGATTTTCTCCTTGCATTTTATTTTAATTTATTTTATTTTATTTTATTTTATTTTATTTGAGACTGAGTCTCTCTCTGTCACCCAGGCTGGAATGCAGTGGCACAATCTCTGCTCACTGTAACCTTTGCCTCCTGGTTTCAAGAGATTCTCATGCCTCAGCCTCCCGAGTAGCTGGGATTACATGCGCCATTATGCCTGGCTGATTTTTGTATCTTTAGTAGAGAAGGGGTTTCAACTATGTTGGCCAGGCTGGTCTCAAACTCCTGACCTCAAGTGATCTGCCCGCCTCGGCCTCCCAAGTGCTGGGATTACAGGTGTTAGCCACCGCTCCTGGCCTCTCCTTGCATTTTAAATCACTGCTTCCTTTACAATGTGCCACAACCTTCACCTCCTCAAATGAAACCCCCTTTAGTCTCACCTCTAGGATGCTTTCCCTGATCAGCCTTGCCCCCTCTGATGTCGCTTCTCCTTTCTTATTTATTTATTTGAGATGGCATCTTGCTCTGTTGCCCAGGCTGGAGTGAAGTGGCACAATCTCAGCTCACTGCGACCTCCGTCTCCCAGGTTCAAGTGATTCTCCTGTCTTAACCTCCCAAGTAGCTGGGATTACAGGCGCTCACCACCATGCCTGGCTAATTTTTGTATTTTTAGTAGAGACGGGGTTTCACCGTGTTGGCCAGGCTGGTCTCGAACTCCTGACCTCAAGTGATCCGCCTGCCTTGGCCTCCCTGCCCAGCCAGTTGCTTTGCCTTTCAAAGTATTTCTCCTTCCATGTCCTCTGGACCCCATTGAGGTCAGGGTCGCCAGGGTGCCATGAGCATGTGCGCCCTGGCACCTCCATCTGTCAGGCTTCAGAGGGCTGAGACCTGGGACTTGACGTTCACCAGCACCCCAGGGTTAGAGTATGCATTAAAGCTTGAGGACCAACCCCCAGCCACAAAGTTTTCAATTTCTGTTAACATATTGATTTTGTTGTTGTTGGGTTATGTTTTCACATGTGTTGTATCCCCAGATTAACTGCTATTAATTTGAATGGTTCTTGTACCTTTTTAGCTTTCTGCCCACCTAGTTTTGGGGAGCACAGCAGCGATTCGATGGTGAGCCCCTGCTCTCATCTCTGGTGCCCACCTGGAAGCCAGCACTGGGAGGGAGTGTCTATGAGGGTCTCTACATACAGGGACCCTAGAGAGGCTAGCTTGTCAAAACATCCCCTGGGCAAGAAATACCCTGCGGCCCACAGTGCTAAGCGAAGAAATGACACTAAGCGGGACCATCAGCCTTGCAGAGGTAGACAACAAGGAAGAATCAAATCAGCATCTTCGGATTCAGTACAGATGCCCTTGACAGGGGACGATAAAAACTTGGTAGCATGTCACAGCACTTATTACACACAAATTACTTGGTCCCCAGGCTCCAGCAGGGCTTAACTACATATAGCTTATGCTTTCTCTGCTTAGAATCTTACCAGCCTAGACTCAGGGAGCCGAGAACTAGGCAGAGAAGACAGGAGAGATGACATTTATCTCTAGAAATCTCATCTATCTCATATCTCTAGAAATCAGCATTTTGTAACCATGGGGTGATTTGTCTTAACCTTTGCTCCCAGAAATCTCACAGTACAAAAGATCATTGTTTCATCCTGACATTGTGATATGTTCACTGTTAAGGCCATAATGACTGGAACGTGAAAGTTGTATATGGAGAAAGAATTTTTAAAAATTAAGTTAGGCCGGGCACGGTGGCTCACACCTGTAATCCCAGCACTTTGGAGGGCTGAGGCGGCAGATCACCTGAGGCCAGGAGTTTGAGACCAGCCTGGCCAACATGGTGAAAACCCATTTCTACTAAAAATACAAAAAGTAGCCAGGTGTGCTGGCGCGTGCCAGTAATCCCAGCTACTCGAGAGGTTGAGACAGGAGAATCACCTGAGCTCGGGAGGCAGAGGTTGCAGTGAACTGAGATTGTGCCCCTGCACTCTAGCCTGGGTGACAGAATGAGACTATGTCTCAAAAAAAAAAAAAAAAAAAAAAAAAAATTAAGGCATAAAGTCTACTCAAAGTTCCAGAAAACAACCCAACATAAACTATGACATCTCCTCAAGCGACTATCTTTTCAATGTCCTTGAAAGGAACCAGAAAGCATCTTAATCTCACAGCATTAAAAAGTAATATTTTAATGACACAAGCATAAATGAATTGAAAACATATAGCTAGACTACATTTTTCTCCAAGGGACAGTTTTGGAAAAGTTCATTGAGGGTCTGAATCCAAAATATTTGGAAGAGCTACTTTGAAACAAAGTACTGTTGAGACAAAACCTAAAATGAATAGCAGGGGCTCATTCTATTGTTTAAACGGCATTTCACTATCAATATAGAAAAGCTATTTGTAAAGTATGAGAAAAATAAACCCTGCTTGTTTATATCACTTTTACTTAAAATATCCCTTATCCCTATACCTATGGAGAGTTCTTATTTAGACAGATCTGTTTTTCTTTCCCGTCAACTAAGCTGCCTCAACGCGAAGAGAATGTTTCTTCAGAATTTCTGAGATTTCACCTATATTATTTTTGCTGCTTCATTTACCTTTTTAGAAAGAGAATGATCGAAATCAAATTCATATACCATATAATTTACCTTTTCACAGTGGACAGTCTAGTGGTTTTTATATGTTTTCAGAGTCATACAACTATTGCATCATTTCGCATCCATATAAGAGCCAGTAGATTTACAATTCAAATGAGCTGAGGTGTCAGGAACCCAGCCTGACCCTCTTTTCTAGTATTTTCTGTATTCTTGCCATAACTGCCACTGTCAAAAATAGTTATCTTCAGGCCGGGCGCCGTGACTCACGCATGTAATCCCAGCACTTTGGGAAGCTGAGGCGGGTGGATCACCTGAGGTCAGGAGTTCAAAACTAGCCTGGCCGACATGGCGAAACCCCGTCTCTACTAAAAATACAAAAATTAGCCCGGTGGGGTGGCAGGCGCCTGTAATCCCAGGTATTCAGGAGGCTGAGGCACGAGAATCACTTGAACCCGGGAGGCAGAGGTTGCAGTGAGCTGAGGTTGTGCCACTGCACTCCAGCTAGGTGACAGAGTGAGACTCCACCTCAGAAAACAAAACAACAACAAAAAAAACCCCCAAAAAAACAGTTATCTTCAGGCAGGTGCAGTGGCTCATGCCTGTAATCCCAGCACTTTGGGAGGATGAGGCAGAAAGATCACTTGAGCCCTGGAGTTCAAGACTAGCCTGAGCAACATGGCAAGACCTCATCTCTACTAAAAATCAAAAACATTAGCTGAGGGTGGTGGTATGCCTGTAGTTCCAGCTACTTCAGAGGCTGAGGTAGGAGGATGGCTTGAGCCCAGGAGGTCGAGGCTGTAGTAAGCTTGATCACAGCACTGCACTCCAGACTGGGTGACAGAGTGAGACTCCGTCTCAAAAAAACAAAAAATTATCTTCTTTTAAATGTCTGTTAATGCTTTCAAATGCAACATGAGGCCTTTTGTTTCCAAATGAAATGCAAAATCCTCGTGCTCTCAAATTAAGTTTTTACTTAAATCATCTTTAATTCTAAATCCAGGTCTGTTGACAGCAGAGCTTCTGCTGTTAAATCATTCTTGATAAAACCTCACGAGATTGTCCCTGTCCAAGAGCAAGGATGCTACGTCTTGCAGACTCCAGCTGAAGATGGATAATCTACCCGGCTCAGCGCTGAACAGATGGGCCCTCCCTTCCCCCCAGACTATTCGCCTTGTAGATGACATGGAATCTCTTCCACCTGGCCACTCCCATGCTCTGAGGTGTGGTCAAGAAAGACTAGAAATACATCAACAATAAATCTGCAAGTAGTAAATAATTAAAGAAAGTCAAAAAAGGACATAACTGACCTGGGTCCTCAGGCTGAGGGTGCATGAGGCGGAATGGGACCTCAGTGGCGACTTCACTAGAAACAAAGAATGAAGATTGGTGTGAACACACACGCACACAATTACAAGTAACACAGCAAAGACCTATGACTGCGGAGATTCACAAAAGATCCCCAGGCCCAAGCTGAAAGACAATGCAGTGGGATTTTTTTTTTTTTTTGAGATGGAGTCTCGCTCTGTCACCCAGGCTGGAGTGCAGTGGCGCAATCTCAGCTCACTGCAACCTCCACCTCCTGGGTTCAAGCAATTCTCTTGTCTCAGCCTCCCAAGTAGCTGGGACTACAAATGCATGCCACCATGCCTGGCTAATTTTTGTATTTTTAAAAAGTAGAGATGGGGTTTCACCATGTTGCCCAGGCTGGTCTTGAACTCCTGACCTCAAGTGATCCACCTGCCTCGGCCTCTCAAAGTGCTAGGATTATAGGCGTGAGCCACCCTGCCCAGCCTTCACCATTTTAAAGTGCAGAATTCGGTGGCATTAAATATGTTTACACTGTTATGCAACCATCACCACTATCTAGTTCTAGAACATTTTTATCACCCAAAAAGAAAATCTCATCCCCATTAACCAGTCACTCTCATTTTCCCTCCCTATAGTCCCTGGCATAACCACTAGTCTGTTCTCTATCTCTATAGATTTGCCTGTTCTGGATATTGTGTGTAAATGGATTCATATGATATGTGGCCTTTTGTTATTGGTTTCTTTCACTTAGCACAGTGTTATTGGCATAAGGTTTATCCATGTTGTAGCTAGTACTCCATTCCTTTTTATGGCTCAGTAATATTCCATTGCATGGATATACCACATTTTGTTTATCCCATTCATCTGTTGGTGGACAGTTGGGTTGTTTCTACCTTTTGGTATTGCAAATAGTGACGGCTGCCTTTTAAATTATGCACGAAGAAGCAGCAAGCTAAGAAATGTTTGAGACAGGCATTGAGGTTATGTACTCCATCATCCCAGCTCTTAGTCGGGCATAGTGGCGTGCGCCTGTAATCCCAGCTACTCAGGATGCTGAGGCAGAAGAATCGCTTGAACCAAGGAGGCAGAGGTTGCACTGAGTCAAGATGCCACTGCACTCAAGCCTGGGCAACAGAGCAAGACTCCGTCTCAAAAAAATAAATAAAATAAAATGGTTAAAATGGTAAAATTTATGCCAGGTGTGGTGGCTCATATCTGTAATCCCAGCACTTTGGGAGGCCAAGGCAGGATGATCACTGGAGGTCAGGAGTTCGAGACCAGCCTGGCCAACATGGTGAAACCCCGTCTCTACTAAAAATACAAAAATTAGCCAGGTGTCATGGCACACGCTTGTAATCCCAGCTACTCAGGAGGCTGAGGTGGGAAGATTGCTTGAACCCAGGAAGTGGAGGTTGCAGTGAGGCGAGATCACATCAGTGCATTCCAGCCTGGGCAACAGAGTGAGACTACGTCTCAAAAAATAAAAAATAAATAAATATAATGGTAAAATTTATGTTATGTGTATTTTACCACACACACACACACACACACACACACACATACAAGCTGGCTGTGTGGAGTGTGCCAGTTCTCTGGGTGTGTATGTGTGTGTCCTTACCCAGGCATAGGTCTAGCTGTGGTCCCAAAGAAATCTGGTCCCAAAGAAACCCTATGAGCCACGATTCTGTGATGCATCCAAAGGCAAACCATCATTCCTAACACCTCTGAGCACAACTGCCCAGAAAGCAGCTTTCACCAGAAACTGTTTTGGAGCCCCAGGTTTACTGCCTTTGATATCTCGAGAAACAAGCAAACAAGGAAGGTGAACAGGCTTACCTGGAGGTGAGCTCTCCCAGAAAGCTAGAAAACACAAACAAATGCCTGCAGTTAACTGTCACAGTGGTAACACGACCCTTTCCCATGATTCAGAGGCAGGACAGAGCCCAGCTGTCATGGCCCTTGCGCCCGAACTCACAATGTCCAGGGTCTTCCCATCCCTTAACGTTCAACTTCGTTACCTGTGACTTCATCTCTTTCTCAACATGATTAGTTTAAAAAGGCTGGGCATGGTGGATCATGCCTGTAATCCTAGCACTTTGGGAGGCAGAGGTGGGCAGATCACTTGAGGTCAGGAGTTTGAGACCAGCCTGGCCAATGTGATAAAACCCCATCTCTACTAAAAATACAAAAATTAGCCAGGCATGGTGGCAGGCACCTGTAATCTTAGCTACTCAGGAGGCTGAGGCAGGGGAATTGCTTGAACCTGGGAGGTGGAGGTTGCAGTGAGCTGAGATCATGCCACTGTACTCCAGCCTGGGTGACACAATAAGACTCTGTCTCAAAGAAAAAAAGTTGACTGGGCGTGGTGGCTCACACCTGTAATCCAGCACTTTGGGAGGCTGAGGCGGGCAGATCACTTGAGGTCAGAAGTTCGAGACCAGCCTGGCTAACATGGTGAAACCCCATCTCTACTAAAAATACAAAAATTAGCCGGGCATGGTAGTGGGCACCTGTAATCCCAGCTACTCAGGAGGCTGAGGCAGGAGAATCACTTGAACCTGGGAGGTGGAGATTACAGTGAGCCGAGGTCATGCCACTGCACTCCAGAGTGAGATTACATCTCAAAAAAAAAAAAAAAGTCAAGCCCTAACATTCAAGATAAGTCACAGGGGTCATTGTGAAATACCTGCTGGTTGCTTTCCTGGACTGCTAAAAGAAACTCCACCCTGTTTTTAGATCCTTTTATGCACTATCCACTGTGGAAAAAAAAAAAAACACACTATGCTAACGAAAAATGCAAAATAGACCCATGTTCTACTTTGTTAGAAATTTGGGAAACTCTTTTTTTAAACCCTTATTTTACTCAAGGCAATTCTTTACTACTTAGAAGTATGAAACCTAGGCACAGACTTGCCTTTGATGGCAGAATTACCCAAGGCTCATCCAGGTAAAAGGCCAGAGCCTTTGGCAATGGAACTTGAAACGAAAATGAGAATTCAAGTTTTTCCCTTTTGGTAAGATTAAACAAATGGAAGAAACTGGCTTCACATGAAAATGAAAGTGGAAACCTGTTCCCTTCAAACTCTGAGCTATTGGCACTCTTTTTTTTTTTTTGAGACGGAGTCTCACTCTGTCACCCAGGCTGGAGTGCAGTGGCGCAGTCTCGGCTCACTGCAAGCTCCGCCTCCCGGGTTCATGCCAATCTCCTGCCTCAGCCTCTCCGAGTAGCTGGGACTACAGGCACCTGCCACCACGCCCGGCTAATTTTTTTGTATTTTTAGTAGAGACGGGGTTTCACTGTGGTCTCAATCTCCTGACCTCGTGATCTGCCCGCCTCGGCCTCCCAAAGTGCTGGGATTACAAGCGTGAGCCACCGCGCCCGGCCGGCACTCTTGTATGAAAAGAAGACTCCTGTGCCCTGTGATTACATGTGTGAGAGGGGAGGGGAAAGTCCCCACTTTATGGATGGATACCTTCTAAGATGCAAATACACGAAGATTTACTGAGAGTTATTTCACAATAGTTATTCTTTTCTGAAGGATAACATTTGACTAATCCTCATTCTTGCACATCAACTTCCACCACATGCACATATGCACACGTATTTTTGCAAAGTGGCACTAACAGTGCACACATTTCAGAGTCTGCTTCTCCACCCTTTCCCACCTGACATTTTATCAGACAGAAGCATGGTACTAGACAAACAGAATCTCTCCCAAGCTCTACTTGGTAACTCTTGGTAGAAGCTGTGGGCCTTTCCTTGCTTTCTGTCTCCCAGTCATTCAGGAAAGGAAAAGTTCAGACCATCTAAGACCAGGACAGAGCAGCCCAAGGGTTAGTGCCGGGACACTTACCCTGACACTGTGAGCTTCACCTTGATCTGGTAAGACACCAGGATCCCCAGGACGGTCCGGTCTATGCCCTCCTTAATGCTGCCCAAACAGAAAGGAAAAGGAGAAGGATGATGGAGAGCAGAGGAGGGTGAAGAGCGGATGGGCAGCCTTTCTGGTCCAGGCAGGCACGCCGTCATGGAGGTTCTCCAGGGACTGGTGAACTCACTGAGCTTCCAAAGTCCTAGAAGTTCGTGTACTTGGGGAGTGGGTGTGGGGACTCCTTGCATGCACTGGAGGAATTCCTGTGTCTTCTCCTCTAGAAGTTCCCAGAGGGCAGAGCGTGCAACCCCCTTCTCTGTGCTCGACCTCTATAGATGCACATCCCCCGGTCATCCTCCTCGGCAACTCCCTCCTACCACTTGCCAAAACTGCAAGTCCCCAAGTCCTCCAGCAAGCTTTGCCTGCCTGGATTATCTCAGCAACTCATCTCCCACGTGCCAGGCCCCTTCTCTGAGCTCTGTGGCCACTTGCAGGTTCAGCCTCAGAAGCAGCCCACGCGCTGCCCTGGCCTGCCTTTGGTACTTCACCCCCAGCTGTGTCCCAGCGCCCCCCGCGCCAGCCTTGCCAACACAACCCTACACCAGAATGCCCCCTCCTTCTCTCCTGCCTTCCAAGATATCCAGCTGTGTGTCCCCAGCACCCAGCATCAGACCTGGCACCAAGTGAGAGCTGTCAATGTTTAAGTGAATGAGCAGGATGGGCGAGACCCTCAGATGTGTCCCCAAAGACAGTGTAATGTGACATTCCTTGACAGGAATGTCATTCCAGATCCCACTAATATGTACTGAAGTCCTACTATCTGGCAAGCACCGTGCTGGGCATTTTGTCACGGATGCTTATTGTGTGAGATCCAATGCGGAGGACGTGAGTACTGCAGGATGTCTAAGAACAAGAATTAAGGTGTGAAAAAAAATCATGAAATGCTAACAAAAATCATGTAAATAACGATAGAAAAAAAGACCAAGAAACCTGAAGGCTACAGGCAGAAGGCAGTGGAGGATGCAGCAGCTCTGGAAAGAGTTGGGGCAGCAGCCAGCAGGTGCTGGGCCTGGAAGAAGACGTCAGCTCGGGAGCCTCTGAGGGGAGGTGTCTCAGGCACGTGGTTCCAGGACCACAGTGCTCCCCAGGGAGCTCCTTCGGCTCACTGGTGTCTGGAGCTCCTTTAAAAGAGGACAGAATAGCTGGACGCGGTGGCTCACATCTTTAATCTCAGCACTTTGGGAGACCGAGGCGGGCAGATCGCTTGAGTTCAGGAAGTTCAAGACCAGCCTGGACAACATAGTAAAACCCCATCTCTATTGAAAGTACAAAATTAGCCAGGTGCAGTGGTGGAAGCCTCTAATCTCAGCTACTCAGGAGGCTGAGCCAGGAGAATCCCTTGAACCCGGGAGGCGGAGGTTGCAGTGAGCCAAGATTGTGCTATGCACTCTAGCCTGGGTGACAGAGTGAGACCTTGTCTCAAAAAAATAAAAATAATTTTTAAAAAGAGGGCAGAATATCTTTATCTGGACTTGTGGAGTATGGCCAAGTACCTGGTGAAGAGAGGATGCTTCCAAAGGGAGAAAAGGGGGTATGAGCTTGAGACCCCCCGCTTTGCTGGGATTGACTTTTTTTTTTCTTTTTTGAGACAGGGTCTCATTTTATCATCCAGGCTGGAGTGCAATAGCATGATCATAGGTCACTGCAGCCTCGACCTCCTGGGCTCAAGCAATCCTCTCACCTCAGCCTCTCAAATAGCTGGGACTACAGGCACGTGCCACCATGCCCAGCTAATGTTTTAATTTTTTGTGGATATGGGTTTTCACCATGTTGCCCAGGCTGGTCTCAAACTCCTGGGCTCGAGCAATTCGCCCACCCTGGCCTTCTAAAGTGCTGGGATTACAGGTGTGAGCTACTGCTCCCAGCTGGGATTAACTCTACTTGCGCTGAATGGGGCCGAGCAGCTGCTGAACAGAACATGCTCTGCCACATGCTTGAGAACACCCTGCAAGCGAGAGCCCCTGGCATCCTCCTGGGCTGGGAGATTTGCTGTGGAGTGGACTTTGCTCTGCTATTAACTGATTCAGTGACCTTGGATAAGTCTTTCATTCTAGCTCAACCTCAATTTCCTTATCCATAAAATGCATATAAATATACCTTCCTCATGGAGGTGTGGAGAGTCATAAATGTTTTTTCGTTGTTGTTGTTTCCTGAGATGGAGTCTTGCTCTGTCACCAGGCTGGAGTGCCATGGCGCGATCTTGGCTCACCACAACCTCCACCTCCCGGGTTCAAGCGATTCTCCTGTCTGTCTCTCGAGTAGCTGGGATTACGCCCCCGCCACCACGCCTGGTTAATTTTTGTATTTTTAATAGAGATGGGGTTTCACCATGTTGGCCAGGATGGTCTCCAACTCCTGATTCGCCCACCTCAGTGATCCGCCCACCTCAGCCTCCCAAAGTGCTAGGATTACAGGTGTGAGCTACCGTGCCCAGCCGAGTCGTACATGTTCAGAAACTAGTCCACACACCATCAAACATTCCGACAGTGCGGTGAGCCATCATCATTCATCTTATGATTCCTACGCCCTTGAATACGTTGATCTAGGCTCTCGGTTTCCTTGATATTCTCTCTCCCGGAGCTTCACGAATGTGCTTTAGAATCTAACACAGTAACTTGGCCAATTATCCTCAGAAAATCCTTTGACTTCTACCTGCTTTCTGCCAGTTGTTCACTGTTCCCCACTCTTGGTCTCAGAGAGTGTGAGCTACTGAGCATCGGGGTCATGGGGTCAAACAATCCAGTTGGCATCACCTCAGAGGTGGTCTACTGGGGCCACAGAGGGAACCCCCAGCACATCACATGGGGAGGTGGCAGTGAGTGGGCCTTGAGCCTGGGTTTTGGCTCCAACCCAAAACTCTCAGAGTTCACCAACAGACACGCTTCTGGGAAGGGAAGCACAAAAGCATGGCTTGGAAGGACAGCGGACACTGACTTGGGAACTTCACTGTACAGTCTTCGCTAGATCTGCTGCCCAAATTCAGCCAGTCATCCTCTGAGTCAGGGTCAGCAGATCAGTACTTAATTTCATTGAAGTTTAATGGATATCTAAAGTCATTAGGACTTCCTGTTCTTCACAATTCCTGATGGAAATGGACGAATGAATGAATGAATGAATGAATACAGCCAAGAGCATTACTCAGTTTACATGCTTAGGGAACTACACTAGCTAGTGATGCTTCTAAAAACAGTAGCTGACATTCCTGGAGCACTCTCTGTGTGTCAGTCCCCACGCTTTACATGGATTGTCTCACTGAATCCTTATAACCACGCTATGAGACTTGAACTATTATCGCCCCACTTTAAAGACAGGAAAACTGAGGTTCTCAGAGAACTCAAGGCATTTTCCCAGGGTCAGCAGCAGAGCTGAGGTTAGCGCACAGCTGTCTCCAGGACGCACGGGTGTAACCCCCACCTCACCAGGGGTGAGAGTGGGATCCTTGTGTGGGCCCCTAGGTGTGCACTCCACACTACACAGGCTAGGCCGCCATGCTGCACATGCGCACCTGCGAGCCCAGCGGGGTGATGTGAAGGGGAGCAGACCAGCTCCAGCCCTCCCTGCCAGGGCTTATTCCCTGAGCCTCCAGGACTCACATGGTGCTAGAGGCAAGGTTCGTGTCCTCATGCTTGATTTTCCCATCCAGGGCAATGCCTCTCCTTTCTCGATTGTTAGCCAGCAAGGGCAGCAGCGTCAGCGTCTTGGTCAAAGTGCTGTTTGGCAGCACTTTTTCTCTAGAGGAAGAAGAACAGAGGAGATTTATAATCATCAAAGCTGCCATGGACCCCATGAGCCCTGTTTGACATTAGGCATTTTCCAGGATCCACATCCCCTGATGGACCTCCTGGGAAGAGGGGTTCAGGTGCCTGGGAACTTGCCTTACGAGAAGCAGAACAGTGCTTGTGAATCTCAGGGTGGGCTGGCAGCAACAGGAGGATATTTCTTCAAGCAACTCAGCCTATTCTGAATTGCTGAATTTCTAGAATGTTCTATGGAGTTAATGAGACCAACTGGCTCAAGAGTCAGAGACCACAGTCTCCTCCTGAGACTTTGTGAACCACACGGTGGCCTGCAGAACCTTCTGGTTGGTGTCAGCAAGTCCAGACCAGAAAGGCTCTTGTCACCAAAAACTGTCACTATAAGGGGGTCACAGTGTGACTGTGTAGTAAGTTGTCTAGAGGGGCAACGCAGGGACCCACAATTTGTGGATCACACAGACCGACTGGCTTAGGTCCAAAGCAGCACATGCTCTTTCTCTACTGGATCTTCTTCATCATCAGTCGGGGTATAGATTTCTCAACATCTGACAGATGGCGGGGACCCTGTGCCAATGGGCGGGTCTGGGATCAAGCTGGGGACACAGCAATGTGTGTTTCTCCAGGCAGACACATGGCAGCACGGCCAGGATCACGAAGCAGCCTCTGCGGCTGGAGGGTTGGCCCCTCCACTCATGTGCATGCTGTGTGCCAGGCCTAGTGCTAAGTCCTGTCCTCAAAACTCTCACCTTACCCTCATCAACCCCATACCAAGGGTGCTCCCAAGATCCCCATTTTCCAGACGGGAAGTGTGCCCACAGTCACGTGGCTGCACACTCTCTGACGGCAGAGCCCATTCATGCTGGCAGCACACCTTCCATCCTGTGCCTAGCCAGAACAAGGTGGGGTGTGGCCAGCATCAGGACCATTCTAAGGCTGTCCTGAGACAGCTGGAAGTCTGAACTGCCTCTCTGGGAAAGGACTTCCTTTCCCTAATCAAGTTTCCCTGGATAGGTAAAAGCAGCTGTCCCCTATCCTTCCTCCAGTGTCTACAGGAAGCTCTTTACAGAAATCTGCCAGAGCCCAAGGTGGCCCACATCCTACCATCTGGGTCCTGGTGGAACCTCTCTTAATGAGCATAATTTGGGCATTGAAAAAAGCAGAAACAGCATTGTAAAGATGGCTGGAATAGGAAGAGGGCCCTTGGGGTTGGGCTCAGAGGATGGACTTTTTGTGTTTGTGCAGAGCTTGCCAAAGGACTATGCCAAGGCCCTGGGGCCACTCCCCAGAGCTTCAGGATGTGGGTTTGGATGGCGGGGAGCAGCTTAGGAGTCAGGTCTGACCTGGTTCCGTGGAAGCCTGCCCACCAAAGCCCCATAAGCCACAGGGCTCTGGGACG
This sequence comes from Hylobates moloch, assembly GCF_009828535.3. NCBI lineage: Eukaryota > Metazoa > Chordata > Mammalia > Primates > Hylobatidae > Hylobates > Hylobates moloch. The sequence continues at coordinate 8,402,516 of NW_026652276.1, forward strand.
ATGGCTCCTGCTCTGCAGCTTTCTGAGTGGCCTCTAGCCTGAGACTTGTCAGCATGGTCCAGTCCAGTTCCCAGGCTCCTCCAGCCTTTGGGGGACTTTGGGATGCTTTCCAGTTTCCTGGGAATCTTTGACCCAAAATGCACCCAACACTTTGAAAGTGGACCAGGTGATGGAATACATATTAGGGGAAAACTCAGCCAGGACCCTTTGCTCCGATGCTGCTGAGCACATGCGGAAAGGTGAACCAGGGCCAAGACCCCCCAGGGCACAGGGATGTGCGAGGATCCCCTAAAGGCAGAACAGAGCCCAGGCTTGGCAGAAAGGAGGCAATGAGTAGCAGTTCTTTCCTGTCTCCCTCCCTTGTAGACCTAAAGGTTGAATCTGTTTTGAGTAACAGTAAGTTTCTCCTAAAGTTGCCTTTTAAATATTCCTGTATAGGCCAGGTGTGGTGGCTCACGCCTGTAATCCCAGCACTTTGGGAGGCTGAGGCGGGCAGATCACCCGAGGTCAGGAGTTTGAGACCAGCCTGGCCAACAGGTGAAACCCTGTCTCTACTAAAAATACAAAATCAGCCAGGCACGGTGGCTCACGCCTGTAGTCCCAGCACTTTGGGAGGCCGAGGTGGGCAGATCACCTGAGATCAGGAGTTTGAGACCAGCCTGGCTAACATGGTGAAACCCCATTTCTACTAAAAATACAAAAAATTAGCCAGGGGTGGTGACGTGCGCCTGTAATCCCAGCTACTCAGGAGGCTGAGGCAGGAGAATAACTTGAATCCGGGAGGCAGAGGTTGCAGTGAGCCGAGATCGTGCCATTGTACTCCAGCTTGGGTAACAAGAGCAAAACTGTCTCAAAAAAAAAAAAAAAAAAAAAAAAACAAAATTAGCCGGGTGTGGTGGTGCGCACCTGTAATCCCAGCTACTTGGGAGACTAAGTCAGGAGAATGGCTTGAACCTGGGAGGTGGAGGTTGTAGTGAGCCAAGATCGCACCACTGCACTCCAGCCTGGGCAACAGAATGAGACTCCATCTCAAAAAAATATATCTATTACCTTATATTATCTTAAGGAATCAGTTTGTCTTTCATCACTCCCCTACCCTAACCTTCCTCTAACCCTGCTAAAATTTTTTACATACAACGGTGCTTAGAACATGCCATCAAGGCAAAGAGTTAAGACCTGGTCGAGCTATCCTCTCAGGGGCTGGAGGTGGGGGATCAGCACCCCCCACCCCAAGCCATGTATTAAATGAATCTATTCGACTTTGTGGCACACAGCAAAGCTGGGCAGGTCTCTCAGGCCAGCATAAAGGAAACATGGCAGGATTCTCATTTGTTTTTGATTCTAACAAAGGGGAAAAGTCATTCACAACACCCGGCTAAGAATGGATATATTCTAATCCAGTTGTCACTGATAAAAGATTTCAATTTGAGATCAAAAGATAGGGAATCCTAGCCTGGGCTGACAGTTCATTTGACCATCTTCTGGGAGGCGGAAATAGTATCAAATTCCTAACAATTCATTCCAAGGATAAATAGAAAAAGCCAGCTGATCCCATGGTAACATTTCTGTCTTTATTTCTCTCCTCTGCATCATTCTTTGGCTTGGATTAATCCTCAGAACTCCTGTAAGATGGGCACAGAGGGGCGTGGTAGATGCAGAGCTAAGATGCTACCTTTCTGTGCAGCCCGCGAAAGGAGAAAGAGGAAGGAAGTGGAAGGCTGGTGAGCTAGCTGAACATTCTAGTTCCTTCTTCAGCAATAAACGGCGAGAAACTTGACACAGAAGGCTGAGACGCCCAGGAAACGGAAACCCCACCAGCTACTCACTGCGCTTCCTCCATAGCCACAGGCTTGACGTAATAATCACTCGAGTAGAGAACCACATTGGCCACCTGTTCCACTGCAAGGGGAAGACGGGAGTCGGGTGGTCAGCACTGGTCCCCCGACACATGCACGTTCCCTGCGGCCTCCCAGAGTACGCACTGGTCTCTCCTCTCTGATGATGGTTTCCCTCCACTTCCCAGGCTAGGCTTTCTCAGCCCTAGCTTCAAGATTTTGAAGTCCTGTCTCCAGGCCATTTCTGGTCACCCATAACCTGCTCTGTATCAACTCCCACCCATGGCCCAGTGCCCTAAAGCTGCACCTCCTGGGAGATCCCTCCTTTCCCATGCTCAGCCCCATCTAACATCCTCCATCTTACTTCATGAACATTGTCCTTCCTGGCCTCCAAGAGACTAGCTAGAGGCAGCACAGGACTGGCTGGTGGGTGGAACATGGTGCACAGGAAGGTGGACCTGGAGCCAGGCTGTTTGGGTGTCAGTCTTGGCTTAGCCACTAACTGTGGGGTGAATTATTTAGCTATTCTAAGCTTCAGTTTCCCCATCAGTAAAATAGGGGTAATAATTGCATCTAACTCATAGGGACATTGTGATGATTAAAAAGATGACTTTTAATCACCTTTAAAATTAAGCTTGAGGATTTTTTTAAAAATAAAGGCAGGGTCTCCATATATGGCCCAGGCTGGGCTTGAACTCCTGGGCTCAAGGGATCCTCCCACCTCGGCCTCCCAAAGTGCTGGGATTACAGGCGTGAGCCACTGCACCAAGCCAAAGTTTGAGGATAAACAATTTGTGCAAGGCATGCAGCACAGTGTCCAGCCTATAGAAAGCAATTAATATTTTGTTTTAAAAGCGTTAACAGCTATCTGGGTGCAGTGGCTCACGCTGGTAATCCCAGCACTTTGGGAGGCTGAGGCGGATGGATCACCTGAGGTCAGGGGTTTGAGACCAGCCTGGCCAACATGACGAAACTCCCGTCACTACCAAAAATACAAAATTAGCCGGGCAAAATTGGTGCACGCCTGTAATCCCAGCTACTTGGGAGACTGAGGCAGGAGAATGGTTTGAACCCAGGAGGTGGAGGTTGCAGTGAGCTGAGATCACACCACTGCACTCCAGACTGGGTGACAGAGGGAGACTCTGTGAAAGGAAGGAAGGAAGGAAGGAAGGAAGGAAGGAAGGAAGGAAGGAAGGAAAGAAAAGTCTAGAATTTCTTAGTCTGCATGCATCAGGATTTCTGACCCTCATCTGTGATGACTCACAGGGAAAAGTGGTATATGACACCTAGGGCCACTGCTCACCCTGGCTTGCCCAGAATAGCCCATTTTAGGACTGGAAGTTCCACATCCTCAGTCCTGGGCCCTGGGACAGTCACCCCAAGATGTATAAGTCTAACTTTGTCTTGGTCATCGAATGTTTGAGTTAAAAACTGAACTTAGAGGTTACCTTCACAGGTCATTCCATAATGTCTTTCTCATGAAAGTGCCACATAAGACCATCATATAAGACCCCCTGTGCTTTGATGCCCTTTGAGCTTAGTTAATGTGTGGGAACAGCAGGCAGAAGGTGCCTCCCCTGTAGGATATGGGAAGGTCAGCCATGACATGATGACCATTTGAGCCGAGACAGTCACACTTCACCATTTACAAAGTGCTTCCACGTGGGACCTCTCCTTAGAGCCACACAAAGCCTGGGAAGGTAGACAAGGAGCCCCTGCTGCGGATGCCAGCTGGGATCACAGAGCCCACAGCCTGAGTCCACAAACTAGGCCTCACCCATGACAATGTGCTGCACCTGTCAACAACGATGAGCACTGTGGGGCCCCTCCAGGAAGGCATAACCATGGAAAGAGATCACTTGTCAGGAATTTTGTTCCAAGACAAAAGCCAGCCGTAAGTGGGCAGGAAGTTGAATGAGATGACCTGTAAGGCCTTTCTCCCTCCGCAGTCCTGCTGCCTATGACAGCAGAGACAAGTAGCCAGTTCCAAGGACCCAGAAGGGCCTTATCAGACCAGAGAAGTGACCCCTCAGGAAACAGGATCAGAAATTCTAGAAGACTCTGCCCTCTACTTTTGAGAAGAAAGTCCTACCGAATGCTTTAATCTTCTTCACGGTCTTCTCTGTGTTATTGGTGACAGTCACGGTCACAGGGATGGGCTCCCCATGGAAATAGATCTAGAAAAGTCAGCAGATAGGTCAGAAGAAGAGAACAGATGTGGTGGTGTCTTTAATCTCACAGCTTTCTAGATTCATCTCAATCCCTTTCACTGGAATAAAAGCAGCAGAATTTAAGGAAGATGAAGTGATAGCAATACGTTTCTTCTAAGGAAGGGCCTGAAACACATTCCACCCATCTGTGGGAAGCTGGGGAGGGGAATGGAGGAGGCCAGGGGTCAGGAGGTTATGGGGGCAGGATGAGTGAAGTGAAAGGAAACCACTGGGAAAGCCAAGTGCTGGCATCCCGCCCAGCAGAGCCTGTGTAGCCCAGCCCCAGAGCCTGTGTAGCCCAGCCCCTGGGCACACCCACACACGTGTACACACACACGGTGCACACACGGCTGACTGCTGATCAGAGGAACCAGAGCCAGCCTCGGCCAGCAGCTCTCACCTTTTCCCAGCATGACACCCCTAAGAGATGACATCACAGGTGACACTGCCATCCCACATGGTTTCTGCGAAACTTAAATTTCCCAGGAAGTGAAGAATTTGGGATACCAGCTATTGATGCTCCATGGGTGAACAAGGCCCATGGAGGTGGAGAGGGCAAGGACAGCTCGGGGGCAGGTATGTGAAAGGCAGTGCCCCTTCCTTCCCCAGTCCCTCAGGACAGCCAGTGGGTGGAACGCAAGCCAGTTCCATCCTCCTCTAAGGACCATGCTGACCAGCTCCAGGCTGTGAAAACAGGCCAGTCACTTACGCATGTTGGTGCTTTATCCTAGAAACAAGCTTCCTTGCAAGGCACCTTGCAAGGCTGGGGAAGAGAGGGCTGTGGGGCCTGCCCCTAGGCCTGCTGCCCTGTGGGTAGTAGTGATGGTAGGTGGTTACCTCTTTGTTGAGAGAGACCGCAAGGTGCAGCGGCTTGTCAGACATGAAGAACTGCCAGGCCGCCTCAGCTCGGGGCTGGGGACCCATCTCAAGTGGCGCATGCTGTACTTTGCGGATCAGTAATCGCACAGAGCTCCTGCGGGGAACAGCCACAGACAAGCCAGGGATTGGCACCCAGGCCACTTCAAGGGGGCCTCTGTTCTCTCCCCATCGTCACACGGAGATTCTCCAGGAACGCTCCCCACGGAGACAGGGTGGATGGGAAGAGGGCAAGGACACTGGTCAGAGCCTGAGGCAGCCCTGACGGTGGAAGAGCCTGGGGGTCTGGTTTCTGGTCCCTTCCCTGCGGGGGAAGCTGCGGGGCCAGGCAACATCCCGAGGGCCAAGCTTAGCCCCTTAGGCTCCGTGGATTCCCGGATCTGCCTCCTCTCAGCGAGGCTGAGGTGTGAGGGCATCAAGGGCCTCATGGAATAGCTGCCATATACATGCTAGCTCCATCACTGCAGCTCGCTATCCTGCGCCTCCAGGGATGTGTACATGGGGCATGAGGAGACAGTGCGACGGGCCAGGCGGAAATCTTGTTTAGGTAAAAAAAGAAAACAGCACAGGGGGTGGGAGAATGGGAGGGATGGAGCAGTAGGCTTAATGGTTGTAGAGTTCCTGCTCAGGCAATGGGAAAGTTTTGGGTATAGACAGCGGTGACGGCTACACAACATTCAGAATGTACTTAAGTCACTGAATGGTACATTTGAAAGTGGTTAAAATGGGCCGGGCACAGTGGCTTACGCCTGTAATCCCAGCACTTTGGGAGGCCAAGGCGGGCGGATCACCTGAGGTCAGGAGTTCGAGACCAGCCTGGCCAACATGATGAAACCCCGTCTCTACTAAAAATACAAAAAAAATTTAGCCAGGCATGGTGGCACACGCCTGTAATCCCAGCTACTCAGGAGGCTGAGGCAGGAGAATCGCTTGAACCTGGGAGGCGGAGGTTGCAGTGAGCCGAGGTCACATTGCACTCCAGCCTGGGCAACAGAGCAAAGCTCCACTTCAAAAAATAAAAGAAAAAAAGAAAAAAAAAGTGGTTAAAATGGCAAACTTCATGTTGTGTACATTTTACCACAAAAAACAAACAAACAAACAACAACAACAACACCTAAACAAAGGGGAAACCCGGGAGCTTTTCGGGGCTTACGTGAGCCCTGGAGGTTGCTAACGGCCCTGTCATTTTCTTTTTTTTTTTTTTTTTTCCCAAAAAATGATCAACCTTTGACCTCCATCCCACATGCAGATGGTACCCCAGCCATGCTAGCCCTATGGGAAGAGGTCTGTCCCACAGAGACAAGGTGGAGGCCATCTCTTCCCTCCACCCCCACCGCAGACCCCTCACCTATTCCGTAACCACACTCTTACTTCTTGGGGATTTTGTCCTCTTCGGCATCAGTGCTGTCTGTGGCGAATGCTTTGACCTCAAAGTCAACCCCACAGGACTGTTGGGGAGAGAGAGCAGACAGGCAGCGATCAGTGACTCCCTCCCTGGGTGCCAGGCCAGAGGGCCACACCTCACACAGGGCACATGATGTGGCACTATCTCTTTTTGTCTTGGCCATGTCCTATTCGGGATTGCACCATTTAGGGGTTTGGAAGCATACTAACAGTAAAACAATGACAGTAGTGCGAGGAGTGTGCCATAGGCCCAAAGCCCCCAGAGGGAGGGGATCCGCCTGCCCCATGAGCCCTCCTGCTGCTGTGGAGAGTCACTCGCATCCTGGCTGTCCTTGCCTCCCACCACCTTGCACACTTATGTGTCCCCAACTGTGATCCCACGCATGTTACTGACTTCCACTGCCTACAGCAGGGGCCAGAGGTACAGGCACTCACGGGACCAGTGCTGGGGTCCAGGAATGCCCTGATAGGGTATGGAAACCCTGACCCCCCATGGTCACCTGCTGTTCAGCGGCAGCCTCATGTGGCCAGGCAGCAAGGCACCCAGTGCTGGCAGCTCGATTTTTTTTTTTTTTTTTTGGAGACAGAGTGTCACTCCGTTGCCCAGGCTGGAGTGCAGTGGCATGATCTTGGCTCACCACAACTTCCGCCTCCCGGGTTCAAGCGATTCTCTTGCCTCAGCCTCCTGAGTAGCTGGGATTAGAGGCGTGCACCACCATGCCCGGCTGATTTTTGTATTTTTAGTAGAGTTGGGGTTTCACTATGTTGGCCAGGCTGGTCTTAAACTCCTGACCTCTTGATCCACCTGCCTTGGCCTCCCAAAGTGCTGAGATTATAGGCGTGAGCCATCGCTCCCAGCCAGCTCGATTTTTAAAAAAGAAACTCCACATGGAATTTGGAGTGAAATCTCCTAGTTTTTAAATTAAATAAAAAGACTTTCAAGCATTGTGTGGGTTGAATGAACGCATCTGCCAGTGACCTTCACCCAATTCCCAGTGTGTGAAGCCCCTGGCCCCCAGTGCAAGCCCTTTGTAACCTCCCTCATCTCTGCATGTTCACAGGCGTTGGGGAGCCAGAGGAGGGCACCGGCCTGCCCTCCACCACTGCCTGGAGGGGAAAGTAGAGCTGGCAAAAATTACAGGAAGCCAGCTCTGTCCATGGTGACATATGAGGCACGGATTTATCAGTTCTGCAACCAGGGAATCACAGCAGTACTAAACTCTAGGTGGAAAATAAATATGCATCCTTCCCTGCCATCAGCCGGCCATTGTTCAGCCACACCAACGCCTGTTCTGCTCGCCCACCTGGGCTCCTCAGCTGTCAAGGCCCCAGGCCCCAGGCCCCCAGGCATTCAGGCACTTCTCTCAAGCTCCCTGGGCTCAGGGCGCATCCCCTTTCCTGAAGCCCTGCAGCTGTGCTAAGACCTGCTCCCCCTCCTAGAACAGGAAACAGGTGGTGCTTTGTTGGGCCTGTACAGTGTTATAAAAATCAAGAAAGGTCACTTAAAAATCTGAATTTGGGGTCTCTCTTATAGAGCACTATAAGATCTAACACAACCAATTACATTCCCCATTGTTCTGTGCCCCCTTCTTCTGTAATCACCTCATCTTCCCCCATCTTGGCTGCGCACACCCCACCCTGTTTTCCTGGACCAGTAGCTTCGAGTTGTTCTGAAAATTGGATTTGCAACACAGCCCAGTAAACAGACACAAACATGTGCAACAACTCTCCTGACACCATATTCAGCTTCGCCATGTGTGACACACTCTGAGATTTTCCAATCCATTCCATTTTGTTCTATTCTATTCTTTTTTTTTTGAGACGGAGTCTCGCCCTTTCACCCAGGCTGGAGTGCAGTGGCGCGATCTCGGCTCACTGCAGGCTCCGCCCCCCGGGGTTCATGCCCTTCTCCTGCCTCAGCCTCCCGCGTAGCTGGGACTACAGGCGCCTGCCACCTTGCCCGGCTAATTTTTTGTATTTTTAGTAGAGACGGGGTTTCATCGTGTTAGCCAGGATGGTCTCGATCTCCTGACCTTGTGATCCGCCCGCCTCGGCCTCCCAAAGTGCTGGGATTACAGGCGTGAGCCACCGCGCCCGGCCTCTTTTTTTTTTTTTTTAGATGGAGTCTTGCTCTGTTGCTCAGGCTGGAGTGTAGTGGCGCAATCTCAGCTCACTGCAACCTCCGCCTCCCGAGTTTGAGTGATTCTCCCACCTCAGCCTCCCGAATAGCGCACCACCATTCCTAGCTAATTTTTTTTTTTTTTTTTTTTTTTTTGAGACGGAGCCTTGCTCTGGTGCCCAGGCTGGAATGCAGTGGCACAATCTCGGCTCACTGCAACCTCTGCTTCCCAGGTTCAAGCAATTGTCTGGGATTACAGGCACCCGCCACTATGCCTGGCTAATTTTTGTATTTTTAGTAGAGATGGGTTTTCGCCATGTTGGCCAGGCTGGTCTCAAACTCCTGACCACAGGTGATCTGCCCGCCTCGGCCTCCCAAAGCGCTGGGATTACAGGTGTGAGCCACCACGCCCAGCCTGTTCTATTCTATTCCATTCTGTTCCATTCCATTCTGTTTTTTTAAAATGCCATTTTGGATCCACTACATTGATTTCACAAACTACTAACGGGTCAGATGCCCCGCAACAAAAACACTGCCCTTGTCATCACCTATCACTGCCCATCCCAGAATCCAGTTACAGAACCTGCCACTCTGTGAATCCCAGATCCAGTGGCTTATGGGGCCTGAACCCATGGGTCCTGGCACCTCCCTCTCCTCCTGTCCCCACCACCTCCTTCCATGCTGGGGCCCCGTCCACCTGGCTCACTCCTCTCTCACACACCCTCAGTCCCCACAGCACATGCTTGGCCAATTCAACTCTGTTCTCAACTCTGTGGCCATAGTGACCGTTTGGAAAGTCAGCGCATGTCATTCACAGCCTGCCAATGGCTCCCATCTCATTCAGGCAAAAACGCAAGTCTCTGCAACATCGACAAGGTCCTTCATTATCTGGCCACACCAACCCTTCCACTCTAACCTCAGCTTCCCACTTTTTTTTGTTTGTTTTTGAGACAGGGTCTTACTCTATCACCCAGGCTAGAGTGCAGCGCAGTGGCATGATCACAGCTCACTGCAGCCCCTGCTTCCAGGGCTTAAGTGATCCTCCTACCTCAGCCTCCCAAGTAGCTGGGACTACAGGCATGTGCCACCAATCCTGGCTAATATTTGTATTTTTTGTAGAGATGGGGTCTCGCCATGTTGCCCAGGCTAGTCTTGAACTCCTGGGTTGATCCGCCCACCTCAGCCTCCCAAAGTGCTGGGATGACAGGCCTGAGCCACTGCACTTGGCCTCCCTTTCATCCCTTGCTCCTCTCACTCAGCAGGCAGCCTCCTCGCTGCCCCCGGAACACACCAGGTGAGGTGCGCCCTCTACCTGGAAGGCTCTCCCCTGGGAGAGTGTGGCTTTCTCCTTTGCCTCATTAGAGGCTGGCTTTAAACACTCTCAACACACATCCCACCAGATACTCCCCTTGTCTCTCACAAGCCTCCTGTCCTCCACAGCATCTGTGGCCACCTGGCATGCCGTGCAGTTCCCTGTTATTTGGGTTTACCTGGTTCTCTCGGTTAATGTGTGAGACTCATGGGAGTCGGGACTCTGTGATTTTGTTCACAAGGATGTTCATGGTTAATATCTGCTGAAGATGAGTGATGGGTTCATGGAGGATCTTTATACTGGTCTCTCTAATTTTGGGTATGTTTGAAATTTTCCATGATAAAAAGCTATCTTTAAAAGTCTAATGGGCCAGACGCGGTGGCTCACGCCTGTAATCCCAGGACTTTGGGAGGCCAAAGCGGGCAGATCACCTGAGGTCGGGAGCTCGAGACCAGCCTGACCAACATGGAGAAAACCCGTCTCTACTAAAAATATAAAATTAGCCAGGCATGGTGACCCACGCCTGTAATCCCAGCTACTTGGGAGGCTGAGGCAGAAGAATCGCTTGAACCCGTGAGGCAGAAGTTGTGGTGAGCCGAGATCATGCCATTGCACTCCAGCCTGGGCAACAAGAGTGAAACTCCATCTAAAACAAAACAAAACAAAAAAGTCTATTGAAGGAGCCAGTGCAGTGGCTCACACCTGTAATCCCAGCACTTTGGGAGGCCAAGGCAGGCAGATCACTTGAGCTCAGGAGTTTAAGACCAGCCTGGACAACGTGGTGAAACCCCGCCTCCACACAAAATACAAAAATTAGCTGGGCATGGTGGCACACACCTGTAGTCCCAGCTACTCAGGATGCTGAGGCTAGAGAATCGCTTGAGCGCAGAAAGCAGAGGTTGCAGTGAGCCAAGATCGTGCCACTGCACCCCAGCATGGGCGACAGAGTAAAACCGTTTCAAAAAAGAAAAAAGTCTATTGAAGGAATGAACAAATCCATAAAACCATGGCATTTCTTCTTGAACTAACCTTCCCTGAATCTTGCGGAGCTGGCTGCAACATCACTGAGCAGGGCAAGTAGTCAGGAAACTGTGGAAAGAAACAAATAAAAATTCATTTATTTCAGAAGGGGCTGTTCCATAGGTAATATATAACCATGTAAAAATTAGAAAATAAAGATGATAAGCAAGAAAAAAGAAAAAACACATTCACCTATACTCCTGACACCCAAATACATGTTACTAACATAACCTTCCCCAAATTTCCTGCCTGTACACATAAATATGTATGTTTTGTTTTGAGATGGAGTCTTGCTCTGTCGCCCAGGCTGGAGTGCAGTGGAGTAGCTGGGATTACAGGCACACACCAGCACACCCAGCTAATTTTTGTATTTTTGCTAGAGATGGGGTTTCACCATGTTGCCCAGGCTGGTCTCAAACTCCTGATCTTAAGTAATCCACCCACCTTGGCCTCTCAAAGTGCTGGGATTATAGGTGTGAGCCATTGCACCTGGCCACGCCTAAAAATATATATGTGAGAAGACGTTTTACAGAAATGGGACAAAGTGATGATCGTGTTCTGTAGTCTGTTTACTCACTTCATTAATTCTAGCCCTTTTCAGAAAGCATTGTGACCATTTTCCCACATCATAAAATACAGTTCTGAATCATCCTTTTTAGGGCTCTATAATATACATTTGACGTAGCCAGTCCCCTTTGCTGGCTACTGAAGTGGTCTTTACTCTTTTTTATAAACAATGCTGTAATAAATATAAACAATGCTGTAATAAATCAGTTTTAGCCAATTAATTCCATAAGCTGAACTGCTAGAAAAAGCACTTTTTTTTTTTTTTTTTTTTCTCGGAGAGATAGTCTCGCTCTGTCGCCCAGGCTGGAGTGCAGTGGCACGATCTCGGCTCACTGCAAGCTCTGCCTTCCGGGTTCACACCATTCTCCTGCCTCAGCCTCCTGAGTAGCTGGAACTACAGGTGCCCACCACCACGCCCGGCTAACTTTTTTTTTTTCTTTTTTTTTGTATTTTTAGTAGAGACAGGGTTTCACCATGTTAGCCAGGATGGTCTCAGTCTCCTGACCTCGGAGAAGCACATTTTTTAAGGCTTTCAATACATGTTGACATATTGTCTCTAAAAGGTTATGTCACTTCAAACTCCCAGCACAGGTACATGGGAGCACCCAGGACCTTATAACTTTTTTGTAAACGTGATTTTGTAAAACAATTGTGATAAACATAGAATAACATCAAATTTACCATTTAAGCTCTTTTAACTGTATGGTTCATTGGCATGAAGTACATTCACACTATTCTGCAGTCATCACCACTATCTATCACCAGAACATTCTTCATCATCCCAGTCTGAAGCTCTGTTCCCATTAAACCCCCACTCCCCATCCTCCAACCCCCCAGCCTGTGGGAAACTCTATTCTGTCTCTGTCTGTATGAATCTGATTACTCCAGGTATCTCCTGTAAGTGAAACCATGTAGTATTTGTCTTTTTGTGTCTGGGTCCTTTCATTTAGTATAATGTATTCAGGATTCATCCATGGCGTAGCACAGAACAGAATTTCATTCCTTTTTAAGGCTGAACCATGTAACTTTGGAAGTGTATATGCTCTTAAGACAAATACACACGCTTGTAAAGCAGATGGTAGCTTCCCCCAATTGAGCTCACGCCCAAGACTTCAGAGAGTTTGCACGCTGGCACTGTTGGTAGCCAGGTCTCAATGGATGACAGACGGGCCCCCAGAGAGATGAAGATATCTCCTGTGATCCCCCAAGCTGTGGGCAAGGAAAAGGTGACATCTTACTTCACCAAGCTCTCCTGTCCTGTAGGGAACCCCTTCCTGCTTAGAACTCCCCAGGGCCAAGGGGCACTTCTGTGAGCTTTCTTTTTCGAGCTTAGCAAGCAAAGGAATAACACGTGCTCATGTAATTAGGGGGTCGGGTCAAGGGAAATATGTAAACGGTAGGTTGAAATGGTGTCTTCAAAGGCTAAGAGGCTATTTTCAACGACTTAAAAAAAGACAATCACAGACCATGCAATCTAGAATTTCTTTCAAGGGTGCAATTTCCAGGCCCACAGATGTGAAGTTCTTCCTCTGTCCCCTTTCTTTTGCCCCCATCCACATGATAAGGTGCTGCGGGTGAAGGAAGCAGGGCTGGCCGGAGGAGTCACCCACCGTCAGGAGAAAGGGGTACGTGTTGCTCCCCAGCTTTTTGAGCAGGCTCTCTTGCAGTTTTGTGGGGGTGCTCGCGGCCCCCACAGGAGGATACACCTGGACCCGGGAGAAGTACAGGTCCCTGCGGAAGGTCAAGCCAATCACGTCAATGTCCTCTTGGCCATAGCGGAAGGCGCAGGTCAGAGTGACATACACTGCAAAGGAGATGAAGGCAAGGTCGGACTTGGCCCTTGGCCTGGCGCCCACCACCACTGATGGAGTGGGCAGCGAACATGGGTTTTCAACCTTTAGCATCTGGAGGGGATAGGGAGAGAACCCTGCCACCCAGCTACTCTACACCGCTCTGGAGAATCAGCCCCTTCGTGAGGGTTCACCGCTCTAAAGGGAGATCCTGGCATCTTCCTCCCAATTGTATCATGTTGCCAGAATGGTAAGAATCTGAAGACAGAGGACCCAGTCCCCTCCATCCTGCCCGCCCCCTTCATTCCCTAGCTCTGTGGCCTCAGAGGCTTTGAGGCAGTGCTGGCTGCTCAGGTTCTAGAGGGCAGGATGTCTGGACGAATGAAGGAAGAAGGTAAGATGCAGAGGGAAACAGCGCTGGGCAGCAAAGCAGATGTGGGCCAGGGTCAATCGTGGGCTGAGCGAGGAGCCGGAAGGCTCACAGGCCACATGGGGAGGTGAAATCCAACTTGAGAAGGCTCAAGTTCCAGCCTCCTTTTCACGCTGCTCTGAAACATACTGAGCATTCTCCAAACCCCCACTTCTGAAAATTCCACTTGTTGAACAGACTTAAAGTGCACGTCCAGTAGACCAAAAGAATTGTATGAAGTTCACTACACCTTCTAAAAAAGACACGAAGCACCTATTTCTCAAATATAAAGCACATCAGAGGCAGCCCCTCCAAGTGCGTGGTAGCTGTTGGTTGAGAATTTTGCCTGTAAGCCCCAAAGGTAACTGCCCCTTGCTGCTGACTCAGAAGAAACAGTGGCCACTCACTTGCCCCTCATTCAAGGTCAGGACTAAGAAGGTGCTCAGAGACCACGTGGTTTGACAGCTGTCCTGTGCAGGGGCTTTCCCTGAGAACAGGCGCCCATCTCTGGTCAAGGACATGGGCTTTTGGGGCTCAAACCAGATGTCTCCTGGTCCAGAGAGGAGCAGGGCACCCAGAAGGAACGTGGAGAGGACAGAGGGGGCCGTTTGGGGCCCCATTTCAGCCATGCCCCTCTCGATGCTGATGGCGCCACAGCTGACATATTCCAGTGGCACATCCAGGGTTCTGAACAATTCCTTGATGTTGCCAGTAGCAACACTCAAAAAGGCATATTTAGAATGGAACTGAGTCAGTGACATTATCACAAGGATAGCTGGAATCTGTTCTAATTTGGTTTACGCAACTGTTATTAGTAACAAATTACTTACCACACACATCAAAACTGCCAGAAATCTTCAAGGGCACCGTGACACTGGTTCAGAACCATGGAAGTAAGCACCATAGTAAATTCTGGGTCTTACTCCCCCTGCCTCCCAGCAGGCATCATTTCCCCCTTTTTGGTGTTGGTTGAGAATTTTGCCTGTCAGCCCCAACGGTAACTGCCCTTCGCCACTGACTCAGAAGAAACACTGCCCACTCACTCGCCCCTCATTCATTCAAGGTCTGGTGTCCTCCTGAGTCCTAGGCACCCCAGGCACCCTCCTGAGTTTGCCCCTAGCACAGAAGTACATGATACAGGGGCGAGCACACAGGGATGGAGGCCACAGACCTGGGCTCCGTCTACCGTCTACTTATCTACCACCCTGGACAACGACTGTGCTGAGCGAGTGAGCTCTGGTGTCAACAGGACCTATGTCACATGAATTAGGTACAGGGTCAGTGGGCCTGGCACTGGTTCCACGTGCAAGAGCGCTGCCTCTGCCTTCCCGTCTCTCCTTCCACGTAAATGCCCCTTCCCAGAGCCGCCCAGAGAGCAGTCCACTCCGCCCAGAAACCAGCCTGAGACAAGGGGCTTCATCTCACCTTTCTTTCCTTTCACAAGATCAGGATCAACCAACACGACACCATCTAAGGCAAAAGAGGGAGAGAGCATTGGGGGTGGAGAAGATCAAAGAAACCAGACACCTACTTTAAAAACTATGTATGTTTTTAATTGCACATGTAATCCATGTTCATTATAAGAAAGAAAGAAAAGTTAAGCAAAGGGAAAAAAGTCATCCAAATTCCTACTGCCTGAGAATACCTATTGTGAAGATCTTGGTGCAGATTTTTATTTTATTTTTCCAGGCCAGGTGTGGTGGCTCATGCCTGTAATCCCAGCACTTTGGGAGGCCAAGGCAGGAGGACTGCTCGAGTCTAGGAGTTCGAGAGCAGCCTGAGCAACACAGTGAGATCCTTGTCTCTACAAAAAGATTTTTAAAAAATTAGCCAGCAGCCTGGGTAACAAAATGAGAGCCTGTCCCTACAAAAAACAAGAAAAAATTAGCTGGGTGTGGTGGTGCATGCCTGTAGCCCCAACTACTCAGGAGGCTGAGGCAGGAGGATCCCTTGAGCCTGGGAAGTCAAGGCTGCAGTGAGCCATGATCATGCCACTGCACTCCAGCCTGGGTAATAGAGCCAGACCTTTTCTCAAAACATACAAAAAAGAAAAAAGAAAAAAAGTTAGCAGGGCATGGGCCAGGTGTGGTGGTGCACGCCTGTGGTCCCAGCTATGTGAGAGGCTGAGGTAGGGGGATTTCTTGAATCTGGGAGGTTGAGGCTGCAGTGAGCTGTGACTGTGCCACTGCACTCCAGCCTGGGTGACAGAGACAGTGTCCCACACCCCTGCCAAAAAAAATTTTTTTCCAGACATATATAACTTAATTATATGAATGCTTTTACTAAGTAAAAAAAAAGATCCTATTGTACATACTATTCAGCTAACTGCTTTCCTCACTCAATTATACATTGCAAACATCTATTCATACTCACAGGCATACATCTATACACACACGTATATATATATATATATATATACACACACACACACACACACATATAGAGAAAACATGCACCAATCATTTTAATAGCTACATATTACTCCATTGAATGGATGTACCACAAATTATTTAATCACTTCCTATTGTTAAGGCATCTAGGTTGTTTCCAATTTTTCCCATTGTAAGTAATATTGTGATGAACATCCTTATACATACATCTTTATATCTCTCCATGACTTTTTAAAAATAAATTATAAAATTGGATTTGGCTTTTGATAACATGCTGCCAAATAACCTTCCAGAAAGTGTTTTGCCAAGGCACATTTGCATATCCAGTGTCTGAAACTGCCAGTTTTCCTACACTCTTTAAAAAACGTTTTGTGTTGAAATGATTATAGATTCACAGGAAGTTGCAAAGATAGTACAGAGACGTCCCTAGTATCCTTCATCCAGTTTCTCTCAACGGTTCCATCTGCCATAATTACAGTACAATATCAAAACTAGGAAGCTGACGTGGGACATTCTGAGAAACATTTTGGTTCTTTCCGGTTTGGAGCTACCACAAATAAAGCTGCTGTGAACAATCACGTATAGGTTTTTATAAGGACACAAGTTTTCATTTCTCTGAGATAAGTGCCCGGGATGCAACTGTTGGGTCATATGGTAAGTATGTGTTTCATGTTTTAAGAAGCTGCTGCTGGGTACAGTGGCTCATGCCTGTAATCTCAGCACTTTGGGAGGGTAAGGCAGGCAGATCACTTGAGCTCAGGAGTTCAAGACCAGCCTGGGTAACATGGCAAAACTCCATCTCTGCAAAAAATACAAAAATTAGCCAGGTGTGGTGGCACATGCCTGTAGTCTCAGCTACTAGGGAGGCTGAGGTCGGAGGATTGCTTGAGCCCAGGAGGCGGAGGTTGCAGTGAGCCAAGATCTCGCCACTACATTGAACGTAATGGCAAAAAACTGCAATTACCTTTGCACCAACCTAAAATATTTTAGCCATTTTGGTAGGTGTATAATAAGCTCTCACTGCAACTTTAATCTGTATTTCCCTAGTGGCTAATGATACCAAAGATGTTTTCACGTGCTTGCTTGTCTTCGTGTATCTTCTTTGATGAAATGTCTCTTCCTGTCTTTCCCCCGTTTTCTCATGGGATCTTGCTTTTTGTACTGCTGAGTTCTGAGCGTTCTTCATACATTCCAGACATGAGTCCTTTGTCTCCTCACACTCTTTAAAATTCTTTCCAGCTGGACACGGTGGCTCATGCCTGTAATCCCAGCACTTTGGGAGGCCGAGGCGGGTGGATCACCTGAGGTCAGGAGTTTGAGACCAGCCTGACCAACATGGTGAAACTCCGTCTCTCCTACAAATACGAAATTAGCTGGGTGTGGTGATGCATGCCTGTAATCCCAGCTACTTGGGAGGCTGAGGCAGGAGAATCACTTGAACCCGGGAGGCAGAGGTTGCAGTGAGCCGAGATTATGCCACTGCACTCCAGCCTGGGCAACAAGGGCGGAACTCCATCTCAAAAAAATAAAAATAAAAATAAATAAAATTGTTTCCAATCAGCCAGTGGCACCTCACTGATGTTTTAATTTGCATTTCTTTATTTAGATTATTAGCAAGGCCAATTTTTAAAAATACAAAGTGAGCAGTTATCTGCGACTTAAAGGAAAACCCGCATTACAATTTTCTCCAAGCAACTTACCCACAGGCTGGACTTGGCTGACATGGTCTATGTAGTCTCTCTTCCCCAGGTAGATGGTCACCTGCAAGAAGAACAGGTGTGGGTCTAAGGGCCAAAGAATGCTAAGCTAAGGCATCCATGATAAAAACCAGCAGCAGCCCGGGCGCGGTGGCTCACGCCTGTAATCTCAGCACTTTGGGAGGCCAAGGCAGGCGGATCATGAGGTCAGGGGTTTGAGCCTGGCCAATATGGTGAAACCCCATCTCTATTAAAAAAAAAATACAAAAATTAGCTGGGCATGGTGGCGCATGCCTGTAGTCCCAGCTACTCAGGAGGCTGAGGCAGGAGAATCACTTAAACCTGGGAGGTGGAGGTTGCAGTGAGCCAAGAGCACGCCACTGCACTCCAGCCTGGGCAACAGAGTGAGACTCCATCTCAAAAAAGAAAAAAAAAAAAGAAAATTATGTAAATGAGACTCTTGCCATCCATTTGCATGTTAAATCTTTTATTTTCAGCTGTGGAATGAAAGGTAGCCCCTCTTTGTTACAAGAACTTCTGGACAGGCCGGGTGTGGTGGCTCACCCCTGTAATCCCAGCAGTTTCGGAGGCTGAGGCGGGCGGATCACCTGAGGTCAGGAGTTTGAGACCAGCCTGGCCAACATGACGAAACCCTGTCTCTACTAAAAACACAAAAATTAGCCAGGCATGATGGTATATGCTTGTAATCCCAGCTACTCGAGAGACTGAGGTAGGAGAATTGCTTGAGCCTGGGAGGTGGAGGTTGCAGTAAGCAGAAATCGTGCCACTGCACTCCAGCCTGGGTGACAGAGCAAGACTCTGTCTCGAAAAAAAAAAAAAAGAATTTCTGGACAGAACAAAGAGGTAGGAGTTCTGGAGAAGCCCCTGAAATCCCACCAGGTGAACTACTGCACAGGTAGACCTAAAGCCATGCCCTGAGGGAGCTGGGTGGGGAGGGGATGGCCACTATCTGGGCCCACAGGCCCTGGCCCTGTCCTTTCCTGGCAGCAAAGGTCTCTATCCACTTATGGGAGAGCAGGGTTGGGTTCCCCAGCCCTCAGCACTTTAACCCATAGGACTGTGCCTTGGTGGTAGTAACCCGGAGTCTCTGCACATCTTTAAGCATCTACTGCAGAGTCTAGTACACACAGGGATTCAGTGTTTGCCAAGTGCACCAATGAATGAGAGCACACTCTTTCACTGAGCGTGGCCCCCTTGGCTGGCCCCCTTCTTCGAATAAATATTTTGAATTCCAGGAATGGCCTAAATCATTTTTGTTGGCATTAAGTCCTCTCCTATACGCTCCCCTTTCACCCATATCAGATGTCCTGAAGCATAGCCCTGTGCCCTCTAGGTTACTCGCATAAATGATGCTGAAGTGACTTCAAGCGAATACCACTGGAACCCTGGTTTACAGAGAAGATTCCGTAGGAAACCTTATACTCGAGCACTAAGCATGTTTGGGAGGCCTCACTAGCCTGGGTGGTGTGGAAGCCTGGCATCTGAGAGGAGCGGGCTGACCGGGACACACACTGCTACCTGCTGGTTCCTGCAGTGCGTCTCAGGCTGGAGTGCAGTAGCACTATCTCAGCTCACTGCAACCTCTGCTTCCCAGGATCAAGTGATCCTCTCACCTCAGCCTCCCAGGTAGCTGGGACTACAGATGCATACCACCAAGCCCAGCTAATTTTTTATATTTTTTTGTAGAGACAGGGTCTTGCCATGTTGCCCAGGCTGGTCTCAAACTCCTGGGCTCGAGCAATCCACCCACCTCAGCCTTCCAAAGTGCTGGGATTACAGGCATGAGCCACCACTGTACCTGGCTATTTCTTGTGATTTCTTTCACATCTGCCTACACCTTAGCAAAGAGCCCCCTTTAAAAACTCTCCGCTGGTCAGGTACAGTGGCTTATGCCTGTAATCCCAGCACTGAGAGACCAAGGTGGGAAGGATCGCCTGAAGTCAGGAGTTCAAGCCTGGGCAACAAAGTGATACCCCCTCCTCTACCCCCTGCCATCTCTCCAAAAAAAAAAAAAAAGATTAGCCTGGCAAGGTGGTGCCTGCTTGTAGTCCCAACTACTTGGGAGGCTGAGGAAGGAGGATCACTTGAGCCTAGGAGGTTGAGGCTGCAGTGAGCTATGATCGTGCCGTTGTACTCCAACCCTGCTCTCCCACAAAGGGGGCAAAGAGATCTTCACTGGTCTCCAGAGTAAGACCCTGTCTCAAAAAAAAAAAAAAAAATTCTCCTCATATCAACCAATTTGGAGGCTGCCTTGCAGGAATGGTAACTATGACATTGCTATTCTGCTGCTCAGTGTCTACCGCCTGCTCACTCCTTCTCTGTGGAATAAACTCCAGTGCCTTGTGCGTGGCCACCTGAGAGCATCCTCTCTAACAGCTCCGCTCTTCCCCGGGCTCTGGCCACAGCGACTCTGCCACAGCTCCCCCAAACACCACAGATTTGTGCCTCTGTTCCTATTGTTTCCACGGTAAGGAAGGCCCTTCTGCTGCACTTTCACCTGGGGGCAATCCTACCCACGCTTCAGGGGACACCTCAGGGTCCCCGTCTCTCCCTTTGCCCAGCCACCCTGGCTTTTGGTGCCCTGGGAGCATGTGGCTTGCGACCCCACCTTAGCGTGCAGCACACTGTGTTCTGGGTGCTCTTGCAGGGGCCTGTATCCTTTGCTAGACTTCGCCTGTCAATTAGGCAAATACTGCTTCCATCCATCCCACACATGGTTACGGAGGCCCCAGCAGCTGCTGGCTACTGAAAATAAAAACCGAAGAAGACATCCCCTTGGTCCCCAAGGTTCCTGCTCTTTGGTTGGGAGCCCAGCAAGTGAACTGGCAATTGTGCCCCTGGAATAAATGCCAGGGCAAAGGCTGGTGGGGAGGAAGCCCTAGGGAAGGGCAGTGAGGAGGGAAGGAGAGAAGGAAGGCTCTTGCTTTCAGAGGAGACTCTACCTGGTGGACAAATGGCATAGCCAGGGGACAGGGGATGGTTGAGGGCATGCTCTCTGAGCAAAATGTATACAAAGCCCGGGGCCCCGAGAACGCTTCCGGAACTGCCAATGGCTTCACCGTGCCACCGAATGGGGATGCAGGCTACTGCTGCTGAAATGGTCTCATAGGACGTGGCCCTAAAGAACCTCAGAAGACGTTGAAGCGTTTTAAGCAGGATGAAAGACTTGAATTAAACAGTATTTAGAAAAGCTAAATAGAGAAATAGCTTTTGGAAGAATTAAATAGCATTTAGAGTGCTTATCATGTATCAGGGGCCAAGCTAAGCACTTTGACCACATGGTTTCACTTAATCCTCACAGTAACTCAATGAGATGGGAATGGAGCCCATTTTATAGAAGGGAGCACTGAGATTTAGCTCATACCAGCAGCAAAGTGGAGAATGGATCGGCAAGGGGAGAACCAGTTAGGCAGCCTGACCGTGGTGCAGATGAGGGGGACTGCAGAGTGGATGGGAGAGATGAGGGTAGGTATTTCTTCTCTTCCAAAAGGTTTGGCTGCAAGGGAAGAAGAACTAGAAAGGATATAGGGTCGAGGGTAGCTGGTGGTTGTTCTTAAGGTGCACGAGGTCAGTACTTATTTATTTATTTATTTATTGAGACAGAGTTTCGCTCTTGTTGCCCAGGCTGGAGTGCAATGGCGCCATCTCAGCTCACTGCAACCTCCGCCTCCCAGGTTCAAGCGATTCTCCTGCCTCAGCCCCCGAGAAGCTGGGATGACAGGCGTGCGCCACCACACCCAGCTGATTTTTGTATTTTTAGTAGAGATGGGGTTTCTCCATGTTGGCCAGGCTGGTCTCGAACTCTTGACCTCAGGTGATCCGCCTGCCTTGGCCTCCCAAAGTGCTGGGATTACAGGCATAAACCACCGCACCCAGCTGGTACTTATTTTTATGCTCAGACAAAGTACTAGCAGAGAGGAGAGGCTGCAGACACAGCCAGACCAATGGCTGAGGCCCCTGAGGAGGTGCCCAACCATGAAACCCAGAGGGTAAGAGGTGGTGAACCTCAGATGGGCGCAAACTACCCCTTCCACTGCAACAGGAAGGACAGGGGCAGGTAGAGAAGTGGGTGATGTGAGACTGTAGCCAGCCTTCGGGGGCCCATCCAACAGCCACACACCACTTCTTCCTGGATAAAAGCCGCCAACTGTGTTCAGGGACCACCATCTTCCACCAGGCTGTGTGCTCAGAGGAGGCCAGCTCCAGGGAACGATTTTTTTTTTTTTTTTTTTTGAGACGGAGTCTCGCTCTGTCACCCAGGCTGGAGTGCAGTGGCGCAATCTCGGCTCACTGCAAGCTCCGCCTCCCGGGTTCACGCCATTCTCCTGCCTCAGCCTCTCCGAGTAGCTGGGACTACAGGCGCCCGCCACCACGCTCGGCTAATTTTTTGTATTTCTAGTAGAGACGGGGTTTCACCGTGGTCTCGATCTCCTGACCTCGTGATCTGCCCGCCTCGGCCTCCCAAAGTGCTGGGATTACAAGCGTGAGCCACCGCACCCGGCCTAGGGAACGATTCTTGATTGGCCTGATTCACTATGATCATCTAATTCTTCTGGCTTGGGATTGGTTTACGGTGGGCATGTGACCCAGTTTTGGCCAATGAGATATGAGAGAAGAGGATTGGGAAGGATTTCCTGACGCTTACAAGAGACCCCAGGAAACCACAGCCTCTTCATTCTGGATGTTGTCAAGTGGGGGTGAGACGCCAGGAGCGGGGGCAGTCATTTAGCCACCTGCTGGAGGATGAAGGTCAAAGAAGAGGGCAGCGTCGGGAGAATCACAGAGAAATGGGCTCAGAACACTGGCACACCATGCCTGGGGCCACACAGACGTCGCTGGCAAAATGATCTGAATACATGAGACAGGAATTGAATTCTCTTTTCCCCCCTGTGAGGACTTATCTGCAAAAACCATCTACATTTCTTGGTGGAAAGGATGTCTATCTAGGAGCGAGGGGAAAACAACGTGGGAAACCCACACGAGTGGTTTCCTCTTCAGCCAGAAGTTGAGATAAAATGAACTGGAAAGTTACAACCTGGGAAAGAGCTTGGAGAACGAAAGAATCAGGGTACTTGATTAAAATGACCGAGTTCCTTAACTAGGAGAGGAGAAGGCAGAAAGCACACAGGCAAAGCCGGACCTCCTGGGTGGCACGGTAAGGATGGGTAGGTTCTTTGGACCCCATACGGGGGTTCAGAAGTCAGCCACAATGGGCCAGACATGGTGGCTCACACTTGTAATCTCAGCACTTGGGGAGGCCAAGATGGGCAGATCACCTGAGGTCAGGAGTTCGAGACCAGCCTGGCCAACATGGTGAAACCCTGTCTCTACTAAAAATACAAAAATTAGCTGGGCGTGGTGGCGCATGCCTGTAGTCCCAGCTACTAGGGAGGCTGAGGCAGAATTGCTTGAACCCGGGAGGCGGAGGTTGCAGTGAGCCGAGATCACACCACTGTACTCCAGCCTGGGTGACAGAGTGAGACTTTGTCTCGAAAAAAAAAAAAAAAGCCAGAACGATGGCGAGCTACCCTGTCCAGTAGGGTAGCCACTGCTTAAGGTGGCTCCCGGACACCTGAAATATGGCCATTCCAAATTGACATGTTCTGTAAACACAAAATACACATCAGATTTCAATAATTCTTCTATTATTATTTATGAGTTGAACTGATAGTTTTTTGGATATAATGGGCTAAAATAAAATATAGCATCAAAATGAATTTCACCTGTTTCTTCTTACTTTTTAAATGTGGCTACTAGAAAATTTAGAATTACATATGTGGCTTGCACTGGATGGTGCTGAGCTAGATTTTTGGCCCATAAGAAGCTGTCGAGTGGAGCTATCCACAGAGGATGGACAGTGGACCCTCTCCCATGCCAGGAAGTTCATGGGCACATCTGGAGCATCTAATGTGTCCCTGGAGAGTGGTGGAAAGGGGGCAGACTGGGGCATGTTCCCTTATCCAGTGGCCCTGCAGGCCCAGCTGAGGCTTGAGAGCCCCCGGGTGGGGTAGGTGCACGGAGAAGAAGGAGTCACATTGATCATTGTCTGGGTTTTACCCAGGCAGGTGACACAATAGATAGACAAAAGGCCAAGGGCATCACAAGTACTGACAAAACAGTGTTTAAATAACAGTGTTTAAATAGTAAGTCAAGGGTTCAAGGCCGGCTAGGAAAAGTAGAGGTGGGGGGTGACAGTATGGGGATTGAGGGATTGGGAGAAAACTGAGGGTCATAGGACTAAAGTCTTGATGAGATTGAAGAGAAGCTCTATTTCTGCAGTTCATTCACTCATTTATATCTCAGTGATCATCCATCTTAGACAGAGATGAAAACAGACACAAAGCTTCCCTGGCCCTCACAGGGTTTGTTTGTTTTTTATTTGAGACAGAATCTCCCTCTGTTACCCAGGCTAGAGTGCAGTGGCACGATCTGGGCTCACTGCAACCTGTACCTCCTGGGTTCAAGTGATTCTTGTACCTCAGCCTCCCAAGTCTAGGATTACAGGTGCCTGCCACCATACCCAGCTAATTTTTGTATTTTTGGTAGAGATGGGTTTTGCCATGTTGGCCAGGCTGGTCTCGAACTCCTGGCCTCAAGTTATCCCGCCTCGGCCTCCCAAAGTGCTGGGATTACAGGCATGAGCCACCGCGCCCTGGCCCTCAAAGAGTTTTGATGTTGATCATGACTACACTATACTTGAAAAAGCTCCATTTTTTTAAAAACAATAATTTCTATCAAATCACTCACTTGTGCACCACTCACCGATTTGTCCCGGGAGATCTTCTTGAAGATAACATGGTTCGGTTCGGACTTGCTGGTCTTCCCGCTGGCTGCCATGTTATCTGTCCCTGGCAACTTCTACCACCTCGGGGTGTTGGTCAGGTGTTAGAGGGCTGGAGAAAGGTAAGACAATCCTAAATATCAAGTCAAGAACATCCTGGTTATGAAACCGACTCATGAGATCCTGTGCATCCTCACCATGCCCTTCTACCGGCTTCAACGTCCGAGTTTCATCGATGAGTCTTTGCTTAGTTTGTATTTTACTGCGGCATGCTTTGGGGTGTTTTCAATATTTTATTTCTCTTGGTAAGCTTCAAACATTTCTCAGTACACCTCACCAGGGAGTCTAGCTAGATTCCAACGAGGTTTTACCTTCTGGTGTTATCACACTTAGCCAGGTTGAATTTAAAGTTCTATCGTGACTGTGTCTAATGGCAAATAAATCAGAAAAGTTCCTGAAAACCACAGTATAACCACTTCACAAAGACTGTTTTCAAGAAGATACTAGTGGCCAGGTACTGTGGCTCACACCTGTAATCTCAACATTTTGGGAGGCTCAAGCGAGAGGATCATTTGAAGCCAGGAGTTGGAGACTGGCCTGGGCGACATAGCAAGATCCTATCACTTTTTTTTTTTTTTTTTTTAAAGAATATATTAAAATCCCAAAAGTTCTATTCAGCAATTCCTACTAAGAGATAGCCACTCTGTTTTACAATTAAGAGGCCATATTAGTGGTCTGGAATTAAACATACTCTGAGGTTTTTGTTTTTTTTTTTTAAGATACAGGATCTCGTTCTGTTGCCCAGGCTGGAGGGCAGTGCCACAATCATAGCTCACCACAGCCTCGAACTCCTGGGCTCGTGATCCTCCTGCCTCAGCCTGCTGAGCAGCTAGGACTACAGGTGTGTGACACCATGCCTAGCTAATTTATTTTTGTTTTTGTTTTTTTTTGTAGAGACTGGGTCTGACTGTATTGCTCAAGTTGGTCTCAAATTCCTGGCTTCAAGTGATCCTCCAGCTTCAGCCTCCTGAGTCACTGGGACTATAGGCATGCGCCACTGCACCTGCTCACTCCAAGTCTCCTTAAATAGCAACCAAGTCTTATGGAAACCACGCAGAAAAGGTGAAGGCAGGACATACTGTCTGCATGAAAATGCCCATCCTTGCTCTTCCCCACACCTGCCCCAGGTTTCTGAGAAGGTTTTGGCCTGTGGTGGTCACATACCTTGTGATTTGTCACCAACCAGGTAGGAAGGGCCGGGTGGCAAGGAGAGGGTCTCTATGCTCTGAGACGATGAATAGCCAGCCCCTGTTCTGAGCAAGCTGGTACCGTCTCACCAGATGAGCCTGCAGAGGAACCGCTGAGGCTCCTGGCCTACGTATGTTGGGAATTTGTAGGGGATCTATCGAGGATGCCCAGCATCCAGGTCTCAATGTCTAAAAGCCAAATCCCACTTAAGGAGCAGAGTTGGATTAGTGCTGAGACAGTGAACTGGTAGTTTCAGCAGTTCTAAGCATTAAGCAACACCCCCCCGGGCCGGTCTCCATACGGAGGGTTTCACAGATGTGTGAGTCACCCGGCTGACTTGGGGAAGGTTGGTGGGAGGGCCAACAGCTAAATGAAAGCTACTTTTTCTTCTAAACCTCTTTGGATTCTGGAAATAGACTGATTATCCCTTCATTCCCGGGCATTGCCAGGACAGGAAGAGATTTGATTAAACTCAGCAGGCATCTAATGCGACCTTGGGGGTGGGGACTAAACAAAAAGGTCAAGGAGAAATGTCAACCTCAAGATGAACCTGGCGTTATGCAAGCCAAGCTGGATCTGTCTCTCTCCTCCACCCGGTCCTACTGATTGATGGCTTCAGGAGTCCTGTTGATCCCCTCAATGTCTCTGGAACCTGTCTGCGTCCTCCCATCCCCAGCACCGCCTTTACTTCCCAGGACCGGAGTGATTCCCCACTGTCTGACTACATCTATTTCTTTTCTTTTTGTTGTTTTGTTTTGTTTTTTTGTTTTGAGATGGAGTCTTGCTCTGTCTCCCAGGCTGGAGTGCAGTGGTACAGTCTCAGCTCACTGAAACTTCTGCCTCCCAGGTTCAAGTGATTCTCCTGCCTCAGCCTCCAGAGTAGCTGGGAATACAGGTGCCTGCCACCACACTCAGCTAATTTTGTATTCTTAGTAGAGACAGGGTTTCACTATGTTGGCCAGGCTGGTCTCAAACTCCTGACCTCAGATGATCCACCTGCCTCGGCCTCCCAAAGTGCTGGGATTACAGGCGTGAGTCACCACACCCAGCCGACTACATTTATTTCTACCCTCCAAGCCCTTTTCCACACAGAGGCAGAGAGACCTTCCGAGCCTGGACCTGTCACCCCTCGCTTACAATCACCCATTGCTCTTAGAATGCAGGCAAAAAGCTTGCAGCCTCTGGAACCTCCACCTGCCTTTCCTTCCACGCCGTCTGCCACGCCTCCTCCTTCCCACTATTCTTTCTGCCTGGAACAAGCCTCTTCTCTCTCCACTTTGTTGACTCTTCTTGGCCTTTCAAATTTTTGACCAGGAGTCACTTCCTCAGGGGAGCTATCCCCAACCTCCAGGACCAGATTGGAGGCACGCTTGCATTTTACTCTTTTTTTTTTTCCTTTTGAGATAGAGTCTCACTCTGTTGCCTGGGCTGGAGTGCAGTGGTGTGATCTCGGCTCACTGCAGCCTCCGCCTCCTGGGTTCAAGCGATTCTCCTGTCTCAGCCTCCCGAGTAGCTGGGATTACAGTTGTGAACCAGCACGCCCAGCTAATTTTTGTATTTTTAATACAGATGGGGTTTCGTCATGTTGGCCAGGTTGGTCTCGAACTCCTGGCCTCCTGAAGTGCTGGGATTATAGGCATGAGCTACCGTGCCTGGCCACATTTCACTCTTGCTTGGGAATTATTCTACAGTCTCTCTTCCCTCACTGGAGTCCAGGCTCCATGAGGGCAGGGCCTAGGCCATTTCATTTCCTTCACTTTTGTCTTCACAGTGCCCAGAATAATGCCTGCTCCCAAGAACATTCAGGGAATGGATGGAGGGGACTCTGTGACCACTAACACACTTACATGGGGGACTGACTTGGGAATGAAACAAGTATATGCAGAAAGCCTGTTCTGACGATTGGGGTATCAGCATCCACCCAAACATTCCAATGGCTTCCCATCTAAGTCTGGACAATGCTTGCCAGGTCTGGCATGCTCTGCCCCCCTTTATCTCTGACTTTATTTCTCACCACTCTCTCCCTTGCCCACTTTGCTCCAGAGTACTGAGCCTGTTTTCTTTTCTTTTAGAGACAGGGTCTGGCTCTGTCACCCAGGCTGGAGTGCAGCAGTGCCATCATAGCTCACTACAGCTTTGAACTCCTGGGCTCAAGCGCTCCTCCTGCTTAAGCCTCCCGAGTAGCTAGGACTACAGGCACGTGCCACCGCACCCAGCTAATTCTTTAACTTTTTTCTAGAGATGGGGGTCTTGCTATGTTGCTCAGGCTGGTCTCGAACTCCCGACCTCAACTGATCCTCTCACCTCAACCTTCTAAAGTGTTGGGGTTACAGACATGAGCCACCACCACTGGCCTGCTTTTCTTTAAACCTCTGTCTAGGCCTTTCGACTTGCTATTTCCTCTCCTGGAACACTCTTCCCACAGCCAGCCACATGGCTCACTCCTTCAATTGCTTTGAGTCTTTACTTCAATGTCATCCTATCCTTAGCATACTCTATGGTTGGCCTCACCATACCTGAACTGCAAACCCCCTATTTTAAAACACAAAGATTATTCATTGGTGCTAAAACCATTAGGCGAAGAGTTGGTGGGAAAATGACTGTAGGACTAAAGCGATGCCACATGGATCATGGTGTCATCCCAAGGTGCACAGCAGATGCCATGGTCAATCTTAGCATTGCCGGTGGTGTCAGCCACATGGGATGTGTCCCCTTGGGTTAACTTGAATCCAGGAGCCTTCAGACATCATTTCTAGTTTATCGGAAATACAAGGAACGAGCTACATGACACAAGTGAGCTGCCAGACAAATCCAACAAACAGTGCCATAGAAATGGGTAGGCTGGGTGCAGTGGCTCACGCCTGTAATCCTAGCACTTTGGGAGGCTGAAGCGGATGGATCACCAGGTAGGAGTTTGAGACCAGCCTGGCCAACATAGTGAAACTCCGTCTCTACTAAAAATACAAAAATTAGCCAGGTGTGGTGGTGGGCACCTGTAGTTCCAGCTACTCAGGAGGCTGAGGCAGAAGAATTGCTTGAACCTGGGAGGGGAGGTTGCAGTGAGCCAAGATCGTGCCACTGCACTCTAGCCTAGGTGACAGAGCGAGACTCCATCTCAAAAAAAAAAAAAAAGAAAGAAAAGAAAAGAAAAGAAATGGGGTTTACTAGATTAAAAGATGCTAAGGCACTTGAGACCCGGATGTCATGTGCAGCTCCAGACTGAATACACAACTGGTCAAAAACGATGTGTAGGACATTTTGGGTTCATTGGGAAAATCTGACTATGGTAAAATGCCTGAAGTAGAAAGGTGAGAGATTGTGACAGAATCAACAAGACTGTGGAATGGTATGCATAGCATGTCCACGTTTTGAAAACACACAGAGACTATGTATTTGTGTATACATACATATATGTACATTTACACACACAGGCATATACACACAAGCATATTTACACACATACATGCATGTTCGTATGCATGCTATACTTATGCATACTTTGCAAGAATATACCTTAAGCTAACACTGGTAGTCTCTGTGTAGTGGAGATGGTAGGCTTTGTGTCAATTTTCTTGTCTGTAATTTTTCACATTTTCTCCTATGATCATTTACTGCTCCTATAATAGAAAGGTTAAAATACAAAACTGTATTATATATTATAAGTGAGGTGTGGTGGCTCACGCCTGTAATCCCAGCACTCTGGAAGGCCGAGGCTGGAGGATGGCTTGAGCCTGGGAGGTTGAGGCTGTAGTGAGCCATGATCACACCACTGTATTCCAGCCTGGGCAACAGAGCGAGTCCTTGTCTCAAAAAAACAAAACAAAACAAAACAAAACAAAACAAAACAAAACAAAACAAAACCATAAATAGGGCCAGGCACAGTAGCACACTCCTGTAATCTGAGCACTTTGAGAGGCCGAGGCAGGTGGATCGCTTGAGCACAGGAGTTTGAGAACAGCCTGGGCAACATAGTGAGACCCTATCTCTATAAAAAGTAAACAAAATTAGCCAGGTCTGGTGGTGTGTGCCTGTGGTCCCAGCTACTTGGGAGGCTTATGCCAGAGGATTGTTTGGGCCTGGGATGTTGAGGTTATAGTGAACCGTGAGCATGTCACTGTATTCCAGTGTGGGCAACAGAACGAGACCCTGTCTCAAAAAAAAATTGCTGTGGCCAGGCACAGTGGCTCACACCTGTAATTCCAGCACTTTGGGAGGCCGAGGTGGGCGGATCACCTGAGGTCAGGAGCTTGAGGCCAGGCCAACATGGTGAAACCCTGTCTCTAATAAAAAAAAAAAAAAAAAAAAAAAAAAAAAAAAAAAAGCTGGTCATGGTGATGTGTGTAATCCCAGCTACTTGGAAGGTTGAGGCAGAAGAATCACTTGAACCCAGGAGATGGAGGTTGAAGTGAGCCAAGATCGCACCACTGCACTCCAGCCTAGGCAACAGAGCCAGACTCCATCTCAAAAAAAAAAAAAAAAAACAAAGGGGAAAAAATGACTAGGGTGCTCCTTTCAGTGTCCCCATCAGAGGGCTGCCCTGAGCTGAGGCTGCAGGACCCAGGCCCAGTTTGCAGCTGTGAGTGCTTCCAGATTCCCCCATTCTCCTGCTGCTTCATCGTTCCCGGCTGCTGGAAGGCACAGATCGGCAGATCTTAGTCACTGCCCTGCCAATGCCGTGTAGGTGGGGAAATCTGGGTGGACTGGATGACAGATATCACTCTTTTTGGAAATGTTATTCCCAACTCTTGGTCTGTGATTTTTTCTCTTCTTGGTGGAGAAATGAGAAAAATAAGGACACTCTTGTGAGTTTTTCTGGGAGCCAAACTTATTCAATATAAAGGACTGTCCTTTAGAGATTATGAGCTTTTTAATTTTTTGGTATTAAAATATCCTTCTTCAGCCAGGCATGGTGGCTCATGCCTGTAATCCCAGCACTTTGGGAGGCTGAGGCGGGCAGATCACTTGAGGTAAGGAGTTCGAGACCAGCCTGGCCAACATGGTGAAACCCCTTCTCTATGAAAAATACAAAAATTAGCCGGGTGTGGTGGTAGGTGCCTGTAATCCCAGCTACTTGGGAGGCTGAGGCAAAGAATCACTTGAACCTGGGAGGTGGAGGTTGCAGTGAGCCAAGACTGCATTCCAGCCTGGGTGACAGAGTGATACTCTATCTCAAAAAAAAAAAAAAAAGTCATTCTTCTTCTTCTTGCCCTCTATCTTTATTGAGATATATATATGAAACAGGTGAATTTTGAAATAGAGATAGACATAGATGAGTGCAGGCAGATACATATAGAGAGATAAAATATATCTATTTAATAACCAACAAAATTCACCCATTTTGAGTGTACAGCTTGATGAGTTTTGGTCATCATATACATTGTGTAACAATCACTGTGATCAATTCCACCACTCCCCAAAGTTCCCTGTACCCATTTCCTTCAACTCCTCCATCCACCCTCCTGCCCCAGGCAATCACAGATCTGCCTTCTGTCATTAGCTCTGCATTTTCTACAATTTTGTTATGAAATTTTAAAGCACAGAAAAGTTAGAACAATACAATAGACACCCACACAGTCAACCTCAAGACTTGACACTTAACATTTTGCTGCCTGCAATCCTCTATGTCTATCTCTGTTTTTTCCCTTTTTAACCATCTGAACATACATGCAGACATCATGACACTTCACCCATATTTCAAAATGCAGCTCCTAAGCATAAGGACAAAAATGTCCTTTCTTTTTGTGAAATAATAATCAAGAGTATATGGTAGTTTAGAAAAAAGTCCCTACTTGGCAAAAATTAAAAGCTGGCAATCTTCCCCTAGATTTATTTTTGAGAATTACTGGTCTATGAATTCTCAAAGTCTGGGAACCGGTGGCTATAGCATGCTTGTTTCTCTGGGGTTGGCTTCCAGTGAGACAATACTATGAACCCTGTGTTTCATCTCCAAACACTAAACACAGCAGCCGGCTTGCCGGGCAGGGGAGGTGGGGGTGGGGTGGAGACATCCAGCTAAGAGGCTTATGGGCTTTGGGGTGGGGTTGTCGTCTTAAGGGTTTACTGGGGCACATGCACGAGGAAAATGGGTACACTCTGCTAAACATCAGCTACAAAATGAAAATCTTGTGTCCTCATTGCCATGGTTTTACTGAAGCAGAGAACACCTGGGCGGTTTGAGGTATCTATAAAGAGTGCCAGGGAATCGGAGCTTTTAAAAGTCACCTTATTTCCAACATGTATCTCCTAGACTTAGTCAATCAGTTTAAACAATAGAGGGCTGTTTTGGGTTGGGCTGGCTAATAATATCTGAAATCATAAACGCAATCCTGTGGGTTCACAAGGTAATCAGAGACCTTTAAAAAAAATCACTTTGTTCCCATTCCATCCCTTACTTTGATCTCCTCTGTTAACTTCCCCAATAAGTTACTGAATGCTTCCAAGGATGGGGAAATCACTACTTTGTTGTATATCCATCTTTTTTTCAAATAGCATAAAGAGTGAAAAAACTATTATTTACTAATTATTAGTATTTACTATTATTTACTAGTATTATTTACTAATTATTAGAATTAGTAAATTATGATTTACCAACACTAAATTATTAGTATAAAGAGTGAAAGATTATGTTAGGATGGAATTGGCTTCCCTTCTGCTTCTCTCCATTGCTCCAAGTTAATCTCTCTTCCACATGTGAATCCTTCCATGATTAGCCTTGTAGGCACTGAAACCCTCTCACCACCCTGTCCCACCCCTAGACAGATTTCCAATGTCTGTTGGGAGGCATCCTGCTGAAAATGGTACTTAATGTTGCAGGTTCCCATGTAATAGGAGCATGATGTACAAACAGCCCCAGATGGAGTCCTGGGTTCTTGGCCTACTGCTGAATCCATTGTGACCTTGAGGGAGTAGCCTGGCCTATTTCCTTTATCCATCTGTCTGAGGGGACCCCCCCAGCCTGCCTTGTCTTGCAAGGTGGAAAGATTCATGGAATGTGCAGATGGCCTTAAGAAGGTCAAGTCTTGTGCAGGAGGATCCTGATCAAGATTTTCTCTTGTCCTCTCCAGCAGTGAGGCTGACGTCTATCTTGTGTGCTTCTTCACCCTCTGGTCATGCCACCTGGGCCCCAACACTAAAGGGGGTACTGATGACGATGAGGTTGCTTCTACAGAAGAGTTGAGAGCCAACCACAAACCGAGGGCTTACCCTGGGATCCCTGGATGGGCTTCAGGATCTGTGAACCTAAGTTGCATGCAGAATTATGTAGATATGCCTTTTTCTGGGGAGAGGGCTCGCAAGTTTTCTTCAGATAGATCCACTGCTACTGATCAAAAAAGTCTGAAAAGCACTGATCCTCTTTCTTGTTGGAATTAGAAGGGGTGGTTGCACAACACTGTGAATTTATTAAATGCTGCTGAATTGTTTACTTTAAAATGGTTTATGTTATGTGAATCTCAATTTTTTTTTTTCTTTTGAGACACGGTCTTGCTCTGTTGCCCAGGCTGGAGGGCAGTGGCACCATCACGGCTCACTGCAGCCTTGACCTTTGGGGCTCAGGTGATCCTCCTGCCTCAGCCTCTTGAGTAGCTGGGATTACAGGGATGTGCCA
This sequence comes from Hylobates moloch, assembly GCF_009828535.3. Lineage (NCBI taxonomy): Eukaryota > Metazoa > Chordata > Mammalia > Primates > Hylobatidae > Hylobates > Hylobates moloch. The sequence goes on from NW_026652276.1 coordinate 8,435,801, forward strand.
CCACACCCGGCTAATTTTTGCATTTTTAGTAGAGACAGGGTTTCATCATGTTACCCAGGCATGTCTCGAACTCCTGGCCTCAAGTGATCCGCCCACCTCAGCCTCCCGAAGTGTTGGGATTACAGGCGAGAGCCACCACGCCTGGCCTACTATTACATTTTTAAACGATTCTCTCTTCCTTTCAGCTAGTTATACTTTGGGACAATCTTGGGGCTGTTTTGGTTTGTTTTCCACTAATTCTACTACTATAGACCCACCATGTGCTAAGCACTCTATCGGGTGTAAAGCATATGATGGCCCTGAGATCTCCTTAGTCTCTCATGACCATCCGGGTGTACTCCTGGGGGCAACAGGACTTACGGCTTCCTAACTAGAAGCCAGGCTGTTTACAGTTGATCCTCTTACTGCCTGGCTCACAAGCATGCCTACCTATCCTCTCCTCACTGTAGTTCTCTGACAAAAATGAAGCCCAAAGCCAGAATTTGCCTGCCGTCATCTTCCTGTGCCTGGGGTCAGAGCAATCCACAGTGGGGACTGGGCCCACAGTCATGTGCAAGACTCATGTCCCTACTTGAGACATAAATGTATGCTTACGGAGAAGTCAGCCACATCCAGTGTGGGGCATTCAAAAAAAGCTCCGTAAGAATTACTGTTCTAGAATAAATACTCAGGTGATGGGGGAACAGCATGTAGACCCTGCTGCAGCCAGCTGCCCAGATGGCCGCCCCGTTCCCCTTGCTGTGCTCTCACTGCAGTGGGCTGCCTGTGCCATCCACGTTAGACGATGGAACGTTAAAAAGGTGACCCAAGGCCGGGCACAGTGGCTCACGCCTGTAACCCCAGCACTTTGGGAGGCTGAGGCGAGTGGATCACGAGGTCAGGAGATCGAGACCATCCTGGCTAACACGGTGAAACCCCATCTCTACTAAAAATACAAAAAAATTAGCCGGGCGTGGTGGCGGGCGCCTGTAGTCCCTGCTACTCGGGAGGCTGAGGCAGGAGAATGGCGTGAACCCGGGAGGTGGAGCTTGCGGTGAGCAGAGATCGCACCACTGCACTCCAGCCTGGGCGAAAGAGCAAGACTCCGTCTCAAAAAAAAAAAAAAAAAAAAGTGACCCAAGCAGAGTGACAAGGGCTTGCTTACACACGGATGTTTGCTTGCTTGCTTGCTGTGCCAGCTGTACCCCCAGCAGATGTGTGAACAAAGCCACCTCCACCATCCATTCCCACTAGGCCAGGCCAGCTGCCTCACAGAATCTTAGTAAATAATCATTGTCTTAAGCCATGAAGTTTGAGGTAGTGTGTTATGCAGCAAAAGCTAACTGGATTTTGTTTCAAACCAATCACAAGAAACACTGCTGCAACAATTAGGAACATTGGACTGGAGGGTGGGTGATACTGTCACTGTTAATTCTAGTAGGTTAATCACAGCCAGGTACCTTTGCCGATTTGGGTTGGGATGCATGGTAATTTTTTTTTTTTTTTTTTGAGACGGAGTCTCGCTCTTTCACCCAGGCTGGAGTGCAGTGGTGCTATCTCGGCTCACTGCAGGCTCCGCCCCCCAGGGTTCACGCCATTCTCCTGCCTCAGCCTCCCGCGTAGCTGGGACTACAGGCGCCTGCCACCTCGCCCAGCTAATTTTTTGTATTTTTAGTAGAAACGGGGTTTCACTGTGTTAGCCAGGATGGTCTCGATCTCCTGACCTCGTGATCCGCCCGCCTCGGCCTCCCAAAGTGCTGGGATTACAGGCGTGAGCCACCACGCCCGGCCGGGATGCATGGTAATTTATGGGTAAGACGACATGCTTGAAATTTGCGTTAAAATACCCTGGGGGGAAAGCATCAGAGGGCTGACTGAGACTGACAGGGCTGTTGAGTGGTGGGTACACTGGACTCATTAGAGACAATACTGTCCCCTTGGGTTCTGTTTTTCCTGGTTTGGATGTTCTCACTGTGCTCGCCAACTGCAGGTTAGAATATGAAGGCAACACGGTGCCGGGGAAGATTCACTAAGGAGCGGGGAAGGTTAAGAGGACAGGAACAGTTGGAGTATGCACAGAGAGGGAGGATCTGGAACACGCCAGGAAGGGTTGAGACCTGTTAGGAAAGCCAGCGTTCCTGGAGGCCCGAGAAGTCAAATTTTGCTTAAGTGAGGCAGCTAAGAATCATTCTGTGATTAGTCCTATCTTTTACTGGCAGGCACCACATACCTCATGCACTTTTACAGAATCTATGCAGATACAGGCATACCTCATTTTACTCAAGATTTCCAAAGGTTTTTTTTTTTTTTTTTTGAGACAGTCTTGCTCTGTCGCCCAGGCTGGAGTGCAATGGCACGATCTCGGCTCACTGCAACCTCTGCCTCCCGGGTTCAAGTGATTCTCCTGCCTCAACCTCCTGACTAGCTGGGACAACAGGCGTGCACTACCACGCCTGGCTAATTTTTTGTATTTTTAGTAGAGATGGGGTTTCACCATGTTAGCCAGGATGGTCTCAATCTCCTGACCTTGTGATCCGCCCGCCTCGGCCTCCCAAAGTGCTGGGATTTCCACAGTTTTTTGGATGAAAAATAGGAATTTCTAACATAAGCGGGACTTACTAAAGCAGGACCCAAGAGGAAAGGCCATGCGGAGGAGCACAGCCCATTCACTTCTGAAGGCACACCTTAGCATCACGCCTGCCCCTGTGGGCCTGGTGTGGCAGGCAGTGCTGAAGCAGGTGGGCCCAGGACTCTAGGACGAGGAGAACTGCTTGCTGAGCTGTTAAACGTTTCCCCATTTGCGAAATGGGGTACAATCCAGATTACAGAATTTGAGAGCCACAGATTTATTTGATTACTACCCAAGCCATCTTATAAAAACAAAAATGCCTGTGGTTTCTGTATCAAAGTAACCAGGCTTGGTACAAGCCAGTGTTATCACTGTCATTCTTGTCTCCTGGTGCTGGAAATAGGTATGAGTGGAAAGTCCACGTTTCAAAACATCTCATCAGGCCAGGTGCAGTGGCTCACGCCTATGATCCCAGCACTTTGAGAAGGCAGGCGGGTGGATTGTTTGAGTCCAGAGTTCGCGACAACCCTGGCCAATATGGCAAAACCCCATCTCTACTAAAAATACAAAGAAATGTGCCGAGCATGGTGACACGTGGCTGCAGTCCCAGTTAGGAGGCTGAGGTGGGAGGATCACCCAAGCCCAGGAGGTCAAAGTGGCAGTGAACTGAGACTGCGCCACTGCACTCCACTTGGGCGACCGGAATGAGACCCTGCCTCAAAAAAAAAAGAAGAAACTATTGTCCCAGCTACTCGGGAGACGGAGGTCGGGGGATCACTTGTGCCTGGGAGGCAGAGGCTGCAGTGAGCCAAGATTGCGCCACTCCACTCCAGCCTGGGTGACAGAGACCTTGTCTCAAAAAATAAAAATAAAAAAATAAAAAAAATAAGGCCAAACAAAAGTGGCTCCACTCCGGTACTCCTCGCACTTTGAGAGGCTGAGGCAGGAGGACTGCTTTTGGCACTGCTGTTGGAGACCAGCCTGCAACATATTGAGACCCCATCTCTATTAAAAATAAAATTAACCAGGCATGGTGGTGTGCTCAGGTTTAGGGAGTAGATCATTGGGCCTGGGAGGTCAAGGCTGCAATGAGCAGTGATCACACCACTGTACTCCAGCCTGGGCAGCAGAGCAAGACCCTGTCTCAAATAAATAAATACATACATACATACACCTATGCATGCCTCCTGCTCTGACCAACAAAACTAGCAGCTGGTAAGGCCCTAGTCCGTGCGCTAGGCAGAGAGTTAAACAGAAGTCACATTTCCTGGTGCTGTGAGACCTCCTTACCTTTAGCTCGGCATTGGCAGTTAAGGGACTGGAATGGAGCTCAGGCTGAGCACAGAGAACAGCCATGCTTCCCTACAAATGCAAAAACAGGATGATCTGAGACTATTCAAACACTTATTTGGGGCCTATTTGGAGAATCACCTTCTTGAAGGTGATTGCAAAGGGCTCGTCCAACCTTTTTTTTTTTTTTTTTTTTTTAAAGAGACAGGGTCTTACTCTATCACCCAGGCTGGAGTGCAATCATAGATCACTGTAGCCACCAACTCCTGGCCTCAAGTGATCCTTCTGCCTCAGCCTTCCAAAGTATTGGGATTACAGGTGTGAGCCAACACATCTCGCTTTCACCCAGCTTTTTGTGCAAGTGTTGGCCGCCTCAGACTTCAGACCCTGATGGCACCTTGACTCCAGGTGCTAGGCTAAGTGGGCGACTGGCTGAGTTTCCTGACAAGGGTGGTCATCATTTGTTACAGCTCAGGCTGTGTGTCAGCAATCTGAGCCACCACAGGTGAATGCCTCTCCAGTGCGGCGATTCACTGAAGAAAGACTCCGTGTGGAGGCCGAAGAGGAATCTGTACTGGGCTCTTCTACTGCAGCCGGTAATGTTCTGAAGAAACATCTTTCCAGTGTCCGTTAAGATTTGCGCGACATGAAACTGGTACACTGGTGTTTACAGAGAATGATAACTTTGTGGAATGGAGCTTACATGATGAACGAGAAAAGACCGTTAAAAAGTACTAGCCATTGTTTACAAATAACTACCAGGTAAACAAAGAAATCACTTTCTTTCCCCTTTCTAAGGATAAGGGAGAATAAAATAATCACCAAGAGGCATGGAGTTTGAAAAGTATATAACAGATTTATTATTATTTACAATCAAGTTCTGTTGGCCAACATAATGAAATAAATAAAAGATGTGCCCTGGCCTGTGAATTTCAACTCTTCTTGACTTAAGTTCTCTGAAGGGCAAATTGGAAAGTGGTGATCAGGCAGGGAAGAGAGGGCAGGTGGAGGCCAGGACCATCGGTGGGAAGGCCGCCTGACTCCTCTCTCACCAGCTCTAGCACTCACATCCCCAAATGTCCAGAGAACAAGCATGGAAGAAAAAAAATAAAGTGCAAATTTAAAAGTGATAAAGGGTGTTTCGCACACCCAGTGAACTAAAACTTTATACACAGGTAAAATGGTAAAGATAAATGCTTTTCCTTGGCCTTCATCACAACCCCTGAAACGGAAAGATGGTGCTGCTGTGCTTCTGAGCCTAGGCTTCTTGCACTAAAGCACCAAGGGCATCGCACACAGGCTTGGCAGAGGGGCCGTGGCCAGAATCACCAGCTTCAGACAAATACGTTGGAGGTCTCGAATCCCTTGGCAACCCCAAGCATGCAGTGTGCACCCACCTTCTGGGTGTCTGCAGATGGATACAAGAATACATCCTTACTTCTGCAGCAAACCCATTTCCCTGGAAAAGATTTTCACACATCCTCTCCCACCTCAAAAAAACAAAAAACCATTTTTTAAAGCCACACAGAGATTTTTAAATATGTCGAATTTTGTGGGGGAAAGAGAGCCAGAAAGCTCTGAAGAACAGTGGAAGAGATGTGAGGACATTTCAGCAGTAATGAGACACATTCATGCAACCCACCAGGCAGGGGTCTGTAGTCTCGGAGTTTCTGTTAATCCAATGCTTAAAGTGAGTTCACCGGGCAAACGACCCCAAGGTGTTGGGACATGCATTAGGCCAGAACCGACTTTGGAAGGACGAGAGAAAGCACAGAGAACACCACCTTGATGTGGGGGCTGTTTTTGGCACTGCCGTTGGTGAGGAGGCCCAGAGGGGCCCTGTGCTCCCCCAAGTGAGGTATAGAAGGTCAGAGCTAGTAGTGTTTCCCAAGGCAAGAACCTGAGCCTCTGCTAAGTGACCGCAGCGTCAGGCTTTTTCAGTGTTATTCTTCCAGGCCAAGAGAGGCCTCAGTCAAATCTTCAGAAATCCCATTCATGGCAAAGCTACAGCGCCACATAGCTTGAGCTTCTCTGGGAGGTCCATGCTATACCCGGCACATCACCTGCCAGGACAGGGCTGCAGGAGCCCACATGCTTCTTCTGAGGAGGGCACTGGGGTCCTCCCAGCCCTGAGAGCCCCATCAATACTGTGCCCACAGCACAGCTTTGCATCCTTTGTCCACACTAACAACGTGCGAGCCAGCGGGCGACCACGCCACCGCATTGATGGATGAGCTTCAAAGGAGAGATCAGAAAAGCACCGAGTTTCAGAACATTTGGGATGAGATCTTAGTAAACCAAACACCAGAAGCTTGTGCATTCAGGGAGTCCTAATTTTTCCAACTTCCATTTTACTCTCTGGCACTGTGCCCGCGGCAACGCAGGAGCTCACTAACATGCAAAAGACCTCGGAAAAAATCCAGTGGTGTACTTAATTAAGTCATGCTGGGATGAAGGGAGTTTGGCCCCTTTGGCAGTCAGGCCTTATCACACTCTCCCTAAGAGAGGAGCTCTGAGTGGGCTGGAAAGACAGTACACATGCCTCTGAAGAGCCAGGCAGTGGCGGTCAGCACTGGTTAGGTCTGGGAGCAGTTGCTGCTGCCCAAGGGCAAGGGGAGAAGGTTCTGAAGGAAAATGGTATCTGGGTTCCAACTAGCAGGTGGGCTTGTGTGGGCAGAACAAAGCTAGGAAAAAAGGGGGTCTGGGGCCTGCCTATCAGGTGGAAGATAAAAGAAGGTGTGTGGAGACCAGTGTTTAGGACACGTCGATGCACTGAAATGCACTGACAACAGGGACTTCCAAGGGAGAGAGGGAGGCAGAAAGGAAGGAGAGTAGAGAAGGGGAAGGAGACACAGAGGACGTGGGACATAACCAAAGAGACAGGGATGTGTTTCTATAACCCTTTCTCCAGCAGCTGCCACTCTAACCGCTCTACCTGGCGTACTCTGTAGACTGTGGCCTGCTGTGCTGTGAGTGGCCCCAGCTTCTCTCCACTGACCTAGCTCAGCCAGCTAAGCAGGTGGGTGGACAGTGCCCTCACAGCGCCAACTGAGGTCTAAACCGGATGACCCCTGAGATGAAGTCAAAGGCCTTGCTCGCAACGCAACAGGGGGCTGAGACAGGGTTCATCTTACCTGTGCTGCTTTGAAAGAACCTTTTCCACTTTCCCTGTGAGCACACTCCAGATATAGAGAGAGCCCTCAGCAGAGCCTGCCGCCACGTAACTGCCATCAGGGCTACAGAAGACAGTAAGAAAAGGAAGGTTGTCAATTGCCCACCCCCAATTCAGCATCTCTGTGGCCTTTTTCCCAAGAAGGAATGTTTGTTCTTCACTGATGACCACTCCTGTGTACCCAGACCTCAGAATGTGTGCTAGTCATGGCCCTTCCAGCCAAATCTGCTTTTCCCCAGTATTTCAGCCCCATCCGGCTGATGAAGAGTGGCATCACATTACTTCTTGGGGCTCCAAGTCCTTAACCATCTACAGACTTCAACAAAACAACATATAGGGAGATCAAAGCCAAACTCCACATAGCTAAGGGTTTCAGCCCATGGACTGCCTTGTTACATGCGTCAAAGAGAGGAGGAAAGAAAAGAAGCATCTCAGCAACTGAGCCTGGAAAGGTATTTGGAAGAAGCACGATACATGGAAGAAGGGAACAAGGAGCAGAAAACTGCAGACCACCTGCACACCCGTCTCCAAAAAGCCTTTTCAGTCCCGCCCCAGGCCCACAGCCACTCCTGCCCTTTCCTAAAGGCTCTCCAACAGCTCTTGCGTGAATGAGTGATGAGAAGTGAACCTAATGGGCTCACCCAGAACAAAGCAACCAGCCAACTGTTATTTTTTTGGTACAACACGTTAGGTTCATGTAATCACAAAAGGAACACTGGAAAGGAAGAGACAATAATGGTGGCCTGCAATTATGAACTTACAGGCACACTCCTGGAAACATAGGTTGGGCACTGAATAAAATTTAGCTCTATATCCCCAGTGGGAAAATGCCCATGCAGGACTCTTTGTGATGAACCAAATTGGCGGGGGGTGGGTCACTACTAACCTGAAGACAACTCTGGTCCAGTCAGAGCCGCACTTGAACCCAGGTGCACTGAAACAAACAACAGTGCACTGTCACTGAGGGAGCTCAGGCCATGCAGCATGTAAGAGAGCAGGGCTGGGCCTCTGGTCTTCATGCAACCAACACATCTTCAGTTACCTGAATGTCTGCTTGACAGCATTTGTTCGGAGATCGATAACTTTTAGCAAGTCATCCCGGGAGCAGCTCAGGAGCTCAGTCCTTTCTGGGTTTAAGTCCAGGGCAGTAATCTTTCCCAACAGCTCCATCTCTCGAACTATGCTCTCTGATCTAAGAGGGAGAACAGATTTGAGAAATGTAACATAGGCCAGAACTACTACACATCATGCCGTGGAGGGAAAAAAAGGCACTGCAATTCAACTAGCATGCAATGCTCTGCCAGCGCAGTCAATGTGTTCCCAGTCTTCTAATAACCTGTGACTGCTTTTCTTACTTTCCCATCAATAGACCCTAAGAGAGTCGTTCCCAGACTAGAACTCTGAAGTTGGTAAGAATTTCCTCATCCATTTTTGGAATGACAACAATCGCCAATCAGTTTCTGATCAGCATGAGCTAACTAGGGCTACTACCCAATTAGCATTATTTTCAGTGATGTGATTTCAACTTTTGGATAAAGTTGGCAAAGAAACCTGCATTAGTGGGCCTGGGCTACCTTGTAAGTGTAACTCTAGCCTCTTGCAGGTTTCCTGCCCTATTCGGTGTGGCTCTGTGGCCCTCCACCTCTAGATATGGGGCCAGGAAAGCCAGGGCAGAGCCACGGCCCTACGCACCTCCCTCTTCTTCTCCGTGCTCTGGCCCATGTCCAGGTCGGCTAACAGCCACCCCAGGCAGGGCCCTATTGGTGACATTCATAGCCAAAGGGGGTGCTGACCTGTTCTGTGATGATTTTGTGGTAGGCTTTCAATGAAACCTTTTTCTATCTCCCACCTTAACTAAGCAAGAATTTATCTTATTGTTGCTAAATATGCAGCTTGAAGCAAGCTACTCCACTTCCTTGGGACTCAGGGTCTTCACCTGTCAAATTATGGGATGGACTAAGAGACTTCGAACATCCAACTTAACTCTCAAATTCCATGTTTCAAGTTCCAATTTCAGGTTTTAAAAGCAAACTAAAGATTATGAATAAAATGTGAAGTGGTGTCCAGGAACCATGAGCATTGTCAGGACTTTCTGGTGCCATGCTGTGTTTCAAAGCATCATCTATATCACCATGGGCCCGGTACCCCCGCCCTCTCTACAACCCTGCCGGGAGGCTGTCCTCATTTACTGTCCATCCTGTCTTCCCCTTCCTCCAACCTGTCAATAAGCCCTGTCCAAATTCTCCTTCAAACAGATTCCCTCCTCCACATGTTCCTCTGCTGACTTGAACTTAAGTCCTTATCAACTCTATTGGTTTCCTGTTCCCCAATATGCGCTCTCAAAATGCCACCAAAGTCATCTACTAAACTCCTGCAAAGCAACCATTTCCTTGCTAAACACCCAACGACTTACAAGATCGAGTGATTTAAAAATGGCTTATCAAGCCTGTGGCAACCTGATTTCAACCCATCATAGCCACCTCACTGGCTTCTGCCCTGTTTCCTGCTCACTTGTCGTGTATCAGCCACCAGACACACACTCAAAAGTTTGAGTGGCTTTCCTGCCGTGTGAATCCTACTCACATCTCCGGAGAAATCTGGAGAGGCATTCTTTAACACACTTGGACAAAGGTACCTGCCTCTACTTCAACACACTAGTCACTGACTTTTGTGTCTGCCTTCCCTACTACAGTTTAAATTACCTAAAGGTAGAAAGAGTATCCTATTTGCCTTTTCTTACCCGCCAGCTGGTGAAGGGCCTAGCACTCACTGCACACTCAATAAATGACTGCTGAGCTCCACAGTCTACTTTATGGGAAAGAATAGCCAAGTGTTGATAAGCTAACACTATACATCTACTGAAGCTCATTTCTGCCATGTCCTGAGATCTTAAAAGCACAACCCACGTACAGAACCATCACTGTGGAGACTCTTATGTGCCTCCTGTCAGGCGCTTGGGTATCATACCGAATGTCCCAGAAACGAATTTTCTTGTCAAAATGTCCACTCATTACACATTGCTCTGTGCAGACAATATCATTGCAACTGGATCCTGCAAACACTGTCTTTATGCCTGAAAGAAATGCAAACATCATTAATCAAGCAGAGGCACCAACGTGGCTGTTTACATAATGCTGCTACCCTCTAACCACTGACTTGTCAGAGTTACTCACTTAAATGAAGCTTTAAACAAGAAAAACTATCACTCCCCTCAGTGCCCCTCTAAACATGAAGCCAGATCTGAAATTCAAACTATATTACATAAATGCAGGCTCTGACGTGCAAACACACACCTCCACGCTAACATCTAAGCATATACACAGACAGAGAGACTGAATTTCCTCACAGACTTTGCTGCGTAGATCCCAGAGTTTGAGAGTCCGGTCGTGACTTCCTGAGACAATCCGCGCATTGTCCAGCAGGAACTTAGCAGACAGCACTTTCCCACTGTGTCCCGTGAGTGTGTGCTAGGAGAGAGAACACAGCCAGGGTGAGCCTCAGGGCGCCAGGCCCTGCCTATGCTGGCAAAGTATCCACAGCATCCTTACCTCCAGAGTCAGAGTGTCACACCACCCTGAGATCCGGCCAGGAACACTCAAAGCGATAAGACAGCAAAGGAAAAAGAAACAGGTCAGGCACAGTGACTCACGCCTGCAATCCCAGCACACTGGGAGAACAAGGTGTGAGGACTGCTTGAGCCCAGGAGTTCAAGACCAGCCTGGGCAACACAGTGAAACCCCCATCTCTACAAAAATTTTTTAAAAAATTTGCAGGGAGTGGTGGCATGCGCCTGGGGTCCCAGCTACTTGGGAAGCTGAGGCAAGAGGATTGCTTGAGCCTGGGAGGTTGAGGTTGTAGTGAACTATGATAGTGCCACTGTACTCCACCTGAGTGATAGCAAGATCCTGACACACACACACACACACACACACACCCCAAACAGGATATGAAGCAACAATTTCATTCACTGAGTCTTATCCGGAGGCCGTGTATTTCATAGGAAGCCTATCTTTGAGTGTTGGCCAAAGGTGAGGTATCAAGACCAAAAGGTTAAAGCTCCCACTAAAAATAACATTAAAAACAAAAATTCAACATCACTAGGGCCAAGCTTCACGTGCTCCCCATCCTCAATCTTGAATTTGACATAGCTGATGTCAAATTCAGCTGTACCACAGATACCTGCTGTACTGTTTTTATAATTTTTCTATGTCTGAATTATATCAAATTAAAAAATGTTTAAAGCCTCGATTTTGCCCCATGCTGCTGAAAGTCAGTCCATATTTAAAGTCAGACTAGACAAGGTCACCACAGGCGTAATTTACAAAAGGAAACATCAGGACTCCTTATGTGAACAATTAAAACCCCTGGGGGATTTTCAATCAGAGGTCTCAGCTTGAACAAGTCAGATCACAGACACAGATATCAGCACTCCCAACAATCAAATCCCTTTGTGACTAAGCTGTTGGATGCCAACCAGTGTCTTCCCTGAGCTCACGGAGGAACACAGAATGAGGGACATCACGGAGTGTAAGCTGCCCTCCTGCCCATCACAGCACTTCTGAAGCGCGATGGAAGAGAGGCAGCTGGGGATAACTGGGATGTTGGGAGGGGATCTGAGGACTCAGACCTTTTACCATTCATCATTGACCTCTATGCAGTGCATGATCAACATTTTTCTATGTGTAAAACACTAGAGGTTCAGAAGGTATTCACTGATGTTTTCTTTCCAATTAGAAAATGCAAGGGTGGGCAAAGTGGCTCATACTGGTAATCCTAGCACTTTGGGAGGCCAAGGTGGGAGGATTGGTTGAGCCCAGGAGTTCAAAACCAGCCTGGGAAAAATAGTGAGACCCTCATCTCTAGAAAAAAATTCAAATTAGCTGGGTGTGGTGGTATGTACTTATAGTCTCAGCTACAGGGGAGGCTGAGGTGAGAGGACTGCTTGAGCCCAGAAGGTCGAGGCTGCAGGGAGCCCAGATCATGCCACTGCACTCCCAACCTTAGCTCCCAAAGACAAGACCTCATGGTTCAGGGTTAGATTTTTTTGTGTTAACATTTTTGAAACCAATCTTTCCTCTATTTTCAGTGGGGTGAACTCCAATTTAGCACAGAAACAAAAAACTTAGGGCCACACATATACTCCCCTCTCCTCTTCAATGAGGGAAGCTTGCATGAGTTCTCAGACTGCCTTATCCCACATTCAAACCTCTGAAACTGGGACAGCATCTTACAACTGCTGCCAGTCGGGTGCCGGCTGTGCTGTGGTTGTGTGAAAACCTCCCACTGATCCTTCCATAAGATCAAGAAAGCTCCAGTAACAAAGCCTACACTAGATACAGTCCATGAATAATGACTGCATTCAATAGAAAACATCCACTCTGCACAAAGCATGGGGAGAGACAAAACTTGGGTAGGCTACTTCTTAAATTCTTTTTCTTTTTCGAGATGGAGTTTTGCTCTTGTCACCCAAGCTGGAGTGCAGTGGCGTGATCTCAGTTCACTGCAACCTCCGCCTCCCAGGTTTAAAGGGATTCCCCTGCCTCAGCCTCCTGAGTAGCTGGGACTGTAGGCGTGCGCCACCATGCCCAGCTAATTTTTGTATTTTTAGTAGAGATGGGGTTTACCATGTTGGCCAGGCTGGTCTTGAACTCCTGACCTCAAGTGATCCGCCTGCCTCGGCCTCCCAAAGTGCTAGGATTACAGGCATGAGCCACTGTGCCTGGCCTTACATTAAATTCTTAATAACTATTTTATCAAAAATTCAAATTTGTATTTATATTCACTATCTGTTTCTTTCTTAATGTTAAGAGTAAAATCACATTTCACAAACAGGGAAGAAAAGGACATTGTTCATAAGTGGGATATGGCAAGTACAGATGATCCTCAACTTATGATGGGGCCAGTCCTGACAAACACACTGTAAGATGGAAATACCCTACGTTGGGGACCATCTGTATATTCATTTTTACATACTTTACAGCAATATGTTAATCTTTACACAATTATACTCTTCCTAAAAATTTATCCATTGCTCTTTTAAGCTTATAGCATAAGCATTTTTTCATATGATAGCTGAAAATTCATGGGCTTTGGGGTTCCACTGATTTGAACACCCTGGGTCTCTGTAACATCTGTGAACGGGAAACATCCTTGTGCTATCTTAGTATGGACTCAACAAGATGAATGGGATCAAATCTCTTCCTTGTTGCACCTCCCTTTCTTTAAGAGTCTGTCACGAATGCTGTTGCAGTGAACATCTATGAGCACAGAGCTTTCTTCTCTTGACTTATTTCCAGGAATGAAACTGCTGAACTAATGGAATAAGGGAAAGAGACGTTTTGTTTCTTGGCTCCTCGTACGTATTGTCAGCTTGCTCTTTACAATGTTTGGGCTTCTGCTCACCTTATTCTCAGTGAGAATAAGCTGGAGCTGCCTGAAGCTGACTCACTGTCTCGGTGCTTCCAGTGGTATAGAGCTGGGCCTCCTACAGGCATTCATTCACCTCTATCATTTATAGAGTCCTTTGAAATGGATCAGATTTAAAATTCGTATATCCGTTAGGTGTTTCTGAAATTTATTTTTATGATTAACACCACTGTTAGGTTTCATCTTCTACTTTTAAACAGGGATTAACAATAGAGGGGCAGCGGGTTTAGATGTCATCAAGGCCGGAGCCTCAAAGTGGGGAGGCTTCAAGATTTCTCTGCTCCACTGGGCTCTGCACAGACTCTCTCTGTGCCTCATGGCAGATAACAAGTGCCAACCCCTATTTCTAAACACAAAATTGCTCATTCAGATAACAACTTAATCATGCAGCTAACATAACACCAACCAAAGACAACTGATTCCAGAAGAATGCAGAACTCAAAGAGGAACATTCCAAACAGAAACCATCACCTAGCAGCCATAGCCAATCCTCACTGTGGCCACTTCACCACACCACGAGAGAAGCGGGCAGGGCGGTTCTCAAGCAAGTTCCTCAAGTCAAACCTTACCGAGCAGCCGGGCAGTTTTGTCCTGACTTTAGATTTTTAACGGAGGCATCACAGAGGACTCCTTTCAATGCCAGGTGGTTTCTAGGGTGCGTTTACAAAAAGGATGTTAAAGCAAGCACTCAACCAGCTGCTTCTTGTTTGCCAGTCTCTCCCGACACCATTCCCTTGTCGTAAGAGCAAAGGAGATACTGAACAGGGCATGGATGTCTGTGAGTTTCACAACATAGATGAATGGATTCCTGTCCTCCAGTACCATCTGTTTAACTGGGGTCTTAAAAAAAGCCAGCACTCCCTAGAATAAGGAGCCTATTTTACTTTCTGGAACCTGGTAAGGTTTTCAGGAGAGTTCTCTGGGTACAGGGAATCTGCTGAAAAATGCCTCCCAATCTTCACACATTTACCAAGGAACAGGACAAGGTTATGAGCAGGCCAGAAACTCAAAAGCCAACTAGTCCAGCACAGGAGGCTCCCGCCCCAGCACGGCATCATGGGAAGCAGCAGCCCAGCAGCCTGCGCCGGGCTCCAGCACGCTGAGAGCATTTCCCCAGTGAGACGTGTGCCAGCTCAATATTATGACCTTCGTCTGTCAGGCTAGCTCCTGCTCTAGGTCCCCTTCTTGTTATTTCTGACCCAAAGGCTGATGCCCACCTGTATAGGACTCCTCTTTTACCAGTTAAAAAATATCATCCTACACTACTGGTTGACTCAACTTCTTCCTCCTCTCCTCTAAGGGACTATCATAAAACAAGGGTGTAGGCCTCTCTTCAATAATTGGTCAGTTTTACTGTATCTCAGTCTAGAATAAAAGATCAAGGATTAGATAAATCACAGTACATCACAGGATGGATTAGAACGTAGCCATGAGTACTGGCTAGGCCATCTTTTCCATGTGCACAGTACAGAACTACAGGGCTTCAACTGAACCTGTTCAAGCATCTGAATCGATGTGCCCCGTGGCAGGCTCTCTAGCAGCGCACTTCCAGTCCGTCCTTAAGACAAGAACATAGGCTCCTCAGCTCTCACAACACGTCCTTGTCATCGTCAGGGCTCGTTATTTTGCATGTTCGGACCTGGATCTTCTTTCAATTGCGAATTAAGAATGACTAACCCTGAGGTATTGGCTAGCATCTAATACTAATAATCTATACAACCCTCTCAAGAAAATCACCAGAAACCCACCTAATATACCATTCTACTACAGCTCCTTCACCTCCCTTGTAGATTTAAGAAATTCACCTGGGCCAGGCGTGATGGCGCACGCCTGAAATCCCAGCACTTTGGGAGGCCGAGGCAGATGGATCACTTGAGGTCAGGAGTTCGAGATCAGCCTGGCCAACATGGGGAAACCCTGTCTCTACTAAAAAAAATACAAAAGTTAGGCCAGGCGCAGTGGCTCACGCCTGCAACCCCAGCACTTTGGGAGGCCAAGGAGGGTGGATCACGAGGTCAGGATATCGAGACCATCCTGGCTAACACGGTGAAACCCCATCTCCACTAAAAATACAAAAAAATTAGCCAGGTGTGGTGGCACGTGCCCTGTAGTCCCAGCTACTGAGGAGGCTGAGGCAGGAGACTGCCGTGAACCTGGCAGGTGGATCTTGCAGTGAACCGAGATCACGTCACTGCGCTCTAGCCTGGGCGACAGAGTGAGACTCCATCTCAAAATAATAAATAAATTAAAAAAAAACAAAACAAAATTAGCCGGGCGTGGTGGAGGATGCATGTAATCCCAGCTGCTTGGGAGGCTGAGGAAGGAGAATCACTTAAACCTGGGAGGCAGAGGTTGCAGTGAGCCGAGATCACGTCATTGCACTCCAGCCTGGGCGACAGGTTCCATCTCAGAAAAAAAAAAAAAGAAAAAAGAAAAAAGAAATTTAGGCCGGGCATGGCGGCTCATGCCTGTAATCCTAGCACTTTGGGAGGCCGAGGTGGGTGGATCATGAGGTCAGGAGTTCAAGACCAGCCTGGCCAAGATGGTGAAACCCCATCTCTACTAAAAAAATACAAAAATTAGCTGGGCGTGGTGGCGGGCGCCTGTAATCCCAGCTACTCGGGAGGCTGAGGCAGGAGAATTGCTTGAACCCAGGAGGCGGAGTTTGCAGTGAGCCAAGATTGCGCCACTGCACTCTAGCCTGGATGACAGAGCAAGACTCTGCCTCAAAAAAAAGAAATGTATCCTGCTGGGCGCAGTGGCTCATGCCTGTAATCCCAGCAGTTTGGGAGGCCGAGGTGGGCAGATCCCTTGAGGTCAGAAGTTTGAGACCAGCCTGGCCAACATGGTAAAACCCCATCTCTACTAAAAATATAAAAATTAGCCATGCCTGTAATCCTAGCTACTCAGGAGGCTAAGGCAGGAGAATTGCTTGAACCCAGAAGGCGGAGGTTGCAGTGAGCTGAGATCACACCACTGTACCCCACACAAGAGTAAAACTTCATCTCAAAAAAAAATAAATAAATAAAAAATTCATCTTAACATTACTTCCTCTGTTTTTGGTGCGGGTTGATACACACAAACGGCTTGTGTTAACTTTTTTAAAAAATTTTTTTTTTTTTTTAGTAAAATGCCTACTAATGCCAAATTCATCCTCCATTATATCTTTCAATAGCTTGTATTTAATAAGCTTATGTGATGATTCCTTCAGGCTTACGGGGAAAAAAAATGTCTGCAAATTAAGTTACATGCTTCACCCTCCGCCCCCTGCCCCAATCAAAAATGATACAACCAAGTTTTGGTCTCTATCTTGGATGCCAAGAGAATTCTCAGCAAGTTTTGGTTCAGATGCAGCTTTCCTCAACATCCAATCATTTCTCCCTACTCTGACACCTGTCCCCTCTTTCTCAGCTTGGAGTTTTTGTTTCAGAATTGTCTTATCCCTATGATACATCCATTTGTACTTCTATATCCCACTTTACTCTGTGAGGTAATTAGGTTTTAGAGCCCACAGGAATCACAATTCACATGCTGTTGCTAAATTCTGTGCCATTAAGCCACAATTGCTATCTACCAAAGTATCTAGTCCTTATGAAGAGTATTCCAAGGTTTTCATGCAAATGTGAGGGTCCTATTGCAAACATTTTGAAACTGAGTCTTTGACAAAGAGTATAAAGTGGAAACACAGATTTCCCCAAGGAGGAAAGGAAGGGCAGGGTCAATCAAGCATGATTTTCGGGAAAACAAAGTCCCCTAATTAAGCACCTGCCAGTTTGTGCCTTGATAACAACACATGAAGTTTGGAGATTACACTAACTTTCTTAACTGGGTCTTACCCGTAACCGATAATCATCCACAGTCCAGATTCGGCTTGCAAAATCATTTGAAGCTGCTAAGAGGTAAGATCCCTGTGGGAATAAAGAAGAGGAAAACCAATTTTTAGCCAAATCAGAGGAATTAAGTTCACACGATATAAATTCCCCAATAATCAAGTACAAGAAGGTTTAGATGCTTCAAACTATACACCCAGTCTGAATACCAGCTATTGTCATGAGTGTGCTTCAACTCGCCAGTCTCCTTCGAGTTCAGACCTTTTTTTTTTGAGCTTGCTCAATTTCACCTGAATATTGCAGACACCTCAAGCTCAAAATGGAACTCAGCCTTCCCTACTCACTTTTCCCTTGACAACCTTCACTAGCAGCAAATATTAACAAGTCAGAAACCTCAGAGGCACCCTTGACTCTCTCCTTGCCAATTCTCCCAACTCTCACTCTGAGAACTGTTCATCTTCAATGTGTCGAGCCTGGTCCTCTCCTCTCTCCCCTATTGCCTCAGCCCCCACCTGGGCCTTTTGCATCTCTGCAGAAGCACTGAACGCACGGGCTGCTGCAGACCTGCTTCCTCCAATCCAGTCTTCAACACAGTCACAGTTATACCACAATTTAACACCACACCCATTTCTAAAAATCTCTCAAGTCTCCACATGGCTTTACAGAAGTCTAAACCTTTCAATACAACATACCCTCATTTTCCAACCTTATTTCCTTATCATTCCCCAATTAAATTCAAAGAGCAGTTATTTAGAACCTAATAGGCACTGTGCCAGGTGCTGGGGGTACAAAGATGATTAACGCCCAGACACTTGTCCTCAGGTAGTCAGCTCTCAGCTTAGTAAAAGCAGCAGATATAGATCACCACCGTGCCATAGAATAGGTTTACACAAGATGCTGGGAACACAGACACTCAGCCCACCCAGGAATCTGAAAAAGGCTCCCCAGAGATGACAATTAAGATAAGGACTCTTGGTAGATGAGGACGCTGCCTTGGCCACACCCAGTCATCACCTCCACCCAAGCTTCTGCACCCGCCCAGCCCAACCTCCTCTGCTCCCTCTGCCTGCGGTGTCTGTCCCTGGCTTTTTGCCTCTGACCTTTGATTATCTTTAGATCTGCTTTAAATGCCTTACTATGGCCCCTAACCCTTGCCCCAGAATGAGCTACTCTCTCATCAGTATTTCCTTTCTAATCCACACACATCTCAACGATAACCTCAGCACAACGCTTTGCAGTTGAATGCTTTCCCATCACTCTCATTTAGATGGCCAATCTCTGAGGGTAGAGACCACGCTGGCCCCTGGAGTGCAGCATCTATACACTCAAAATACAACTATTAAAGGAAATTATACAGAGTACTGAGTAACATCACAAGCCTAATGCATGAAGCACAACCCAAGGGTTTATCAGAGTTGATACAACAATTAACCC
Source organism: Hylobates moloch (assembly GCF_009828535.3). Taxonomy (NCBI): domain Eukaryota; kingdom Metazoa; phylum Chordata; class Mammalia; order Primates; family Hylobatidae; genus Hylobates; species Hylobates moloch. Next base: position 8,454,501 of record NW_026652276.1, read on the forward strand.
ACCCTATAATCTACTTCCATCTTTCTTTAACATAGATTTGACTTAAGATACAGAGAATGGCAGAGAAATCGGGTAAGTTATTTTATAATTTCAAGAATCAAATGTCTTAAATTATTTCTAAAAACCTCTAAAATCATAGCTATTCGATACTTACAGCGCTATCAAATTCAATGCTTGTAATTCCTGCATTACTGCCAGATAGGGAACCCTTGAACTCACATTTTTCTGTATAAAAAGAAAAAATTAGGATGACAGGAAGTTAAATAAAGCCAATAAATACATTAAAACAGGGCACTGAAATACAATGGAAGCCAATTACACTGCTGAAACAATAGCTATCCTGTACCTTTACAGAATCAAACAAAATAGCAGGACAAACAGAATATGAGAGATAAAAGATACTGCTAGTTTCTAAGAGGAATGCAAGTCTAAGTGGACACTGACCCCAGTATCTTGCATGTGTGTTCTGTTCTTTAAGAAATGTAGTTATTCATTCTCTTTAGAAAAACCAAGTGTAGGAATTTATAAACCATGTCAATCAAACTAGAGACTGGGTTTGTTCAGTTCCATTATTTCTCAGTAAATTTTAAAAACTTATGTACATAAATCTTTGGGTCGATCAGTATTTGTGCCAACTTAACTATCACTTTTGTAGAAACTGGCAGTCAATTTCCGGATCCATGGTGTGGCAATTTTCATTAAGGTGTGAAAAGAAATTGTGTTAGTTACATTTAAATGACTAGTCATTAGAATACCAGTCAAGCTAGTTTGGAGTTTCTGGAATTTGCCCTCATACTTTATCTCCATGAACCTAAGATCCTGGCAAGCGAACTAAATGCCAGCACCTCCCTTCCCTCTACACAGCTCTCCCTCACCAACAGAGCCACTGTCCACTTTATCTACTCTGCTTCCAGACAGCCTGGCCACCCACATGGAAATTTCAGTAACGGGCAATCCCAAACTGGGAAAAGCAAACATCTCAATGATTTGATTAAATTCCTTTTAAAAGGGTAACTTAAGGATGATCCACACAGATAAGCTAGGAATTAAGGAACCATTGTAATCATATTTGTAAAAGAGGAACACAGAACAGAAAACATTTCAACACATTTTTATCTTTTTCCGTACTTCTAAGTAGTAAAAATAATGATTGGAGCCAGATATCAAGGTGACACGAATACTGGTTTGAAGCTGTCATGTACATTCAGGCCACAGACTGTTAACCTGGTTGATGAACCTCTCCTCTGAACTCACTTGCAAAATATAGCATATTTGATGGCCTTTTCTGGATCCTAGCTTTCTTAAGATTTTCAAAAGGGTTGAAAAAGGCTAATATTTGCTAAGATTTTCCTTTAGATGAAATCTTCAGATAAAAATATTACTGCAAATTCTAAGAAATATCTCTTTGGCTTATACTTAAAATACTGGTCTATTTGCTTGGCACCTAACACAGTGCCGAAATGTAAGAAGTGACCAAAAAATTAATGCTATTCAATATGAGAGATTGATCTCAAAAGAACAAAGACCGTATTAAAACTCTTAATTATCTACAAGGTACGGGGTTGGGGGCGGGGGGTGCTATGTCAACAGCATTTGTATAATTCCCAGTGGAACTTCTGCTTTGGAGAGAATGAGCAAAAACAGATGTTCCCACTGGGTAGAAAGTGTGATTCTTCTGATATTCTAAAAGGATGAAAAACAGGACCCCCAAACTATTTCAGAAAAGGTCTCTTGAACTTGGCCTCTTCCAAGATTCAGTAAATAAATATTAGCCAAGAGGAAAAATCTTGTAGACTGAAAAAGCTGTTTGTAGAAGAAAGGCCCTACACAAAACTGTAAGAAATGCTGCCACACATTCTGCTATTTCTGTAGATTAGGTAGAAACTTGATTTTATTAATACAAATTATGTGCTGGCACATATTATGTCAGTATTAACTTCAACTGATGTTCGTTTCCTTTTCAGCAGCAAAAAGGTTACTAGAATTAAAGGTTGGTACCTCTAATTTTCTTATAGGTGTTTTTACTGACCAAGGAGTAAAACAAAAATATTTCTAGTGTTATTTTTATTTAATTCTCAATGGCATAATCAAAACAGCCTGTTTACTTTGATTTTAAAATTTCCCTAAAATTTCCTTTTTTAAAAAGACACAGGGTCTTGCTCTGCTGCCCAGGCTTGAGGTACAGTGATGTGATCACAGCTCACAGCAGCCTCTCACTCCTGGGCTCAACTGATCTTCCCACTTCAGCTTCCCAGGAAGCTGGGACTGCAAGTGCATGCCACCGCACCCAGCTACTTTTTAATATTTTTTCTGTAGAGACAGGGTCTCACTTTGTTGCCCAGGCTGGTCTTTAACTCCTGGCCTCAAGCAATCCTCTTGCCCCAGCCTCACAAAGTGAAAATTTCTTATAATTTGTTTTTATTATTGTTTTCTAATAGCTTCAGCCATTATCATTCACAAGCTAAATGTTTCTGGGCAAAACAGCAAATTTTAGTATGCTTCAATGGGCTGTAACTGCTGAGTCCCTTTCCTGAAAATCAAAGGCCGGGGCAGATAGGAGGGGTGCTTTACTAATAACCTATTCTAATAAGTTGCTCCTGCTCTAATAAACCTTAAAAGCAGTACCCCTAAGATTTTTCAGTTGCTAGAGAAGGCTACAGTAAGAAGAGCATGGAATTTCAAGTCTTCTGACCTGCATTAGTCCTAGTTCCACCACTCCCTCACCATAGAAATCATTCACTAGCCATGTAAATCACGTAGTGTCTGAGTTTTATTCCCTCTATCTGTGAAATGGCGCAATCTCTACCATTCTAACCACACAGGGCTGTTAAGAGACAAAACCACTTTGGAGCTATTTATTGCTGGACAGGGATAATGTACGTGTTGCGACTATGGACACTTGACAAAGTGGTTCCTATTAAAAGCCTTAAGCCTTCTTCTTTGGCCTTACTTTAGTCAAAACACACGCGGATTTAACTGAATCTTGAAAATGTCAAAACTGGGAAATGCCCAGTTTCAGATTTCTAAGAGATGGTTTCATCAACTTCCATTTTCTGTTTTAATGCCATCCATCTCTGAGCATCCTAAAAGTCCAAAGAGACTGAGTCTTGATCTAAGGGCCCTTGACTGATACACTGTTGTAAATACATCTTTTCTAGGCAATACGCCTCTGTTTTCTCAAGCTTACACATGACTCCAGTCATTTTTTCCCTAGGCTACTGCCATTGTCATTCAATGCATCAACCACAGGTAATGTATCGTTTAATTGTAGAATCCATGATCATAAGACTTATTTTCCTCATAAAAACAGTACTATTTTGCAAGATGTTCTGATTGGTATATACTTGAGAAAAATTACAGAAACCTTACTAACATAAACATATCCATAACTTAACAGTATTTTCTGGTCACTACTTAGAAAATGAGAGCAAACATCCACTTGGATGTAAAGAATAACTGAGATATACAACAAAGCCTTGGTCAAATGATCCCTTACATAAAATGTATGTTTTGAGAAGATGAACAGTTCACAGTGCCTGAAAGCAAGGCCAACCAGATGCCAGCAACACGGCTTCTTTCTGTGGTGCCAGGGTGCGTCATCTCAAGTTTTCAGTCTGAGATCATGCAGCAGGCTCTCACCTCCAAATACTTCCCAAAGCTTCACCCTGCGGTCCATGCCTCCGGTGGCCAGTAACCGGGAACCTGGACTGAACTGCACAGCGTTGACCTCCCCATCGTGTGCATCCTGCAAGACAAGCACCCTGTGTCAAACCCAGTCATTCTCATCCCAAGAGCTCAACATGCACGAACACTCCAAATGCCTAATTCATGGGGAAACACTCATCCTTAAAGACAGGTGGAGCCAATCAGAAACTAAACTGGACTCCTAGCCCAGGTCAACTAAGATTCTATTATCATTTTATTCTTCTAGTTACAGTTGCATTAGCGTACAGTGCAACCTTCTCAAAAAGTACTCAAAATCTGTGTAGACTGCTTTAAGTTGGTCCTTGCATTAATTTCATTTGTTCTAACAATAATGGCCTATATTTATCTTAATAGTTTAAAAGTAAACCTAGAATTTTGGTCCAGACTGAGTTAATACTACTTATTGATCTACTAGTAATTACTAATTTACTAATAATATTAAATACTACATATTTAAATAATGTATAGCACATGGCCTCTCATAATACAGCTTTCACAATGAGTCCTAATATAAGTAGATGGCAAAAACATCAATCTGTGTTATAATGGAATTCTATGTAGTTCTTTCTGGAAACATTATGAGACTAGTGTGTACTGGCAGTGTGACCTCTGCCAAGTTTCTGAAATCTCAGTTTGCTCAGCTCCAGAAAGGTTTTTGCAACCCAGAATGGTGCCTGTTAATGAGTAAGCCTTAGATAAAAATGACAGTCGTTATTTTAGGAGAATTTTTATTCTTCACAGGGAAATTTCTGATACTGGCATAAACACCAGCAAAAGATGGTACTTATGTTCAGGATGAGAAAGAAAACCAAGTAAAAAAGCATCCTGGCTGGGTGCGGTGGCACACATCTGTGATCCCAGCACTTCGGGAGACCGAGGTGGGCGGATTGCATGAGCTCAGGAGTTCAAGATCAGCCTGGGCAACGTGGCGAAACCTCGTCTCTTAAAAACTAAAAAACAAAAATTAGCCAGGTGTGGTAGCACATACTATTGTTCCAGCTACTCGAGAGGCTGAGGTGGGAGGATTGCTTCAGCCCAAGGTTGAGGCTGCAGTGAGCTGAGACTGTGCTACTGTACTCCAGCCTGGATAACAGAGTGAGACTCAGCATCCCATTCTAGAATGGGAAAAGGGAATAATCGAAAAATTCACTATACTCTCTTAAGAAGATTATGGGCAGTGAAATATTTTTGGATGAAATATAATGTCTAGAATTGGCTTTAAATTGCTCCAGCATAAGTGTGTGGGGGGGGGGAAGAGATACTGCATATGTTCGGAAATTTCTATAATAGAGAAGGAAAAGAAAGACTAGAAAACATAGACTATCAATATGAGATTGTTAAGTAGATAATCACTTGTCTAAAAGGTCACTTGGGGAAGAGAATATGTGATATTTACATTTGCTTGGGACCAAAAAAATAAGATGCTTGAAGTATCACGGAGAGAGTGACTATTAACAGGCTGGGCAACAGGCATCACTTTGGTAATTTCATTTTCCACTTTGCCTCCCTCTTGTGACCCACTGGCTGAAAAGTATGACAGGTGACCAAACCTTTTACCCCCATGAAATTTCCTTTTCTTTTTTATGGTTTCTTTCTCCTTAGGAGGTCTCAGATTGAAAACTTGAGATCATGCACCATCACACCCATGACTGCCACTCGTCAGTCTCCTGTATAACTGGTTTTGTTGGATACTCATCAGTTGTGAACCGATCACTCTCAGAAACACACACTGACAGAATCCCAAATTATCAGCTGCTCCATGATCCCATACACATGACTTAAATGTGATGGGAGGGAAAAAATGGGCTGCTGGGAGTTGAGGGCAACAAAGGGACTGTGACATTCAGTGCAATCAGACCTTTTACCAATCATCATCGACCTCTGCAGGTGCCTGGTGCATCACGGAATCACAGGAGTGGAGTGGGACTGGGAAGGGGCGCTGATGTGCCCCATTCCAACTCCTCCTCCAAAGCGGAACTCTCTTTACAACAGTCAAGGCAGTTCATCACTCAGCCAGTCCACTGTGTAACTAGCAAAGTCCCTCCTTATACCTGGAACCCAAAGCTCCCACCATATAAATTCCATCCCATTTTTATGGCAAAATCTTCCCTGCTTTGAAAGCTGGCTCCTTTCACTCACCCGCTGCCAGTTATTATGCCAGTATTGGAGTCAGTCCAACTCTCCAGGTTCTGTTCTTTGTGCTCTGTTTCCTACCCTCCTCATGCTTTGACAGTTCCGAGCCAGGTACTGAATGTTTCCCCAGGCTGGTTCCATTTCTGCTCAATTACCCCAGCTGGGGCACAAACTACCTGCTAGTACTAGGACCCAGCTCTGAACTCTGGGTGACAGCCCCGGTATCTATCACAGTGGCTTCTGCCCAGGACTGCTTCCAATCATAGACCCCTATGGTTGGGAGTCACACAGATAGGGGTATAATTCATGAAACCATCAGCTGTCCTACTGAACTACCATAATAGACCACTGACTGGCAACTCACTCTAAACTGTAGCCAATTGGTGACAATAATTATATAAATCACTCTCCCATTTTTCACCATCCCTAATTACTTTTCTTTTGCCCCATCCCTCATGCTAGCAATCCTTTCTCAGTCAGCTCTGCCATTACAGAGGATGGTTGTAACAAATTCTGTCCTCTGAAACTAAGCAAAATATATCAATTTCTCACAGCTGACAGAGCCAACAGGTATAAAGGCTTGATATAAGTAAAACAATGGAACGCTTAGCTGCAGGCATAGAAAGGACCCTTTAATTGCCAGGCTCTGTTACCATATCAAGCGCGGTGGGGTTTGGAGCTAAAGCATACTTACGAAGACACACAAGGCAGTAGTTGGTACCCTCACTTCTTTACCAGAACCAGGATGAGTATCCACATTGTCCTGGGGGACTGGGAAGGAAGAGACAGAGCGTCTCCTAAGAAATAACATAAAGACAAATATTAGACAGGACTGCAGAGGTTTACTGCTCATCAAATTGTTAGAAAGGACTCCAAGACGACCTTGCTTAAGCAGACTGCCTCTGTTGACAGCCTGTCCCTTCTAGATTCTTCAAACTACAGAACAATTCACAAAAAAATCAAAAGCACCCTCACTCAAATGAGAAAGAGAGCCAGCACATACATGCCTTACTCTCCTGCACACTAACCTGTGGACTCCAAAACCCAACAACGAAAAGCAATCCTGAACAACTGCTTACCCAGTCAATAAGCTGCTGGGAAACTTTCTCAACTTAATGTAGCAGCTAGCTCAGAGGTAGCTCTTTGGTATTTTTTTTGCAAAACTATTTTATTTCTATGCCGAGTTAGAATCAACCTCATCACTTGTGATCAATGTGGAGTCTAACGCATGCCAAAAGAAAGCAACAAGAGCATGAGTACTGTACAAAGTGTTCAACCTGGCAGCCCTGCTCTGAGGGCTCCCGGCATTCCTAGGAACATGCAAAGCATCCTGGTTAGCACGTGAACATCTGATGACTGAGGGCAGTGAAGCGGTGATCGGCATAATTGTTAAGGACCCACACTCACATGCTGGACTAAGAGAGGATAATAGTTTCACCTGGCAGCATCAGAAGAAGAATGATGTCCCAAAAGGGGAGACTCGGACAGACTAAAGGGAAAGGCCAGAGATCAGCACGCAGCGAGATTAAGAGGAAAGGAAGTTGAGGAAAAAAGGAAGAAGCTAAATGAAAGCTGATATTAAGGCACATGTATACTCTGCACCACCGAAACCTGGTGTACATTTAAAAAATAAAAATAAGTCATGTACATATACTTAGGTATACTTATACACATTTTAAAAAGGAAAGGTCTTCTAACCTACCCAAAGATATTAGTGATAGAATCCAGAAGGCCTCCAGCAGGCTGCGAGAGTCGCTTACTAAAGAGGAGGGGAGGATAGGTTTAAACCTTAGAAACATTTTGCCCAAATAATCAATCAATAAACAGCCCACAAAAACAGGTACCTGGGAATATGTTTCCCATTTAGTTCCCAAACCCCAGCCAAGAGAAACCCAACACAGTACCAAACTGCCAGAAAATAGTGGGAAGGAAAAGGGAAAACCCAGCCTAGAAGTTTCAAAAGAAACAAGGTTCCCTAGTATTAAATTAATTTCTCTGGAAATAAAGGATTAGACAACCAACCTCACAATTCCTGGCTAACTAACTTCACAATTTCTGACTGTTAGTAACCAATCCCCACTCTTGAAGGGCGGTGGGGGCGGGGGGAAGCCCTAGTAAGAATGAAACAGGATGATCTAAACCTAAACAATCATTCTGCTTAATAAGATTTCACTGTCCATATTTTAGTAAGCCACTATATTTTTTTTGTATTTAGAAGCATTTGAAGCCACCCATGTTCTGCTTCCCTCCCATTAAGCAGAGGTGAACTGAGAAAGACTGGACACCTCCGTGGTGTGTTCGACGCTGGGTGTCCCAGAAAAGGGGTAAGGGGTTGGGTGCATCTGACTGCATTCTTTGTCATGTCCACAGATGTGCCTTCATATTGCTCCTCAAGCTGTCTTTTCCCTGGCCCAAACCTGCCTACTTACGTGGCTGCTCTGCTGATGGCTCGCACAGGAGAGGTCTCTTCTGTGTGATCAGAGGTTTCATCCACAATGACCTCAATGTCATCATCCCTGGAAAGAAAGGCAAGAGATTCTTTGATTCTCCTGAACAGGAGCTCTGTGATTAATCTGTTCTGCAAATGTTAATGTCATTTTCTAGTTAGATCCTAAATCACTTGGCTATGACAGCAATGCGTTAAAGATTCTTTGGAGAAAAAGGAAGAGCTGCCATGTTCTGAAGAACACTACAATAAACACTTAACCTGTTCAAATCAAATCCAGAATTTCAACTGAGAATAAACTTAAAAGTGAGCTTTTGATCCTTTTAGGTATAAACACAGTTCCCACTTGAAGCAATAAAATATGATCTGTTGAGTCTATAACCACATAACCAGTGTCAAAGTAGGGCATTCCATCAGCAGTCAGCATCACTGTTGAAGGGCTGTAGTACTCACCAAGCACAGTGCCCATGACACAAGGGCTGAGGGGTACCTAGGGTAGGTAGTTAGGGGCAGCAGCTATGGAATATAAGAAAACAACAGTGTAGGGAAAATTCAGGGAAAGAAGGGATGGCTAAATAGGCCATGAACTCAACAGCTAACTTAACCCAGTTTCAAATATTACTTTAATTAAAAAATAGAAAAGCAAAATTTAAACACTATGCATTTTTGACTCTGCACATTTTATGCTTAAATAAGTAGTGTCTCTGACATTAGGAGAGCCCATCACACTTCAAATGACATAATCAAGTCATAGCACATGCTCCCTTTGTTGCTGTTTATCCCAGCGGATGCAAAGTACCTCTGGAATCCCCCTTCCTCATTTTTATGGGCTACATCTTTCCTACTTGGAGAAGGGCAAGTAATTATTTTAGTCTCAATGACCTCCTATTGAGATGCAACCTTCACGGAGAAGTAAGATAATTAAATGTAATAACCCAAGATTTCATTACCTACTGTTTGGATTCATAAGAATTTGACAGAAAGATTTTTCCTTTTCAATAAATAATTATCTGGATTAGGTAAATATATACTTAAGAACCTGTTACTAAGCAAGTTAAACCAGGTCAAAGTAAATTTATTTTCCTTAGCTATTTATTCCAGGACTATGTGTAATTATTGCACCACATTCTTGGCCAGGATGCAGAAGGGAATAAAGGCAGGGCAAAAGAAAGAGGACAAGGCTGTGCTTTATTTTCTTGATTGGCTTTCCCAGAGATCTAGGTTTGTGAGAGTCACCTGCGCCCACACAAGGATGAGAGGAGAACTGCAAAGACAGGAACTGCAAATATGAGCTGAGCCTTTGACAATGTCCTGTTGAAAATAGAATTTTATGGTTGTGAGTACTTGCAATTGTGCTTAGGCCCGGGACCACAAGAAAACACTAGCATTTGCTAAGTTATCAAAACCTTTCAAAGATGTATGTCCTCTGACCCAGAAACTCCTTAGGGAAGCATAGAGTTTAAGAACAGGCCTTAGGCCGGGCGCAGTGGCTCATGCCTGTAATTTCAGCACTTTGGGAGGCCAAGGCGGGTGTATCACCTGAAGTCAAGAGTTCGAGAACAGCCTGACCAACACGGAGAAACCCCGTCTCTACTAAAAATACAAAATTAGCTGGGCGTGGTGGCGCATGCCTGTAATCCCAGCTACTTGGGAGGCTGAGGCAGCAGAGTCGTTTAAACCCGGGAGGCGGAGGTTGCGGTGAGCTGAGATCGTACCATTGCACTCCAGCCTGGGCAACAAGAGTGAAACTCCATCTCAAAATAACATAACATAACATAACATAACATAACATAACATAACATAACATAACATATAAAATAAAATAACAGGCCTTTACAGCCCTGTGTTTGCATCCTACCTCGGCCCCTTCCTGTATGATCTTGGGCAGGATGCTCAACCTGTCTAAATTATCACAGTCAACCCGGTTATGCAAATGACACTTTCATAAGCTGTTATTTTGAAGAAACCAAATCTCATTTCCAGGTCAACTATTTATTTACTTTGTGGCTTGGGAAAATACAACTGAGATTAATCTTCCACATCTGAGAGTGCAGACACATCTAAAGCAAAGGCATGATATGGGAACCTGTTTCTTTATAAATTAAGACGTTAGTTGGTGAATGACTCCTAGTTGAATTTAAACCCCTCCACTTATAAGGAAGCAACCAACATTTTAAAAAAGTGGATCAAAACTCTAAAACTATACTCCAAAACACATTTCAATAGAAAAGAAACATCCTAGAGCAAAGGAAACTCTTTTCTGCCACTATCAAAGCTTCAAATCTCAGAGAAGATACCCCACCTTAACTTGTAGGCAGATTAGGAAAAGCTCCAGAACTAGTTCGATTCCTTTTGTTCCAAGAGATCTTAGTTTTCACTTATGTTTCCACTTTAAGTTACAAACCAAAGGAGCAAGGAGGGAAAAAACAAACAAAACAACAACAAAAACAAAAACCCCACCGCAGCATTACATGGCAAGCACAATTAAGAGCCAGAAAACTGATCGTTCAAAGTGTCAACAGGAAACAGTGAGGCAGTAACGTGTACTGAGTGCAAGAAGTTAGAATTCACATTCACAGCTGATGAACACAAACTTTTTGGAAGGTTATTTGGTGATATGTTCCAAAAGCTTTGACCCATCAAATTTTATTTTCAATAATCTATCTCAAGTAAGTAATCAGAAATAGGGTCAAAGGCCATATCAGTACATTATTTGTGAGAAATCAGAAGCCAGCAAAATACAATTAAAATGACATATGGATGTTAGTTCTGAGTGGTGGAAGAATTGTATGTTTTCATTTTCTTCCTTTAACATTTTTCTTTCTAAAATCTGTAAGATGATTTTACAGAAATAAAAACATTAGAAGCTATGATCACACCACTGCACTCTAGCATGGGCAACAGAGCAAGACCCTGTCTCAAAACAACAAAACAAAACAAAACAAAACTTTTAAGAGAGCCAAATTCTCAGGAGTACAGTTTTGATTCATTTATCTTTACTTACTGTTCGACTGGTAGAGGTTCCTTTGCTGCTTCTGCAAGTTCTTTCTGCAGCCGGGCTTGCCGCCTCCTGTTAAAAAAAAAAACAAAAAAAAACAACAAAAAAAAACCACCCACCATTTATGTCTGCTTAAGAAAGCATGGGGTTTGGGCTCTCTAGAAGCTACCAGTTCTAATAACACATTCAGTGCATGTAAAATAACAACTACACTGAGCAAAATACTCAAAGTCACAAGCCCAAACTCATAACATCAGTAAGGCTCCCCTTTTAAAGAGTTTCAGAGTAAAGCCTAGAAGGGAGATAGGCCACGTTATTAGAGAAAGCAGTGAACTGGCAAAGGAGGAGGCCTGCCTTCTGGGACCCAGGGTCTCTTAGAATAGACACATGCCTCAGGCTCACTGAGGGTTAGTCATGGTTGTGACTTAAGTTTTCTGCAGCAAATAGTCTTACACGGGTTGAGCATCCATTACTTGAAATGTTTGGGACTACAAGTGTTTCAGATTTCGAATTTTCTCAGATTTTGAAGTTTTGCATAAACATGATATAAATCTTGAGGACGGGATCCAGGTCTAAACATGAAATTCAGTTGAATTGATGGTAAATTGGAAATCTGAAATGCTCCATTGAGTACTTCCTTTGAGTGTCATGTTGGCACTCAAGAAGTTTCAGATTCTGGAGCATTGTGGAGTTTGGGATACGGGATGCTCAACCTGCATTAACACACCCATAGCATGATTACTAACAGTGAAGATTTACTTAAGACTTCCTCGTACCTGACATTGTTAAATACTTTACAGACTTTAACTCATTTAAGCCTTATAACAACCTTTTGAGGTAAATATCATTATTGCCATTTATAAATGAGGAAACTGAGGTATAGTGAGATTCTTCAACTGTCAAAGTTTACGTAACGTTAGTAACTTTAATTTACTAAAGCTTGACATAGAAGTCTTGGCTGTGACAAATTTTTAAGATGGTCAAAGTCTCATCCACTAACTCCCCTTCTCAGAATCATTTTTGTCTCTCATTCAAGTTCTAAATTCAGAAACTCCCTAACTTCTAACCCTGACCTTACTCTCTCTTCTTTGATAAATTTCACTTCTAACTATGGCTATACCTGCTAGGTGGAGGACCCCTAACTTAGAACTCTAGCAATGCTACTGAGCTGCAATCAAGAATTCTGCTGAAATTTCTCTTAAGCTTTTACCATAGTGATAATTCTCAAAATGAAGGAAAGTCATCTAGGCAGTATAGCAGAATCTTGGGAAGGGATGTGGGTATAGCTTAAAAAGTGCATTACACTCTTGATTTTATACCTGGAAGATGAAAAATAAGTTTTACAGGGCAAATTACCAAAAATACAATTTATCCCAATTGTCTTAGCTGGTAGAGACAACTGTGAACTAACTCTCTTTGAGGAAAAACCAGAATCTCAGTATGAGGTGTGTGAGTACCACTACTCTATGATTAAAGCACTTGTTGACTGTCCAAAATCTACTTTCTATAACTTTACGTCCCAGTTCTGCAAGATGGAGAAAAAACCTGACCTAGGGTCACAGGGAGAGGAAAACACCACCTGTTATTAGGGATTCATCACTATAGCTGAAAGGAAAGGTCTTTAATAGCTCAAACAGAGTCTCTCTCTGTCACCCAGGCTGGAGGGCAGTGACATCATCTCGGCTCACTGCAATCTCCGCTTCCTGTGTTCAAGCGATTCTCCTGTCTCAGCCTGAGTAGCTGGGATTACAGCCACCCGCCACTACGTCCAGCTAATTTTTGTGTTTTTAGTAGAGACGGGGTTTTGCCATGTTGGCCAGGCTGATCTTGAACTCCTGACCTCAGGTGATCCACCCACCTCGGCCTCCCAAAGTGCTGGGATTACAGGTGGCAGCCACCGTGCCCGGCCCTGAGTGCATCTTATGAAGCAGCCACTGTGCCTGACCGCAGGGACACGTGGCAGCATAAGGGAAGGAGGCAGAGTGTGAAGAGCTATCTCAAAACAGTACTACATATGGCCCAGGTAAACCACAGCTGCCTGAAGCAGGAAGATGAGGGACATCTAAGCTGGGGAGGCAGGAAGTGGGTAATGAGGCAGGAAGGCTTCTAGGAGGAGAAGTAATGAAGCAAAGTAATGAAGACTCCTCAGGCCCCACATCTGCAATCACATGATACATCCAAGTGCGTATCCCTAGGAAGATGCTTCAAAGGGTGGGCTAGGGAATGAGGACAGCATTTGCACTAGGAAATGTGCATTACCCCCGTCCACTGCACTGCTCAGGGGCTCGTCCTTGGCATCACCACACATTTCCCCAACTTCTCCCTCCAGCAGCCTCTCAGCTGACGTGAACATGCAACCTAGCAGCATCCAGCTCACCTGGGGCCCCCAACACCCTCACACTGCTGACAAGCTCCACAGCATAAGCCAAAGAATTCTGCTTAAAGTAAATGTGAGACAGAAACAATACAAAAAGGACAGCTTATTTTTTCTTAATAAAAACCAGAAAATTAGAAAATACAGGTTAAGTATAAAATGAGAAATCAAAAACCATAATCTCACCACCCCCAAAAATAAACACCGGTAACAGTATATGTAATTCCTTCCAGTCATTTTTTAAAGTATACAAAATTGGGATCATCTGTATGAAAACATTTTGTGTCCTATTTTCGGTTATATTAATTTTAGGCATTTTCCACAGCACTAAGTATTCTTTTTGTTTTGCTTTTGAGGCAGAGTCTTGCTCTGTTGCCCAGGCTAGAGCCTAGTGGCATGGTATTGGCTCACTGCAACTTCCACCTCCTGGGTTCAAGCGATTCTGCCTCAGCCTCCTGAGTAGCTGGGATTACAGGCACCCGCTACCATGCCCGGCTAATTTTTGTATTTTTAGTAGAGATGGGGTTTCACCATGTTGGCCAGGCTGGTCTCGAATTCCTAACTTCAAGTGATTCACCTTCCTTGGCCTTCCAACGTGCTAGGATTAGTGTGAGCCACCACACCAGGCCAATCTTACACCTTCTAACAGTATTTTTATATCCATTTACAGTATTTTTGTATCCATTAAGTAATCTCTCTTTAACCTCCTTCCCCACTACTTTTCCCATGCTCTGGCAACCACAGTTATACTCTGTATCTCTCAGAGAACATTTTTCTTTTAGCCCCACATGTAGAAGCATGCAGTATCTGCCTTCCTGTACCTGGCTTATTTCACTTAATATACTGTCCTCCAGTTCCATCCAAGTGGTTACAAATGACATGATTTAATTCATTTTTATAGCAAATAATATTCCATTGTGTGTGCATACAGCACGTTTTCTTTATCCATTAAGCCAATGATGAATATGTAGATTGATCTGTATCTTGGCTATTGTGAATGGTGCTGCCACACACATGATGGTAGTGCGGATTATCTCTTTGATATGCCAACTTGTTTTTCCATCATCACTCTTAAGACTTTCCTATCGTCATTCATTCCCTTTAAAAGACTCTTTGCTATTGTCATTAATTCACTTTTAAATTAACTGGAATAATCACTTCAAACTCCAAACTACTGATATGGGGATTTAAAAATATGTATGTTCTAATCTGTAGAGTTTTTCTGTTTGTTTCTGGATGGGGTCTCGCTCTGTCACTCAGGCTGGAATGCAGTGGCACAACTTTGGCTCACTGTTGCTTTAACCTACTGGGCTCAAGCAACTCTCCCGCATCAGCCTCCTGAGTAGCTGAGGCCACAAGCACATGCCACCATGCTCAGCTTTTTTGTTTTTTTGTACAGGTGGAGTCTCACTATGTTGCTCAGGCTGCTCTTGAAACTCCTGGTTTCAAGCGATCCTCCCGCCTCCGCCTCTCAAAGTGCTAGGATTACAGGCATGAGTTACTTACTGCACCTGGCATCTGTTGAACTTGTATTAACAGCTTTTCAGCTCATTTTCTTAGGTTTCTAGGTGGATGATCACTCCTTCTTTTCAATGGTTGGTTGGCCAGAACATCCAGATCGGTGTTCTCTATGAGTTGTGAGAGTGAACCTCTCCTTGTTCTCTTGCAGGTTTTAGTAAGAGTGTATACAGATGGTTCATCAGTGGACCTTGATTCATGACTGGACTCTCTGGGGCAGCTTTGAAACACACACATTTTCCACAACAGAGATTCGAATTTCTAATGTAATTGATTTCTTGATAATCTATCTTTTAATTGCCATGTCTCAGTAGGTTTCAGATTTATCTTAAATAGACTTAGTAGGATTGCAGGGAATTCTTTAAAAATCTATCAATGGCCAGGCGCGGGGGCTCACACCTGTAATCCCAGCACTTTGGGAGGCCGAGGTGGGTGGATCCCCTGAGGTCAGGAGTTTGATATCAGCCTGGCCAACGTGGTGAAACTCAACCTCTACTAAAAATACAAAAATTAGCCAGGCGTGGTGGTGTATGCCTGTAATCCCAGCTACTCAGGAGGCTGACGCAGGAGAATCACTTGAACCTGGGAGGTGGAGGTTGCAGTGAGCCAACATCACGCCACTGCACTCCAGCCTGGGCAACAGAGGGAGACTCCGTCTCAAAAAATAAATAAATAAAAATCTATCAATGAGTCTGATTTAGGAATTCCACATCTATATTCATATGAGGTTGGATTATAGTCTTTTGTGCATTAGCAAGATCAGAATTTTTATATGGATACAAAAAGCTTCACAAAATTATGGGGAAGAATTCTAATTGTGGTTTACTTCCTTTTTCTAACTCTGGTTTGATTTATAGTGTCCAGAATTAGCTTTTCTCCTTGAAACACTGAAAGAATTCCCTGGCAAACCTCCTGTAGTAACTGCCAGGTTTCTCTCTTTCTTTTCAAAGACCTAGGTTCTACTCTACTAAGGATGGAAACCACTAACTGTGGATTGATAGCCCACCTGGAGTCTTTTTCATTCTCTGCGTTAAGCCGATTGGCTTCCTGTGCTTTCTCAGCCATCCATCTGGTGACCAGCTCCTGGTTCTCTTCCGTAGTTTTCCTCAGTTTTCCCTCCAAGGCAGTAAAGGTGATCTGCAGGGCATCATATTCATCCTTCAGGGTCTGGTTGGCTCTTTCAAGGTCACAAAGCTTAGTGCGCAGGTCTAGGCACTCCGTCTCCAGGTCAGAGATAGTCTGCAAACATTCTGCAATTCTGGAAGCATGACATCAGAGGACGAATAGTACCTCTCCAGAGCCCTGTGCCAGAGCCCTGTGCCACAGCCAGACGCATCTGGCTGAGTGCTTAACACTTTGTGTCTGTTACATCTTTTAGCCAGGCCCATCCCCATGGTTTACAGGATAATCTATTAGCAGAGGAAACACCTAAGGTGAAATTCATCCTATTAATGACTAGGAAAAACACGATGTGAAGGAAGAAACTTTCAATGCTTAGATTGGTAAAGGGGATTTAAAAGGAGGCTGGAAACCCTATATATTTCACCAGCTCTGACATTTCCCGAGCAAGAAAGCCTGAGCAAGTGCCCCGCCTTTCCAAGCCTCTAGACCCCTTTCCACATATTAAGGAAACCCAAGCACCCACTACCCCAGCTCCAAGGTCTCAGGATTCAGAGTCCCCATTTTTCTTGTCTGCCAGGCTTCTCCCTGATCAGCAACAGTTTTGCTCACAAACTCATTCCCCTTTTCCCAAGGGCCATGCACTCAGCTATCCTGGCCCTACCACCTCCACCACAGGAACATACTAGCTCCCACACACAGCGGCCACAGGAGAGCTGCTAGTGTCTCTGGGACACTTGCAAGAGCCAAGGTGACTTCCCTAGGAGGATGCTAGAAGCCTGCGGGCACTGTCCTTGCTTTTTCCTTCTCAGAGCTGGTAGAAAAGGATCCCAGAGCGTGCATGCACTGAAAATCAAACTCTCGCTAAGTGCACTGTGGCCACTCACTGCCACTGGCCCTGCTCACAAGAGGTCAGCAGAACAAAGGACATGGGACCCAATGACCAGGCTCCAAGGAGGCGGGATCTCTACTCACTTTGCTTCATTCATCTGCATCTCCCTGTCCTTCCGCTGCATTTGGTTATTCAGGTCAATCACCAATTGAGCTAACTGGGAGATAAAGAAGAATACTTTCATAAATAAAAATTTTAGGACCTCATTTGGAAACTACACAGTGGGTGGTGATTCATTTTTAAGAAAGAATAAATGAGCTGGGTGACAGCAAGGAGCCGAGGCGCCTATGGGGACACAAAGGGGAACTGTCCCTGCCACTCCCTGTTGAAGGACAGCTTGGCTGGAATGAGAGTGTTCCAGGTGCCTGCAGGGGCTTGCTGAGGACAGCTGTCTACTCCTCAACCTCAGCTACCTTTTTGGAGACTCATTTCTGCTGAAAAGATAATCAATTCAGCTGCACTGATGGTGAACTGTATTTTCCCAACTGGAGCTTTGCTGTAAGACCACCATCCAGGCGAACACAGCCTAGGACTTGATTCTTTCTCATGAACATCTCTGAAATTTCAGGGTTTGTACTGAAAAGCTTTATGAAACCATCAGTGAGGCCTTCAGCGGGCAAGGTAGCAGGGTTTTCTGTTCTTTAAAGCCTCTCCACTCTTGCCTCTCATGCTGATTTTGGAGCATGGTAACTGGCAGCACTCTCAGAGGACTGCCCTTCTGGCGATGGGCCTCAATCTGCCTGGTCTTTTCATTCTGTTTTCCTCACCCTTTTATTCCTATAGAGGGGACTTTTGATGCCACATATGGCTAAGGCTGCTGCCAATTCTGGTGAGAAGTGACTGAGCTCCCCCGCTCCCCACAGGACTCTCATAGAGGGCAGAAGACAGATGAGGAAAAGGGCTAGCTTTACCTCCCCACGTTTCTTGTGTAATTCAGTCAGTTCCTCTTGGTGCTTAATCCTCAGTTGGGCCATTTCTTGTAGCTGACTGTCATTCCATGTGCCATCATGTCCGGGACTAAATTGGCAAACCAGGCAGATGAAGAGAATGTGCAAAAAAGGGAGGGGGAAAAATGAGACTCCAAACCTTTCCAATTAGGCAATGAAACCATAACTCCAGAAACATGTTCACAAAGCCAATAAACCATTCGGGTGTCTCCTGCAACTGTGGTTACAGGCACTGTGAGTGGAAAGGAGGAGACGTGAAACACATGAAAAAAGCAAAGCAACTGTGACCACCAGGCACGTCAGGAATAAAGGGTGGAAAGTTCCTGAATGAAGTCCCAGTAACAGGCGCCAACGAGGCCCACTGGCTCAGCAAGGACCTGAGTGCCAAGGATGCAGCAGTGACTGCAGGGCTCTGCTTTCACACAGCTGACAGTCAACTGAGAGCATGTGTGAGGTCAGGAGTCACATGTGCTTGCAGAAAACTCAAGCAGAAGAAGGGGAACAGAGGGAGGGCGTCCTATTTTAACATAATTGAGGAGGGTTTCTCCAACATGACCCATGACTAGAGACTGTAAGGAAGTGAGGAATAAGCCATGTGGACCCTTGAGGGAAGGGCCCTCTGGGCAGAGGGAGCAGCAGCAGCAGGGCCTGGAAAGGCGTACAGCGGGTGGTGTATTTGGAGGAAGGGTGACTGAAGCCCCAGCACAGGGGGACAGAGGAGTGTGGTCAAGGACAAGGTGGGGAAATGATGCAGAGCCTCGTGGGCCCCTCTGAGGGCTGTGAGGTTTACTAGGCGTGAAGGGAAGCTGCTGTAGGGCTCTGAGCAGCTGAATGACTTAGGTTTTAAAAGGAGAGCAGATTGCAGTGGGGTAAGGGCCGAAATAGGAAGACCAGCCAGCAGGCTACTGTGTAGTGCAAACATGGGACAGTGCAGCTCAGACCAGGGTGGGAGCAGTGAGGTGAGATACGGTCTGATTCTAGATCCATTCCAAAGATAGCGCTAACAGGACTTGACTTTGAATTGGCTATGGGGTGTGAAGACAGATAGGAGTCAAGGATGACTCAAGGCTTTTGGCCTGAGCAACTGGTAGAAGGTAGGTGTCACACACTGAAATGGGCAAGACTGTGGGAGGAGCAGGTTTTGGGGGAGGCCTAAAGAGTTCAGTTGGCCGGGCGCAGTGGCTCACGCCTGCAATCCCAGCACTTTGGGAGGCCGAGGTGGGCGGATCATGAGGTCAGGAGATCGAGATCATCCCGGCTAACAAGGTGAAACACCGTCTCTACTAAAAATACAAAAAATTAGCGGGGCGTGGTGGCGGGCACCTGTAGTCCCAGCTACCCGGGTGGCTGAGGCAGGAGAATGGCGTGAACCCGGAAGGCGGAGGTTGCAGTAAGCTGAGACTGCGCCACTGCACTCCAGCCTGGGCGACAGAGCGAGACTCCGTCTCAAAAAAACAAAACAAAAACAACATAAAGAAAAACAAAAGTGTATCAAAGAGTGACAACAGAAAGTGTTAACCACGTTCAGAGGCAAAGATTTCCCCAGACAAGGATGGTTTCATTTTGGGAGGGGTTTCCAAAGAGGAACTAAAGTAGGAATCTCCTAGGAAGGGTAAAATGGAGGCAAGATCATCAGGCAGAGGAACCTCAGGATTAGATGCTTAAACTTCAAAGTCTACCAAGACACAGAACTCAACAGAAATGCTAGGAGAGACTAAGGCAAGCAGGATACAGCTCTCTCCATGACCGAAAGCCTCCAAGGACTTCTTATTTTACTTACAATGAATATCAGCCCACTAAGGTGCTTCGGCAAGTAGAAAAAACAATCACTTGGAGGGCATGTTTCAAGCACAGATTCCTAGAGCCCACTAACAGGTGACCTGGTTTCCTAGCAAGCCCAGCAATTTCTCACTTTCTGCGCTCTGGTGATGGGAATGTTGCTGGTTCCAGGAAGTCTGAGTAGCAGTAAAGGTGGTAGTGCTCAAACTTTAGAGGTCACTACTATCAGCTAAAGCATTTCTGAAAACACAGATTATCAGGCCCCACCCCCAGAGTTTCTAATAGTGTAGGTCTGAGGTGGGGCCCAAGAATCTTCGTTTCTAACAATTTCCCAGAAGATGTCACTAGTCCAGGAACCATGCTTAGAATAAACAATTTCAAGGCTGAAGAGTTTTATTTTAAACTGTAGGCAAAGTGATGAAAATACTTGAGAAAGTCTGATAACTGATGCAGATCACTATTTAAGCAGTGTGCAGTGTTTTACGGTTAATTAGGATGAGATAGGCAGGAACTTTGGAGGGACAGGAAGGAGGAGAAAGGAAACCAACAAAGTGCCCAGCTTCTGTGAACACCTTTACGTTCTCTAGCATATGTCCCTTTGAGTTGGTCTCCCCCACTAGACTCTACTCCTCCTCAGACCAGGGACTCTGGCTCACTCATCTCTACACCCCTAATGCCCAGCCCATACTGCGGTCACAGGAGTCTATTGAGTGAATGAGGCTCTCACCACAGTCTGGGAATAAGAAGATAAATAAACAAAGGAGGTGGCAAAATAAATGCAAACCAAAGGATGCAAGAGGCTAGGGGGTGGATAACCAATGGGCTTGGTGAATATGGAGAATATGAGGAATAAAGGAATATGGGGAGGGGAAGATCTAGAGGGAAGAAGGAACCATGGATGACTCGTGGAAAACAACAATACCGTGAATGGAAACGAAGTCAGAAGGGCAGGCTTATTATGGATAATGTTTGTGGAAATGGAAAGACTGAACAAGGGGTAACCTGATGAAGCCCACCGTTCAACCTGCCTTGCCTGCTTTTCATCACTTTTTTCTACTTCCAAACTCCCACTAGCAAGTCGAGTTGCCAAACAATACATAACTAAACTCCCACTAGCTTCCTTATCAACAATAACTGACTGTGGCTCACTACAATAACTGGTGCTTAAAGTTTTTCTCCAGGAACTAGGAGGCAGCTCTTGCTCATAAAAGTCAGTTGAGACCCCCAACCCTTCAACTGGGCCTGTGTGAATGCCCAAGAGGTGATCTTTTGACATCAGAGGGCCAAAACACTCCTCCCTCAGATGGTGCTAACGCCACCATTTTCTGCATGTGTCCTGTGAGGAACCACATAGCTAGATAATGCTTGCGTGGAAGCCCCAATTATCTCATCTTTCCTACCCACCAATCACCTACCTCTTCCCACACTTTAGACCACCCTGCTTTCTATCACATAAGTACCCCCAATCCCTATTTTCAAGGAGGTGGATTTGAGACCTGTTCTCCTGCCTCCTTGCTTGGCCACATTATGAATAAACTCTCACAAAACCCATCATCTCAGTGATTAACTTGCTGTGTGTAGGCTGAATGAACCTGGTTTATAACAAGACCTCCAACTAAATGACCATCCCACTGGGTGTGGTGGCTCATGCCTGTAAACCCAACACTAATGGAAGGTTGAGGAGGGAGGATCGCTTAAGCCCAGGAGTAAAGACCAGCTGGGTAACACAGTGAGACCCCTATCTCTACAAAAAATTAAAAAATTAGACTGGAATGGTGGTGCACACCGGTAGTCTCCCAGCTACTCAGAAGCTAAGGCAGGAGGATTGCTTGAGCCTGGAGGTTGAGGCCGCGGTAAGCCATGATCATGCCACTGCACTCCAGCCTGGGCGACAGAGAGAGACCCTGCCTCAAAAAAGACTATCCTAGTGAAATTCAGCCAAAAGAACAGCTGCATATTCCAAGCACATAAGTTTGGCTAACAGACAAAGAATACAAGAATATAGTCACCAAGGGTTTAATCACATAGAAATGTTTTTAGTTTTCAATTGGATGAATTTAGATGAAAATGGTGAAACAGCATTATCTACACCTAAAATTAACCAAAATACTAAAACCAGTATCTTAAGTACTACAGAAGGCCTCCCAGGGCCACAGCCAGGCAGGATCTCCTGAACTGTTACAAAGCAAGGATGGAAGCTAGGCCCTGCCAAGCCATCTGTTTTCTGGTATCTTTCCCACTCCATCCTCTACCAGGAGACCATCCTGCCAGATGAGGAGACATGAGAGCAGCTACAGCTCCAGGAGTAAATACATCAGGCTACAGCTACCATTTCTAGATACCATAAATCACCAACCTTGTTTTTACAATTGATAAATGTGTGGAGATTTCAGAGCAATAATGGCTACTGTTCCAATACAAAATTTAACATGCAAACACAATGAATATTATGGAAGAGGACCATAAGACTTCAAATATACATAAATGCAAATGACCCAGTGAACAAATACCGTACCATGAACACATACGTATTTCATGAAATATTCTATTAATACACTGATATATATATATATATATATTTTTTTTTTTAGATAGAGTCTTGCTCTGTTGCCCAGGCTGGAGTGCAGTGGTGTAATCTTGGCTCACTGCAACCTCCGCCTCCTAGGTTCAAGTAATTCTCTGCCTCAGCCTCCCGGGTAGCTGGGATTACAGGTGCCCACCACCAAGCCCAGCTAATTTTTGTATTTTTAGTAGAGATGGGGATTCACCATCTCGGCCAGGCTGGTCTTGAACTCCTGACCTCGTGATCCACCTGCCTCGGCCTCCCAAAGTGCTGGGATTACAGGCATGAGCCACTGTGCCCAGCAAACATTGATATTTTTCTAATCTAGTTCTTAAAGCAAAATAAGAGCTTATTGCAATCTGCTAATTTGATTTCACAGTCTACTAAGACTGATGTTCCTCTACTTACTGAGGCTATGTCTCTTTAAACCCATCAGAAGTTGAAAACATATAGTAGGTTGAAAATACATTCAATACATCTCACCTACTGAGTATCATAGGTTACACTTACATTAGCCTACAGTTGGGCAAAATCATCTAACACAAAGCCTATTTTACAATAAGTTGTTGAATATCTCATGCAATTTATTGAATACTAAACTGAAGGGGAAAAACAGAACGGTTGGATGGATACTCAAAGTACAGTTCTACCGAAAGTGTATCGCTTCTGCCCCATTATAAAGGTTAAAAATTGTAAGCTGGGCCGGGCGCGGTGGCTCACGCTTGTAATCCCAGCACTTTGGGAGGCCGAGGCGGGCGGATCACGAGGTCAGGAGATCGAGACCACGGTGAAACCCCGTCTCTACTAAAAAATACAAAAAATTAGCCGGGCGCAGTGGCGGGCGCCTGTAGTCCCAGCTACTCGGAGGCTGAGGCAGGAGAATGGCGTGAACCCGGGAGGCGGGGCTTGCAGTGAGCCGAGATTGCGCCACTGCACTCCAGCCTGGGCGACAGAGCGAGACTCTGTCTCAAAAAAAAAAAAAAAAAAAAAATTGTAAGCTGGCCGGTCATGCCTGTAATCCCAACACTTTCGGAAGCCAAGGTAGGTGGATCATTTGAGGTCAAGAGTTCGAGACCAGCAACATGGTGAAACCCTGCCTCTACTAAAAATACAAAAACTAGCCAGGTGTGGTGGTGGATGCCTGTAGTCCCAGCTATTTGGGAGGCTAAGGCAGGAGAACTGCTTGAACCTGGGAGGTGGAGGTTGCAGGATGCAGTGAGCTGAGATCATGCCACTGCACTCCAGCCTGGGTGATAGAGCAAGACTCTGTCTCAAAAATGAAAAAAAAAAAGGAAAAAGAAAAATTATAAGTCGAACCACTGCAAGTTGGGGACCATTTGTATGTTGAAAAAAACACCAACCTAAAAAGGATCAAATAGATCCACACTGCACAAAAGCAATTTTTGTGTATGTGCCAATCAATCCTGTATTAACAGGATCTACATAAACCTGCCCAGAAATACTTAACTTGTCTGTGATTATTTAAAAACAAACAAAGAAACAAAAAAACATGAATCTTGGCAGGTTAGACGAGAAACTGACCTAGGGTTACCACATGAACCTGCCTTAAGAAATTTCTCAAGCTGAGAGCACTGTACTGATAATAACCTTTCTAGGTATATACATACCTTTTAAAAAACAATTTTAATTACATGGTTTTAGTTCTTATTTGAAAGGAGCTGACAAAAACCGGAACACAGAAATAGTACTTGATTTGCTTTTAAATTAGAGAAGTGACAACTGAACTCAGATAAATTTCATTAGAGGAGACATAAATAATACAAGTTCGTTTCAAAATACCTTATCTCATGCCTGTTTGGTACGTCATGCTTTTCAGCCTGTAGTTTCTGGGCCAATACTGAATGAAGATCTGACTTTTCCAGCAATTTGTTATCTATTAAAATAAAAAAGTCAGAAATTAAGTTATTTATTATAACGTATGTACACTTGCTAGGTACCTACCTTGTCATGTATTGAAGGATAAAATACAGGAACATACATTTCTCAGCTATAGTAACCTACAGAATCACCTGCAAGAATGTCTTCCCTATTAAAGGGAGCTGAAAATGCTTTCCACCCCCGAAGTTATTTGTTTCTACCTTACGAGGAAAAAAGAAAAAGAAACACACTAAACACAATGGCAAAGTGAAATGCTATGTACCTTTAAGTAACACAGGAGAACTGTACCATAAATTGATATATCTAATTACTTTTTAGGTCAGGGAACTAGAAATACAAATGACAGTCCCCAACATGGAGTTAACATTTAATTCAGTCAAGTATAAAAAGGTACAGAGAATACACTCTGTACTCATTTTTATGAATGGTGTCACAGGTGGTGATACATGAGTTAAGTCTTAAAAAGATGATGGGCCATGCAGGAGGAATAACAGAGTCTTTTGGTAAGTGGCTGGAAATAAAGGTTGGAGCCAACACAGGAAAAAGCAGGATCAGAAATTTAGACTTCTTCTTACTGGCAATGATGAAATAAGAGATTATAAAAGCAGGCCGTTACACTAACAGATTCGTATTGGTAAAAAGTCAAAGATTATTCTGAGGCTCCTCGCTCAGGCAACTGGGCGGAGGATGCTAACGTGTGAGAGAACACAGGAGGGGAGAGCTCAGACAGGAAATGAGTTCTCTTTCCAAACGTAATAAATTTGACAGGAGACAGAGTACAGAAATTCAAAAGACAGGATTAGAAAGAATATGTGGTTAAAAGTAATAGGCACACAGGCCTATTACTGTGGCTCACGCCTGTAATCCTAGCACTTTGGAAGGCCGAGGAAGGCAAATTACCTGAGGTCAGGAGTTCGAGAACAGCCTGGCCAACATGGCAAAACTACTAAAAATACAAAAATTGGCCAGGCATGGTGGCACTTGCCCATAGTCCCAGCTACTAGGGAGACTGAGGCACAAGAATCGCTTGAACCCGGGAGGCAGAGGTTGCAGTGAGCCGAGATCGCGCCACTGCACTCCAGCCTGGACGACAGAGCGAGACTCTGTCTCTAAATAAATAAATAAATGAAATGAAATGAAAAATAAGAGTAATAGGCACACAGGCACCAGTAAGATCAGAGGTGGGTACCTGTTCTGCAGGTACCAAGCAGAACAAGGCTGGGTTTATGCTAGTGACTATTCCTGTTAAAAGAGCTTGTGTCTCCTTTTAAAGAGTTTTGAGTCCCACTTCTTGATACCTGAAAAGAGAATTCCTGGGTAGAAACACTCTCATCTATTATTAGTCAAACGAATTAGCTCAGCCAAACTGGACATTGGTTTCAACCTGGCAAATCATGATCAAGAGAAAGGTTTCAAATCCACCAGTGTCAAAGGGCTCTTGTAAGACCTTCAGATGTTAAACCAAAGCTTAGTGCCCTGTGATAATTTTAGGTTCTTTAAAAAAACACAGGCATTCAAAAGGAGTCCTTCCTAAAGGTTCCTCCTTGAAGAGAAGGCTGGAGATGGAGGGAAGTCTTTCCCCTCCCCCTACGGCTTCTTTTCGCCTTTCTCTTCAGACTCCAATGCACGGACTGAACAGGGAATAGACTCCAGGTTGATGGAGGATCAGAACTTGACTGGCCTGGGAAGGCTGGAATGAGTGGAATGAAGGTTTTTCACAAACTATAATAGAAATGATCTCCCTAAATGTCAATCCCTCCACCTAAACAGAAGATCTTAACGTGCAAAGCCTATCTCACTCTCCTGCCCCTTGTCAGCTTCTCATTCCGGTCTCCTCTCCTGGTCCCTCAGGCAGGCATTACTCGCTACTCTAGCACCCTTTAAAGCTATCTTCTCTCCACAACTGACCTCTTATTCTGACTGTTCTACGTGCTCCTGCCCCATCAAGATGCCATTTTCAAAGTGCAGGAAAACATTCCATTTATGTCAAAGAGATAACGCTTTACAATTACAAGCTATTATACAGATGGCTTTGAAAGCACTTATATGCACAGCACTGTTTTTATGAAGTGGGCAGGGCAAGCTTCATCCCCATTTTATAGATGAGGCAAAACAGACTCAGAAAGTAAGTGAAAAGGTTCAGTGAGGGGTGAGTCAAGCCTCCAACCCAATTTGACTTTCAAAGGATATTAGCTTTTAAAGCATAAGCACCTAATAAACTGATTTATGTCATCTGTCAGGGAATCATGTTTTGAGTAAGAGGGACTTCTCGTGCTTCTGGCTTTCTGAAACAGCACTGTTCTTCAAGGCCTCCTAGAACAGCAAAGCATCCCCCTTTCTTAGTTTTGTTAAAACAATGGGTGCAGTGAAGGCAAAGAACCATTTGCTAGGGGAGCCAGTGAGAAAAGCAAATGCAAAAGTTAATCAACAACCCTGAGTTCAAATCCCAGTCCTGGCTGGGCACGGTGACTCATGCCCGTAATCCTAGCACTTTGGGAGGCCGAGGCAGGTACATCACCTGAGGTCAGGAGTTCAAAGACCAGCCTGGCCAACATGGTGAAACCCTGTCTCTACTAAAAATACAAAAATTAGCCGGGCGTGGTGGTGCTTGCCTATAGTTCCAGCTACTAGGGAGGCTGAGGCAGGAGGATCTCTTGAACCTGGGAGGTGGAGGCTGCAGTGAGCTGACATCATGCCACTGCACTACAGCCTGGGTGACAGAGCAAGATTCTGTCTCCAAAAAAAAAAAAAATCCCAGTCCCACCATTAACCTGCTGTGCAACCTCAGAAGTTACCTAATCTCTCTTGGGCTCAGTCCCATGTGTGAAAATGGCAATAACAGTTCCTGCTTCATACATAGAATTTTGGGAAAGATAAAATGAAATAAGACATGAAAATACTTAGCTCAGTACTAAAATTTGTCTGCACCGTAGAGTCATTTGGGAAGCATCAAAAAACACTGATAACTTGGCATGCAGTTCTAGGCTTAATCACACACACACACACACACACACACACACACACACACACACACTGATACTTGTGTCCTAACTTCATATATTGTGATTTAGTTGGTCTGGGGTGTGGCTTGGGATTTGTAATTTTTTAAAAACCCATAGGTGATTCTAATATGCAGCTAAGTTTGAGAACTACTGATTTTGCACAATCAGAATGCAATAAAAGGCAGCAATTATTATTTTGAATCTCATCATCAGCATAACTTGAGAAAGTTGTCAGGTTTACTTTCAGGGGCAGCCGGAACCACCTTAGGACCATTACAATTTAGGTAAAGGTGCAGACATTTTTGTACCCTTAAGCTGCAAGCAGTAAGGGGAAAGAAAAGCACCTCTTTCATACGGAAGATTTCAGTAACAGTAAAGGTTCTGTCCCGCCTAAAAGATATTAAGATATTAACACGAAGGTGGGGCCAGGCTCGGTAGCTCACGCCTATAATCCCAGCACTTTGGGAGGCCGAGGTGGGAAGATCGCTTGAGCCCAGGAGTTGGAGACCAGCCTGGGAAACAGTGAGACCTCGTTCCAAAATTTTCTTTTTTTTTTTTTTTTTTAAATTAGCCGAGCGTCTGGGCGCGCGTCTGTAATCCCAGCTACTGGGGAGGCTTAGGTGGGAGGATCACTTGAGCCTGGGAGTTTGAGGCTGCAGTGAGCCGTGATCTCCGCCACTGCACTCCAGCCTCGGCGACACAGCGAGACCCTGACCCCCCATCCCCCTTTCCCCGCAAAAAAACCCACCAAGGTGGAGTAACGGAAGTAAGTTTGAGGAATCAAAGGCCACCCGTTCCAGTGCACTGAGAAGGCAATGTTAATTCGGCGACTGAAAGTCAACGACCGTTTCATTAACATGACCCCATAGATGGGATGTTTCTGGGACTTATTTAAGTGCATAAGCATTGTATGAGCTGCTAGGATTTACAAATACAATCACGAACTGTGCCTCCCCACAAAGATCGTACAATTTAGTAGGGAAAATCCTCCAAAGATAAAACGCAGGTTAGAAAAAACATTTAAAAGGCGTGCGGCGTCCGAAGAGCGGGGCACCCGGGGCGGCCGCCATGCGTGCGGGCGGCGCTGGGGACTCGGCCTCAGGTTCCCGCTGGCGCCCCGCATGCCTCCACGGGCCCGCCCGCCCCGCTCCCAGCCCGCACCGGCGCCGCTCACACTGCAAGATGATCTCTTCGAACGCCTGTCTCTGCAGCCGGTCCCGGCGCCTCAGCTGCTCCGAGATGTGGCGCTTCCAGCGGGGGAAGTCAGCGGCGCGGAGGCCCGACGACATGTCGCTTGCGCCCCGGCACCTCAGCGCCACCGATGAGAGTGGGGGCTGGCGGCCACAGCCTGCAGCATGAGGCAACCAGCAGACGCGGGAATGCCGGCAATCCCAGAGCTCACCTCCACACACTGGCCGTCCCCTAGGCCATCCGGGACGGTCTTCCGGCTCCTGCAGGAAATGGTTTTCAAGAGGGCCGGAAGACCCTCCCCCTCACCCAGCGTATTACGCCGCATGGGCTCGGGGCCGGTGCCTACGCAGGGCGCTCGCTAGTGACGCCAGCTTGTAGCCGGAAGCGTCTGCGGCGGAGAGGCGGCCGCTTGGGGGCGTGCGGGCCCTGCGCAAGGCCCAGCTCGCGGCGGGAAGGAGGCAGGAAAGGGGCCTCTTCCGCCTGACTGCTTACTTTTCTTTGGCTGCTTTTCAACCCTTTTCGTGTTTTCTTCCTTGGCCTGTCTCCCCCCACTTTTTTTTTTTTAATCGCAGTTTAGGAACAAATGGGGTTCCCTCCATAGTAGCTCTGTGGCTGTGGATGAGTGACAAGCTCCCTAGGCCTCAGTTGTCTAATCTGTAAAATGGGGACAGTAATGATACCTACCTCAGAAGGTTGTCACGAATACTAAAAAGAAAAACCTATGTAATGCAGTCAGCACTGTGCTTGGTACAGGGGAAACCTAAGTTTACAAAGACACCTGGTGTCTTCCCAAGGCCTACCCTGACAGCAGGAGCATTGCCATCTTGGCCAACTGCCACCATTATAAGTTCCCCTTGATTAAAAAACCGTCCAAATCCAACCCAAAAACATCAGCCTAATGGCTGTCAGCATAACCAGAAACATTCCAACTCTAAGATAAACCCACTTCCAACCAGAAACATGCCCAGCCGGAGATAGCCTCCCCTCTGACCAGAGACTTTCCAACCCCACAATAAACTTTCCCTCATATAGAAACATTACGAACCTGCAATAAGCTCACTGCTTCGTGAACCCTTAAACACCCTTAGTGTGTAAGAGAAAACGCTCCTGACCAAAAAAAAAAAAAATCGACAAGAAGCCCCTCTCGGGTGTATTCTCCAAAATAAACCTGTCTTTGTTAAGCTGCTTTTCATGTTTCTTTCTTGTTTCTTAACTCTTACATACCCAAAGTCAGTGTGCTTTGGCAAGAGTGTCCCACTGAACTTGGAAACAGGTTTTGTGGTTTGTTTGGGGTTTTTGTTTTTGTTTGCAGTGGAGAAGAGGACTGGAAACAGGAGCTAAGAAACATGTGAATCATGTATCAGAGTTTGTCTTCATCGTTAGAATCCTAGAAATTGTGGCCTGACAATAAATGGAGCCTTAGAAGGTAATCTAAGGCTGTAGATGTTGAAAGGGGGAGATGAAGACACACTGGCTCCTGAGAAAGTTGTGTCTGTGAACAAGCTCAGTAGAATGGAAAACCCAGTTCTGCAATAGAGTTGCTGGAGCTCCATCTGCCTTTAACAGTTAGTAAATTTACTGCATGAAAATGGAACCAGACAAAGTAAGTGGCCAAAAGAGAGGAAAGGAATATCAGAAACTACCTTCTCTTCCAGTGTGTCTCAAGTCCAGGGGAAGGTACTTCAGAGACAGATAAGAAGAACTTAGGCTGAGGAGAGGAGGACAGTCAGGCTTCTAGCACTGTTGTTAAAGATGTTTCACTGGTAGTCAGTATTGAGTGGACTTGAAGTCGTTGGAAGGATCCAATGGGATCAGAAATAGAAGTGACTTCCTCACGCACTGAAGAAAATGAAAAAATTCTGAAAGTGACTGAGAATGCCTTCAAATGCAGCAGTGGCACCACCCTTAAAAGACCATTACACCAAATCTTGACAGTTCAGCATGTTAATTTTCAACATTTATGATTAAAATATGTTTCCAAGGCTGGGCATGGTGGCTCACACCTGTAATCCCAGCACTTTGGGAGGCCAAGGTGAGAGGATCACTTGAGCTCAGGAATTTGAGACCGACCAGCCTGGGCAACATAATGCAATTCTGTCTCTACAAAAATACAAAAAATTAGTTGAGTGTGGTGGCATGTGCCTGTAATCCTAGCTACTGGGATGGGGCTGAGGTGGGAGGATTGCTGGAGCCTAGGAGGTCAAGGCTGCAGTGAGCTGTGATTGCACCACTGCGTTCCAGCAGCCTGGTCAACAGAGCGAGACCGTGACTCACTCTCTCTCTCTATATATAAATATGTTTACAAATTTGCAGTTTGCCTAACCAGCAATTCCACTTGCAGGAATTTATGCCAAGAAATACTTGGACACATGTCCACATACAAAAATCTCTGTTGCAGCATTGTTTTTAGGTTGGTGTAAAACTAATTGCAGTTTATAATAATGGTGAGAAGTTGGAGAAAAAAATCTACATTTCCAACAATAAGAGATTGGTTAAATTACTGTACATTTATTGCTGGAAATTGTTGATAGTAACAGCAGTATATGTCATAAATCAATTTATATAAAATGAGTGTGTCCCTAGCTCCTTGTAGATAAATATTTGTTGAACACATGAAGAATAATTTCTAAAGAAACGATATGAAGCCCTGCCAGTCCTGCCCTCTTCCTAACTCACCAGCTTTATCTAGCACACAACCGCAGCCACACTGAAGCCTCCTACTTCCTTCTGCTTACCGTGCTCCCTCTTGCTGCAGAGCCTTTGGATTTACTGTGTTGGGCACACCTTCCCTTCTGACTTCTCCAAATTAATTTCTGTGTGTTCATTCTCATTGCAGTAGTCACTTCCTCGCAACAGTAGGATAAGAGACCTTCACAACCAGATCTTATCTCCCTGTTACACGTGTACCTCTCCTTTATAGCATTGATCCCAGTTATAGCTTCACATATATTTGTATCATTACTTGATTAAGGTCTGTCTCCCCCAGTAGACTGTAAACTCCATGAGACAAGAGCTGTGTCTGTTTTTGCACATCATTATATCTCCAGCAAGAGTATGAAGCCCCTTTATGTTTTAGGTGCTCAGTAAATGTTATTTAATTAATGAATGGAATATGTGAAAATACTAATAATAGTATTATCTGTAGGCAGTGGTATTGCTGGTGTTTTTTTCTTATATGTGTATTTTATATGCATTTTCTAATAGGTAGACATATATATATACTATGTATGCATGAAAAAGTTGGGCTGGGCGCGAGTGGCTCACACCTGTAATCCCAGCACTTTGGGAGGCTGAGGCAGGTGGATCATCTGAGGTCAGGAGTTCATGACCATCCTGCCTAACGTGGCAAAACCCCATCTCTACTAAAAATACAAAAAATTAGCTGGACGTGGTGTCAGGTGCCTGTAATCTCAGCTACTTGGGAGGCTGAGGCAGGAGAATCACTTGAACCCGGGTGGTGGAGGTTGCAGTGAGCCGAGATTGTGCCATTGCACTCCAGCCTGGGCGACAGAGTGAGACTCTGTCTCAAAAAAAAAAAGTTATAGAAATAAACACATATTTATTGATAAAACCATTTATTTCAAAGCATGGTAGACTCTGGGAGATCAGGAATAAACAGGAACACTTCTACAGTGCTATGGGCTGTGCATTCTTCTGAGTAGTAGTTCACATATTATAACTCATTTCCTCCTCAATAACCCTGCTCAGTAGTATCTTCATCCTTATTTACAGACGAGGAATCTGAGGCACAGGGAGGTTAAGTAACTTGCGTGAGGACACCTGGCTAGTAAAGTGGCAAGACCTGGGTTCAAATACAGGCAATTTAATTCTAGCATCTGTGCCTTTAACCACTGCACTCCATCATCCAGTCTCTGTTCTGGCTGTCACTGCAGTCTACTGGATTAGAATACATGAAACAGAATAATTTTTAAGTAATATATGACTCACTTCTAAATTAGCCAATAGGGAGGGCAACCTGATGAAAAGCAAAGTCAGTGATGGGGAGGCTTCAGGTGTGTTCACAGGCCCCGAGGGGAATGACTGGATGGAGGGTGAGTAATACAGGGGATGAGTAATAGGAAGGAGGAGGAAATAGGTTGTCTGAATACTCTGGTGACAAATAACAGATCTTGAGAGTTTTTATATTTGTTCTGGTAAATAGTGATTGTCCAAAGGATTCAGCATGCTTTGCTGGGAAGCAGCATCCGTGAAATGGAGTCTGACTGCCTATAATGGATGTCAGATAAATGTAAAATATCCCAAGATGCTTGTAGCAATATGTTAAGCCTCACAACTTTGCTCACAGGAAGTAGAAAAGGCATCACTTATCAAAGGACTCTTTTTTTGTGGAAAGTCTAGTTTCACTGAAACAAAGTACCACCAGCTTCAACATAACAGCACTTCTGTGGCAGCATTTCCATTGCTAAAAACTTCCAAGAGATTCTCACCTCCATCATTGATGCCTACACATCTCATCTGTGAGATCCTCTACTTATGCTCCAATTCAGAGGAATTCAAGGGCCAACCTTCAAACTACTGTCCGATTTACTCTTTTCTCTGCCCTTTGGGTCTTCCTGATTTCCTTTACCTTCCACTCAGCAGGTTAAAAAAACAGTGCAATTCCAGTGTGGGTTGGGCACAGGGATGGGCATCCTAACTTCAAAGAGCTCACTCTAGGAAGGGAGATTGGAACATGTATCGTTTATGGATGCAAGGAATATAAAGTACAAAGAGCCGGCCTGATGGCAGTACCAAAGGGATTCAGTTCTCTTCTGTTGGTTTTTCTCTAGCTTTTATTCTTAAAAATCTCATTTAATATTATTCTTTTAAAAAATTATCTTAGTCTTTCTTCATTTCCACTCCTTTTCAGCTCTTCCCAAAATTATATTACTCAAAGTGAAAATAAACTAAGTTAACTGTGTTACTGTGTTAACTGTCTATTGTATAAACCCGACAGCTGCTAGAGTAAACCAAAGGATAGTCAAGAAACCAGGTAACACAGGTTTCCAGCCACAGCGCTGAGCCTTCCAAACCTTATTTATTTATTTATTTATTTTTATTTTTTGAGACAGGGTCTCACTCTGTCACCCAGGCTGGAGTGCAGTGGCATGATGTTGGCTCACTGCAACCTTCGTCTCCTGGGTTCAAGCAACTCTCCTGCCTCAGCCTCCCAAGCAGCCGAGATTACAGGCGTCTGTCACCACGGCCAGCTAATTTTTTGTATTTTCAGTAGAGACGGGGTTTCACTATGTTGGCCAGGCTGGTCTCAAACTCCTGACCTCAAGTGACCCGCCCATCTCGGCCTCCCAAAGTGCTGGGATTACAGGAGTGAACCACTGTGTCGGGTCCAAACCTCATTTCTTAATATGATAATAGCAATGCTCCCTTATAGGCATATGTTACTTGGCTCTTTTGCCCCTTGTTTTTCTTTGTTTTTTTTTTTTAGGGTCGTTGCGTTTGTGTGTGTATATATATATATATATATATGCACACGGCAGGAAATTTTCATTATAAAGAATCTCCGTGTACATAGATTAAACCACATGCAGGTCATGTCCTTCACTCCATATATATGTTGACACTCAGATTTCATGTTGTTTTATTTCATTTCTTGAGACAGGGTCTTGATCTATCACCCAGGCTGGAGTGCAGTGGCGCGATCACGGCTCACTGCAGCCTCAAACTCTCAGGCTCAAGCGATCCTCCCACCTCAGCCTAATTTTTTTTTTTTTTTTGAGATGGAGTCTCGCTCTGTCACCCAGGCTGGAGTGCAGTGGCACGATCACGGCTCACTGCAGCCTCAAACTCTCAGGCTCAGACGATCCTCCCACCTCAGCCTAATTTTTTTTTTTTTTTTTTTTTTTTTGAGACAGAGTCTCGCTCTGTCGCCCAGGCTGGAGTGCAGTGGCGCGATCTCGGCTCACTGCAAGCTCCGCCTCCCGGGTTCACGCCATTCTCCTGCCTCAGCCTCTCCGAGTAGCTGGGACTACAGGTGCCCGCCACCACGCCCGGCTAATT
The DNA here is from genome assembly GCF_009828535.3 of Hylobates moloch. Classification (NCBI taxonomy): domain Eukaryota; kingdom Metazoa; phylum Chordata; class Mammalia; order Primates; family Hylobatidae; genus Hylobates; species Hylobates moloch. The sequence goes on from NW_026652276.1 coordinate 8,489,085, forward strand.
TTTTGTATTTTTAGTAGAGACGGGGTTTTCACCATGGTCTCGATCTCCTGACCTCGTGGTCTGCTCACCTCGGCCTCCCAAAGTGCTGGGATTACAAACGTGAGCCACCGCGCCCGGCCTGTTTTTTTTTCTTTTGTAGAGACCGGGTCTTACTAAGTTGCCGAGGCTGGCCTCAAACTCCTGGGCTCAAATAATCCTCCTGCCACAGCTTCCCAAAGTGCTAGGATTACAGGCATGAGCCACCTTGCCTGGCAGATTTCATTTTATTTATTTATTTATTTATTTATTTTTTATTTTTTAATTTTTTTTGAGATGGAGTCTTAGTCTGTTGCCCAGACTGGAGTGCAGTGACTCGATCTCAGCTCACTGCAAGCCTCTGCCTCCCAGGTTCAAGCAATTCTCCTGCCTCAGCCTCCTGAGTAGCTGGGACTACAGGTGCCTGCCACCAGGCCTGGCTAATTTGTATATTTTTAGTAGAAACGGGGTTTGACCATGTTGGCCAGGCTGGTCTAGAACTCCTAGCCTCAAGTTATCCACCCGCCTCGGCCTCCCAAAGTGCTGGGATCACAGGTGAGAGCCACCATGCCTGGCCAAATTTCATACTTTTAATATGACGTCTGAGGAAGTGTTATTATCATTATACTACAGTACAAGCATTTTAGTAACGTTTCAACTTTCTTGGAGATCTTTATCTCCTCTGCATATTGGCAGCCAGTGTCTGGAATGCTGGCCAGAGGATTCATCATGACACCTCCAGCAAGCTGGGAATGTGATCTGTGGTGGAGGTGGGGAGGCTATCTTCCTTGGTTTGTTTCTTTGATCTTTAAAGAGATGATAAAATTTCTCCTAGGCATTACTGCGATCTCCCACTACAAATAGTAGTTAACGTTATGGAGTGATTTTTACATGTCAGGCACTGTGTTACGTGAATCAACTTATTTAATTCTCACAACACGATAATGTAGGTACTATTAATATTTCCTTTTGGAGATGAAGAAATAGACATATAGAACTTAAATAACTTGGCCAGGCATGGTGGCTCATGCCCGTAATCCCAGCATTTTGGGAGGGTGAGGCAGGTGGATCACCTGAGGTCAGGAGTTCAAGACCAGCCTGGCCAACATGGTGAAACCCCATCTCTACTAAAAATACAAAAAAATTAGCGGGGTGTGATAGCAGACTCCTGTAATCCCAGCTACTCGGGAGGCTGAGGCAGGAGAATCGCTTGAACCCAGGAGGCAGAGTTTGCAGTGAGTCAAGATTGTGTCATTGCACTTTAGCCTGGGAGACAAGAGTGAAATGCCATTTAAAAAAAAAAAAAGTAACTTGTCTGGTGTCACAAGTTAGGAAGAAGCAGAACTGAGATACAGTCAAGGAAGCCTGGTGCCAGAACTCACCTGCTTCACCATGCTACTGGCTGTGTGTCAGGCTATGAGGGCTGAGACTGTCTGTTTTAGGTTGAGACTGTGTATCAGTTAGAATGTTTTTGATAGCAAGTAATAGAAGTGCAATATGAGCTACCGTTAAGGGAAAAAGGGGGGTTATTGTCTGGATTCAGGGTGCTGCAGAGACTGGCAGCAGAGCTGTGGCTGGATCCCAGGAATCACTGCAACCAGGATGCAGATCAGCCAGCGTGCTCAGCCCTTTGCATCTGCTTCTCTGTAGGTCGCTGCTTCCTTCTCCTCTCTTCTTGTGGCCCAGCCATTTGTGTTTTGCGGTTCTCCCATCCTCGAGGTAAAGAAATAGCTCCTCTGACAGCTCCTTAGTACACACAAGCAGCCAAACAGAGCTGGCGCCTCTAAGCTCCAGTTCTCAATTCCTGGGAGAAGACACTGATGGACCAGCAGGTGCCCATATCTAAGAATCCTTGTGGCAAAGGGGCAGGCCAGTCTTCCCGGACGGCTTCCTTTGGATGGAGGGGAAGGGGCAGCTCCCAGAAGGGACAGGTAGAACACATCTTCTGTTTGGCCTGGCTAGCTCGCTCTTTCTCTCCTTCTCTCTCTTTCTTTCTTTCTTTCTTTCTTCTTTCTTTCTCTTTCTTTCCTTCTTTCTTTCCTTTCTTTCTTTTCCTTCCTTCCTTCTTCTCTTTCTTTCTTTTCTTCTTTTTCTTTCTTTCCTTTCTTTCTTTTCCTTCCTTCCTTTCTTTTCTTTCTCTCTTTTCTTTCTTTCTTTCTTTCTTTCTTTCTTTCTTTCTTTCTTTCTTTCTTTCTTCTTTCTTTCTTTCTTTCTTTCTTTCTTTCTTTCTTTCTTTCTTTCTCTTTCTTTCTCTCACTCTCCCTCTCCCTCCCCCCTCCTTCTTCCCCCCTCCCTCCCTCCCTCCTTCCTTCCTTCCTTCTCTCTCTTTCTTTCTTTTTTTTTTGAGACGGAGTCTCACTCTGTTGCCCAGGCTGTCGCCCAATGCAGTGGTGAGATCTTGGCTCACTGCAGCCTCCACCTCCCGGGTTCAAGGGATTCTTGTGCCTCAGCCTTCCGAGTAGCTGGAATTACAGGCATGCGTGCCACCACAACTGGCTAATTTTGGTATTTTTAGTGGAGATAAGGTTTCACCATGTTGGCCAGACTGGTTTCAAACTCCTAAACTAAAGTGACCCACCTGCCTTGGCCTCCTAAAGTGCTAGGATTACAGGCATGAGCCGCCGGGCCTCGCCTTCCACCTTTCTTTTGTTAACAAATTTTACCCTCCTGCTAGTTAATGGGATTTCTCCACCCTTTCCTGCATCAAATTGGCCCCAGGGGTAGGCATAGGAACACTTCTCAGTCACCAGCCTCCACGGGAATTTTTAAAGTGGATCCAGGGGAGAGGGTCCGTTTTCTTCTTTGGTCGCGAAGTCTAAGGATCTAGAGCTAGATCTGCTAGTGGCTGTGTCCCCTGTCTCATGAAAAGGCCAATCTGAAAACAATGGAGCAATCCTACAGAGAGAAGTAGAGATGAGAAGCCAGGAGCCCTGATGAAGTTAGAGTCCCTGGTTCCAGCCACTCCTGCAACTAGCCCAGCCCTATTCTCCCCACCAGGATTTGAGCCAACACAGTCCCGCGGGTCACTTAAGCTAGTTTACACTGGGCTATTATCTTCACTCGCCACCCAAGACTAACGCAGGCAGGAAAGCCCAAGAAAAGACCAGGGCTGCGCAGACAAAATGACAGTCACTAAGTCAAGCTTTTCCACTTTAAGATATTGACAAGGGGGAGTCAACCGACTGCTCTGCCCGCCATGCGGTTTTTGTGTTTACCAGCAATCCATGTCCAAGCTTCTTGGGAAAAGTTTCTGGATCTGGATCGGAGATCTCATGAACTTCTAAGTAAGTTAAGCTCTGCTCTAAATAATAGTATCTGCAGGTGGGAGAAATTTCGAATTAAAAAAATCACAACTCCCAAAAAATCATAACCCCCCAAAAAAATCATAACTCCAAAATTACAGTTAGAAATATTAGAATAGGCCGGGCATGCTGGCTCATGCTTGTAATCCCAGCATTTTGGGAGGCCAAGGTGGGCAGATCACAAGGTCAGGAGTTCGAGATCAGCCTGGCCAATATGGTGAAACCCTGTCTCTACTAAAAATACAAAAATTAGCCGGGCATAGTGGCGGGCTCCTGTAATCTCAGCTACTTGGGAGGCTGAGGCAGGAGAATTGCTTGAACCCAGGAGGCAGAGGTTGCAGTAAGCCAATATTGCACTACTGCACTCCAGCCTGGGTGACAGAGCAAGACTGTCTCAAAAAAAAAAAAAAGAAATATTAGAATAAACCTAGAATATTAGAAAATACTGCTGCTGTCATACAACTATTTCCTCTTTCCCCCCTAAACAGAAAGTGAAGGGACACCATTTCAAAACGCACTGTTCCGGTGACTCACGAAATATGAATAGCTCTGCAGCATATCTAACCACTACTGCATTCTAGTACAGCAGAACCAGACAGTATGCAGCAGTGGAATCTGATTTTGATTCAATCAATAAATAAATATCATATGCCATGAGATATGGGTCTTTGCTTTAGTATCAAGTTGACATTTTGTCTTTATAAGGGCCAAAAATGGGAACAGCGATTTGTCTTTCTAACTTGCTCTGCAAATCTGAACGCCCAGGCACTTTGCCTTTGAGAGGCTCATCCCCAAATCAGGAGGAGTCGCCCAGTGACACAGCTTCCCGCAGAGATGGAGCTCCAGGACTGGCCCCTCTGCATGGCATGTGACGTCCCACGCACTCCAGCTTTTTGTCTCCGAGCCTCTTCTTTTCAATAAGGAAATACTTCCATCCCAAAGAGCACACTGGACCTCAGTTTCTTATGAAGCTTCCCCACAGCTAAAATTTCCTTAGAAATCCTTGCATATCTCCCTTCATTTTGTCAAATAGTCTGCATGGATAAATGGCTTCTCCAAACACCAGGGAAACCCCAGCGCATGGGGTTCTCCTCGTTCTCCTGGAAGTGTGGGACAGTCCAGTCCAGGGCAGAACGGTCTAGCCTGTGAAGCACAGGAAGGACCTTGAAAAATGTTCAGTTGTCCTTTGCTTCAGGCTTAAGAGATCTGGCCCAGCCCTTACAGAGTCCACACTGAGGTGGAGATTCAGGAGTGGCTTCCATGGTCTTTTCAACTTACCCCTGAGCTTTCCCTAGGGCCTGGGTCTGCCCAGACCATGGAGGTACATTCCTTAATCATACCCTGGTGGGTGGAGTAGGCCACACACTCTCCCTTACACAGTCTCCCCCTCCCCACGTTTTATTTTCTTTTCTTCTTTTTTTTTTTGAGATAGTTTCGTTCTGTCACCCAGGCTGGAGTGCAGTGGCATGATCTTGGCTCACTGCAACCTCCACCTTCCAGGTTCAAGCAATTCTTATGCCTCAGCCTCCTGAGTAGCTGGGATTACAGGCGTGTGCCACCACACCCGGATGTTTTTTTTTTATTTGTAGTAGACACAGAGTTTCGCCATGTTGACCAGGGTGGTCTTGAACTCCTGGCCTCAAGTGATCTACTTGCCTTGGCCTCCCAAGGTGCTGGGATTACAGGCGTGAGCCACCACGCCCAGCCTTCTTTACTTCTTTTTTTTTTTTTTTTTTTTTTTTTTTGTGGCAGAATTTTGCTCTTGTTGCCAAGGCTGGAGTGCAATGGCATGATCTCAGCTCACTGCAACCTCTGCCTCCTGGGTTCAAGTGAGTCTCCTACCTCAGCCTCCCGAGTAGCTGGGATTACAGGCATGCGCCACCACACCCGGCTAATTTTGTATTTTTAGTAGAGACAGGGTTTCTCCACGTTGGTCAGGCTGGTCTCGAACTCCTGACCTCAGGTGATCTGCCTGCCTCCGTCTCCCAAAGTGCTGGGATCACAGGTGTGAGCTACCATGCCCAGCCTTCTTTACTTCTTTTTATCTCTCTTCCTTCAAGGCCCCATCTCCTTGGTGTCCGTGATCCCCACCCCGATTAAGGTTTCTCAGTTAAGGGTGTGTGTATTGGAGGCAAGAGGAAGTGACCTTTACGGTTTGGTCAGGAAGTGGGGTACTGGGGAAGTATCTAAAAGACAATAAGCACTTTGATTCTTGCTAGTGACTCTCCTTTGCCTTATTAAGCTGTAAGACTATTTTCCTCCTTGCAAGTCTTAACTTCTCTTACAGAAGCCCAGCACCCACCTCACACCCATTACCTTAATCTTAAAAGTTACCATCTTTTAAGCTTAAGGTAAACTCATCCTCTCACTCAAGGAAGAATTAAAGTAAGTTACAATCTGCAGATTTGCGAACCTGAGCATCAGTGGATAATTATGATAATTTACAGTGGGGATTAGAGGGACAAGCAGCCTTAAGTCAGCATTCTTGCGTCAGCGGTATTTACTCCTTGACATTTTAAACCAGGGATCAGCAAAATATGGCCCGCAGGCCAAATTCAGACAGCCATCTGTTGTACAGCCCTCTGTGCATAGGAGAGCTAAGGGGTGGCTGAGCTGGGATCATTTGAGCCCAGGAGCTTGAGGCTACAGTGAGTTGTGATAACACCACTGCACTCCAGCCTGAGTGATGTGTGTATATATATATGTACACACACACACACATATGTATCACTCATATATATACATACATATATATGTATGTATGTATGTGTATATATGTATACACACACACACACACATAGAGAGAGAGAGAGAGAGAGAAAGAGACACGTAGTCTCGGCTTATTATTTCAGATAACAGAGAGTCCCAAAGTAGGGTGGGCTTCAGGGTTGGCTGTGGATGGGCTACACTGTGCCATCCAGGGCCCTGGGTCTTTCTACCTGTCTGCTCTGCCCTTCTTAGGGATGGTGTCATCCTCAGGCTGATGGAAAATGCCCGCGGCAGCTCCAGAAAACTTATTCAAATCCGAGCATGACCTGAGGAACAAGATTCTCTCTTAGGAATGTGAAAACTTTCCCCAGAAGCCCAGCAGACATCCCCCTTATATCTCATTGACCAAAACAGGGTCACATGCTCATTCTTGGCAAGGGGGGGGGCATCACCTTTAGACCCATCTTGTTCATCCTCAGGCTGGAGGGTGAGGCTGGCTGCCCTAGAGGCCTGTGGCTCAGTGGGAAAGGGGTATCCATGGTAGCTCCTCTCCAAAGCTCCCCTCACTCCCAGTCTGCCACACCATGCCTCCTGGTGATCCCTGGACTGAGTCTGGGCTGCTCCTATGTAACTAAAAAAATGTGGAGGAAGCGTCTTTGCACAAGGTTTAAGGCTGGGTTATAAGAAGCCTTGCAGCTCCTTCTCAGTCTCTTGGAATGCTTGCTGTGTGATAAACCAGCCAGCATCTACAGAGCTCGACTGCAGGGAGACCACCATGCTGTAAGGAAGCCCAAGATAGTCATGTGGAGAGGCTGTGTGGAGAGCCAGCAAGTGAGAGAGAGAGAGAGAGCCTTGGGTGACAGAGCGAGACTCCGTCTCAAAAAAAAAAAAAAAAAAAAGAGAGAGAGAGAGCAAGAAGAGGGAGAAAGACACACACGTGCGTGCATGCACACACACACACACACAGTGGGGGGAGGGGGAGAGAGAGATACCGAGATATCGAGATACTCAGCCAGTTTCCACTGTTCTGGACTCATGAATGAAGAGGCCACCTGGGATGTCCAGCTCAGTGGAGGCTTCCAATGACCCCAGCCTCAGCTGCCATCTGACTGCAACAACATGAGAAACCCCAAGCAAGAACCATCCTGCTGAGCCCAGTCAGCCACGGAATTGTGAGACAGGATAATGAATTGTTGTTTTCAGTTTTGGGGATGGTTTGTGATGCAACAATAGATAACCAGAATAATATCTGAAGGAAACTGGGTCTTTCTCAGGAAGGAAGAAGCAGGAAATGGCTGCTGGGTAGGCGATCAATGGTGTGTCCCCTTTACCCTGTTGGGAGTGTGCACAGAACACCACGTTATCCTCAGAAGACATCTGATGAGCGTAGAGCCAAAGCAAGGGTGAATGTCTGCAGGTGGGATCACTTTACATCGTCACCGTGGGATCCGTTTTTCCCACCATGTGAAGGAAACTAGTTATTGTCAGAAGAGACCATTGGGATGAAAAGTGTGTATCTTCAAAACCACTAAAGAAAAACTCAGTCTGTACCTTCTATAATAACAACTAGTAATGCCAGTAACAGAAGGTAACATTTATTGGATGTATACAATGTGTGAGGCTAAATGCTTTACAATTGTTCTCTTCTCAGTTTTCACAACAGCATAGTTGTGTTGGTGCTATTGCTGGCTCTACTTCACAAGGACAATGTAGCCTGGGTTCTGGGTTCAAATTCTGAACCCACTTATCACCTCTGATGTCTTAGACAAGTTGCTTAAACTGTGTGCCCCAGTATTAAATGAATTAATACTGACAACAGTGTCTTGCACACAGTAAGTGCTTTATAGGTATGGCCATTATTATTATTTCAGAGGAAGAAAGTGAGGCTCAGAGAGACAGGTAACTTGTCCAAGGGCACATGATGGGTAAGAGGTAGGCAGATTTCAACCCAGCCTGTGGACTCCATAGCCTGCAAGCTTACCAATCTGTGCTTTCCTTCTCCTGCTTCATAAAAAAGAGCCTGTGTGTTGACCTTGAACTTGTATCTCTCAGATCTCCTGCTGGGGGAAATACAATCACCTGACAGCCCTTGATGCTGTGCTCTGAATCCACCACCACATTCAAGCTGCGTCCACATTTCTTACCACTGCTCCCAACCAAGTCCACACGAAGTCCACACCACTTCGTCCCTGTGTGGACGAAGCACAGCAGGGCTGCTAAGGCAGAATGACTCCTCTGACACGTGGGACTCCTCTGATGAACTTTGCCTCAAGGATGCTGCTATGGACTGAATGTTTGTGCCCCTGCCCCAAATTCATATCTTGAAGCCATAATCCCCAGTGTGATGGTATTTGGAAGTGGGACCTTTGGGAGGTGCTTAGGTCACGAGGGAAGAGCCCCCATGTATGGGATCAGCACCCATTCATGAGGTGAGGACCTTATAAAAGAGGCCCCAGAGAGCTGCCTTGCTCCTCCTACCATGTGAGGACACAGTGAGAAGTCTACTGTCTGCAAACCAGGAAGAGGGTTCTCACCAGATACTGGATCTGCCAGCACCTTGACCTTGGACTTCCCAGCCTCCAGAACTGTGGGAAATACATTTCTGTTGTTTATAAGCCACCCAGTATATGGTATCTTATTAAAGTAGACTGAACTGACTTAGACAGATGCCTATCAACCCTGCCCAAACTTTGTTAGAATGTGCGGCAGGCTGAGAGTCTTCCTATCTCACCTTCCTTCCCTCTCTCCTTCACCAGGGTCAGACCTGCATCATGGCCTGACAGCTCTCCCAGCCTCCTCCTGTAATCTCCCCATCTTCCTGCACAGGCACCTCCTTCAGTAAATCTCTCATGTCTAACCCTGCCCTAGAACGTACTTCTTTGAGAACCAGAGAGGTTTGGATGGAACCCAAGTGATAGAAGAAAGTGGGAATGAAAGGAGCTGCCACCAACACTGCTGTTGACATTTTGGGGGTCCTGACTCTTCCCAAGTCCACTTCTCTTTCCCTCTAATCATGTCATGTGCCTGGGTGGCTGTGCTTCTATCCTATGACTGAAGCTTTCTGGCCAAGAGCTTTTAGAACCAGCCATGGACACCTAACTGGGCCCAAATCCTCTCTTAGGGGAGAGTGAGGAGCCGGGCCTCCAGGTCTGGAGCAGTCAAGGGCTGAGTCAGCACCATGGCAAGACAAAGCCAGGGAGAACCAGGAATAGACAGAGGACACTGGGCAGAGCAAGAAACAGGTGGGCAGAAGGAAACGTCCAGAGAGGACCAGGGCCCAGAGAAGAGCCACCCGCTGCCTGACAACCTTGTTCCTGGCTCCATGTGGCTGAGGCCTGGCTAGCTAGACTCTTCATCAGCTCTCCTTTTTTTTTTTTTCTTTTGAGACAGTCTTGCTCTGTTGCCCAGGCTGGAGTGCAATGGCACGATCTTGGCTCACTGCAACCTCCACTTCCCAGGTTCAAGTGATTCTCCTGCCTTGGCCTCCTGAGTAGCTGGGATTACAGGCATGTGCCACCACACCTGGCTAATTTTTGTATTTTTAGTAGAGACAGGGTTTCACTATGTTGGCCAGGCTGGTCTCGAACTCCTGGCCTCAAGTGATCCACCCGCCTCAGCCTCTCAAAATGCTGGGATTACAGCGTGAGCCACTCTGCCTGGCTGAGCTCTCCTTAGGGTTAGGTTACGTAGTCTCCGTTTGGAGCTAGTTTCTCTTCCCCATAAGCAGAAAGCCTTGACTGAAATGGAAATTTAGAATTTTAGAGCAGGAAGACCCCTTAGACATCATTTTATGGCAAAGACGCAAAAGCAGGACATTTCCACCCTCTCCTGCTGCCTTTACCAAGATCTGAGGACGTGAACTCCTGTGCGTCCTGGGAAGAGGCCCAAGAGCTGCTCCCGAGTCCTAGGTGGGAGTGGGAGAAGGGCCCCTAGCAGGAGGAGCGTGGCCTTGCAGAGCCCTTCTCGGGCCCTGGTGGATGACACTGCAGTGTGGGGGATCCGCCCACCCTCTCTGCCACCCCCGGCGGTGGCCTCTCATGCCACAGCTGAGAGGGCAGGTCTCCTGCGTCCAGGCCTGGATGGAATCTCCTCCATTCCTCCCAACAATCTTGCCTCCCCATGGGATGTGATTTCACAGCTTCTCCAAGGTTGATGGGTGGGAATTTGCTTTACCTTTGGGTAACTAGAAAGCCTGTTTCTGTTAACTTTCCCAGAGTAAATAAAGTCAGTTCCAAAGAGGCCACCTCCAGAAACGGAAAGCTACCAGCAACCTTCTAAGCAGCTTTCCTGCTAAAAATTAAAGAGGGAAAACCTAAATCCCATTTGAGGTGAGCCCTTGTTTTACTGGTAGAAGTTTTTTTTTAATTTTTAATTTTTATTTATTTATCTATTTATGAGACAGAGTCTCATTCTGTTGCCCAGGCTGGAATGCAGTGGTGCCATCTTGGCTCACTGCAACCCCCACCTCCTGGGTTCAGGCAATTCTCATGCCTCAGCCTTCCGAGTAGCTGGGATTACAGGCGCACATCACCACTCCTGGCTAATTTTTTGTGTGTATTTTTAGTAGAGATGGGGTTTCACCATGTTGGTCAGGCTGGTCTCGAACTCCTGACCTCAGGTGATCTGCCCACCTCGGCCTCTCAAAGTGCTGGGATTACAGGCATGAGCATGTGAGCCACTGCACCCGGCCAGTTTTTTTTTTTTTTTAATGAGTGAATACCTTACCTGAAAAATATTCATAAATATGGGTTTTATTCTAGTTGAGATAGAAAAAAACACTGTACTTTGTGTTGATTTTTAGTGAGTGAAGTTCAAGGAGGAAAAGTAACAAGAGAATTCGGAGAATTTTGAAAATGATTGTTTTGAATGTTGAGTTTTTGAATTTGGGAGATAAGATAGCTGTTACTATGGCTTTATGTTAACAGCTAAAGCATCCAGCAAGGGGTAAATGATGGCCCTGCAACCCCAGGCACAGGGGAAATTTTTGGAACATGAAAATAGGAGTTTTAGAAACATGATTCAACTGTCAAAACACAACAAATCAGCAATTCCAATTATGAAACTAAATGCCAGTATTCTGTTTGTTGGGCCACGGAGTGTATGTGACAAGAGTTATCCTTGTGAGAAAAAGTTAAACCAGGCCAGGAGCTGTGGCTCACACTTGTAAACCCAGCACTTTGGGAGGCCGAGACGGGTGGATCACATGAGGTCAGGAGTTCAAGACCAGCCTGACCAACATGGTGAAACCCCGTCTCCACTGAAAATACAAAAATTAGCTGGGCATGGTGGCGCATGCCTGTAATCCCAGCTACTTGAGAGGCTGAGGCGGGAGAATTGCTTGAACCCAGGAGGTGGAGGTTGCAGTGAGCCTAGATCGTGCCATTGCACCCCAGCCTGGGCAATAAGAGCAAAAAGAGCAAAACTCCATCTCAAAAAAAAAAAAAAAAAAAGACGTTAAACCAAAGAAAAACTTTGAGAGAATCTGTTGCTAGCTTACCTAAGTAACCTCTCCCTCTCCCTCTTCCTGCCATGTGAGTCCTGCTCGTGAAATCTCTATGGCTGGGTTCAAAGACTTTTTCCCCCTGCATTTCAGATTTTTTGGTAGGATAAGGTCCTAGCAGGGACTCTAGAAGAAAGGTCAAAGATGATGAAGATATCAAAGCCTCTAAGGATCTAGCCTTGTAGCTTTCCACAAAGGTTTACCACTTCACATTTCCACCCACAGTGCAGAATGTGCACCCTAACCACAGCTTTACCAGTTTTGGTATTACAACAACAAGAAATTCTTGTTGGTTTCATAGATTGTGATAGTATCTGACTGTTGTTTGAATTTGCATTTTATGGGTAAAATTGTGGATTTTCCCACATATTTGTTATTTTCTGTTTTTTTCTCTTGGGGTAATGTCTGTCTAAATACTTCGCCCATTTTGTATAGGCAAAGAATAAAAAATTACCTGTGAGTTATTTGGGGGGAAAGCTAGCAACATATAATATTTTTGGTACAAGTTTTCAGGATTTGTCTAAGAGACATTCTTTATAAGGCAGACAGGAGGTGGGTGTGGATGGGGTCACTCAACTTTTGAGTGTCAGGAAGCCTCTTATAGGAAGTTATAAAAATTCCTCCCTTAGTGCTTATGAAACATTGTGGTATCTGAGTGTTTCCATATGTTGGCATTTCCGTTATCTTTGGATGAAAAGTTGTGCTAACTAAGGTATTATCATAGGGGTGGGTGGTCACTACTTGCCCAAGCTGAGACTTCTGTGGGAGAATAAGACAGAATTATTTTAGAAGGTCAAGGAAAAGCTTAGTAAGTCCTCAAGTAGAGCAGCTGTGCAGGGCAGGACGGCTTCTGAACAGCCACACCGAGCACAGTGTAATGACACCCTTGCATTCACTGGCCCAAAAATTATATTATACCTCGAGGTAGTGGTGCCCCTCCTGCAGGCCCCGAGTCATGCCTAATGGCTTGGCTAGTAACCTTTTATGTAATCTATTTCTCTGAGCTCTTGACCTACTCCCTTCTTTGAGTCAGGGCCTCTTTGAGACTTAATTCAACAAATATTCATGGTGTGCTTATGATATCTCAGGCACTATTCTGAGTGATAAGCCTATATAAGTATCTCTGCCCTCAGTGAGCTTTCATTGTAAGGGGGAAGAAACAGATGATATTAAAAAAACAAAACAAAACAAAACAAAAAACAAAAAACACCGGCCAGTTGCAGTGGCTTATGCCTGTAATCCCAGCACTTTGGGAGGCTGAGGCAGGCAGATAACGAGGTCAAGAGATGATACCATTCTGGCCAACGTGGTGAAACCCCATCTCTACTAAAAATACAAAAATTAGCCAGATGTGGTGGAGGGGGCCTGTAATCCCAGCTACTCAGGAGGCTGAGGCAACAGAATCGCTTGAACTTGGGAGGCGGAAGTTGCAGTGAGCCGAGATTGCACTATTGCACTCCAGCCTGGCGATAGAGTGAGACTCTGTCTCAACAAAACAAACAACAACAACAATGCCCCCCACCAAAAAAATACGAAAGAAATAAATTGTCTATATTAGAAGGTGATGAGTTCTATGGAAAAAAGAAGCAGAGCCGGGTGACAGTAATGGGGAGTGGGTGGGGGTGCAGTTTCTGCATCAACGAGGTGGCCAAGATGGGCCCATTGAGAAGGTGCGATTTTAAGGCCAGGTGCGGTGGCTCACGCCTGTAATCCCAGCACTTTGGGAGGTCGAGGCAGGCAGATCATTTGAGGTCAGGAGTTTGAGACCAGCCTGGCCAACATGGTGAAACCCTGTCTCTACTAAAAATACAAAACTTAGCTGAGCGTGGTGGCACGTGCCTGTAGTCCCAGCTACTCGGGAGACTGAGGCACGAGGATCACTTGAACCCGGGAGGTGGAGGTTGCAGTGAGTTGAGATCATGCCACTGCACTCCAACCAACCTGAGTTACAGAGTGAGACTCTGTCTAAAAAAAAAAGGAAGAAAGTGAGATTTTAGCAAAGCTCTGAGGTGAGGGAGTTGGCCATGAGGTCATCTGGGGGAGAGCATCCCAGGCAGAGGGATCAGCTAGAGCAACAGCTCCTCCATAGTAGGTGCAACTGGGCCCCCCCAGCTCCTCTGTAGCAGCGCTGGCCCCCTCCCTCTGTTGTTGAGGGGGTGTTGTCTGCTAAAGCCTCACACCTGTCCCCCTCTTCAGAGGATAGCCCTTGGCTGACCTGACCTGCTTCCTGTCCTGGACATGCCTGGGAGGGGACCAATGCCTGACTGATGGAGGCAGGGACAAGTGTCCAATCCCCTTTCCCCTGAGAGGGACCATCTCTAGGAGGAGTAATGTATGTTCCAGAGCTCCCCCTGGGATCAGGCTGGGACTAGACTTCTTCCAAGAGAATCTTTGCACAAAAACCCCAGGCTCAGGCTCTGCTTCCAGGGAACCCAGTCTAAGTCAGTCCTAAGGCCAGAGCTTGCCTGGCATGTCCCCAAAACAGCAGGCAAACCATTGTGGCTACAGCGTGTCTCCCCAGGCAGTGTTCACGTACATACAACCTTGTGCACAACTCTGCCTGAGCGCTGTGGAACCGGGTTCAGCAGCGTGGCGTCTCCTGGGCCCCCACCTGTGGTTAGTAATCACACATGTTAACTTTCTGATAAAGCATCCATTTCTCCACAAAAGAGAAAAGGGTTGGAAGGGCATCTTCTCAGATAGAACTTTCTGTCTTTAGTTAAGAAAAGATGCCTATTTGCCTCTGTCCAAAGCTGCTTTCCTGGAAAATAAGTGGGTCCATCTGCTATGGATTGAATTTTGGGTCCCCACCAAATTAATATTTTGTAGCCCCAGCTCCCATTATGATGGTATTTGGAGATCGGGCTTCTAGGAGGTAATTAAGGTTAAATGAAGCCATAAAGTTGGGTGGATTTATAAGAAGAGGAAGAAAGGTGGCTGGGCACGGTGGCTCACGCCTGTAATCCTAGCACTTTGGGAGGCCGAGGTATGTGGATTACCTGAGGTCAGGAGTTAGAGACCAGCCTGGCCAACATGACGAAACCCCAGCGCTACTAAAAATACAAAAATTAGCCGGGTGTGGTGGCACACGTCTGTAATCCCAGCTACCCGGGAGGCTGAGGAAGGAGAATCACTTGAACCCAGGAGGCAGAGGTTGTAGTGAGCCGACATCGTGCCATTGCACTCCAGCTCGGGTGATGGGAACAAGACTCCATCTCAAAAAAAAAAAAAAAAAAAAAAAAAAAAGAAGGGGAAGAAAGGGAAAGAGAAAGCAGAAATTTCTTTCCTGCTATCTCTGCCGTGTGAGGACACAGTGAGAAGACAGGCGTTTATCAGCCTGGAAGGGAGGCCTTATCAGAAACTGAACTTGCTGGTACCTTGATCTTGGACTTCGGCCTCCAGAAATGTGAGAAATAAATTTCTGTTTTTTAAGCCACCCACTCTGTGGCTTTTTGTTGTGGCAGGCTGAATAGACTCATACATTACCAAAAGCACAAAAAGCAGTTTCGAAAATTCTAGAGTGAGGTTTGCGAAGATCACTTTTCTAATCCTGTTGGTAAATAGTCCTTGCAATGCCACCACCCAGCTCCAGGGAGGCCAGCGACAGAGGGTGTGAGAACCAGGCCCCAAATTACTTTTCTACTTTCATACCTAACCATAAGATGGAAGCATTGTCTGAAGACAGACTGAGGGAGACTTTTCTCAGAATTTTAACCATTGCCTGTGTAGCTGCTGTTCTGCGAACACTGAGATCATCTCCTCTTGTATAGAAAATTAATACCAAGAGGTAATGTGTTGTTTTTTTTTTTAATGTAAAATGCTTAACCCATCTCTGCATATTCTGGCAATACAACCAAACTCTTGACAAGGAGTTGAAAAGAACAAGCTTAGAGATTGGAGACACAATTTGGACTTGGTTCCCTACCTTTCTTTCTTTCTTTCTTTCTTTCTTTCTTCTTCTTTTTTTTTTTTGAGACAGAGTCTCTCTCTATCCCCCAGCAGTTGCACAATCTTGGCTCACTGCGACCTCTGCCTCCTGGGTTCAAGCGATTCTCCTGCCTTAGCCTCCTGACTAGCTGAGACTACAGGCACACACCACCACGCCTGGCTAACTTTTGTATTTTTAGTGGAGACAGGGTTTCACCATGTTGGCCAGGCTGGTTTCGAACTTCTGACCTTGGGTGATCCACCTACTTTAGCCTCCCAAAGTGCTGGGATGACAGGCTTGAGCCACCAGGCCTGGCCTTTACCTTTCTTATATGACCTTTGCCAGTGCCCTGACCTCCCTGAACCTCAGTTTCTTCCTCTATAAAATACACATAGGCCCCACCCTACAGAGCAGTGAGGATCAAGTAGAGAACCTATGAGATAGTGCATTTTATCTTAACCCAAAGGCATCCATCTCTTCAGCCAGTACTAGCAATTCCTGGGATAGGTAACTTGCTGGATTAGAGTGGATTTACCTTATTCCTGAGTAGATTGTCATGTGGCCTTAGCCCAAGAGAAGTCCAAGAGCTCAACAAAATTTCATAATCTTGGGTGCACACCTGTGTCTGCTCACAGGTGAGAGAATAGATGGGTACGAATAAGGAAGAAAGAGCCTCTGTAGGGAGAATGGGCTAGCCAGTGCTCAATTAGCTACATCAGCATGACCTGGGGCGGGGGGTGGGGGGGAGTGTTTAAAATGCATGTTCCTAGGTTTTGCAACTCCCCTAGCTCCTCTGTCCCCTAGCTACTGAATCAGATTCTTTATGAATGGTCCCAAGACATGCACTTTTTAAAATTTTATTTATAGAGATAGGGTCCCACTATGTTGCCCAGGCTGGCCTTGAACTCCTGGGCTCAAGCAATCCTCCCATCTCAGCCTTCTAAATTACAGGCGTGAATCACTGCACCTGGCCAAG
The DNA here is from genome assembly GCF_009828535.3 of Hylobates moloch. Lineage (NCBI taxonomy): Eukaryota > Metazoa > Chordata > Mammalia > Primates > Hylobatidae > Hylobates > Hylobates moloch. The sequence goes on from NW_026652276.1 coordinate 8,505,515, forward strand.
GACCTGCATTTTTAAAACAGGTTCCTCACTAATTCTTATGTACACCTAAGTTTGAGAAGCAAAGGTCTGGTAACTAGATTAGATTTTGCAGTCACTAACAGGTTACTATAGATTTTACACCCCTAAGTTATAAGTACATGTTCTGAATAGCCTGCTTGGAACAGCTTGCAGTTAAAATTTATTCTCCGTAACCATCAGTATTTTTTTTTTCTGGGACGGAGTCTCGCTCTGGCACCCAGGCTGGAGTGCAGTGGTGCCATCTCGTCTCACTGCAACCTCCGTCTCCTGGGTTCAAGCAATTCTCCTTCCTCAGCCTCCTGAGTAGCTGGGACTTCAGGCATGTGCAACCATGCCCAGCTAATTTTTGTATTTTTAGCAGAGACGGGGTTTCACCATGTTGGCCAGGCTGGTCTCAAACTCCTGACCTCAAGTGATCCACCCACCTCGGCCTCCCAAACTGCTGGGATTACAGGTGTGAGCTACAGCCTCAATCAGTGTTTTTATGCTACTTATTGACCCCCCCAAAAAAAAAAAAATTGCAAGCTAATTATATGCCACCTAGGATTAGTACTTACATTATGTAAAATATTCCTCCAGTAATACATTATCACTCTTATGTTCAATTAGGGTGATTTAAGAGGAACAATTAGAGACTCTTTTTACATTTGTTCACTGAAAACCAAGTGAGTAAAAAATTAGGAAAGACATGCAGTGGTCTTTAGAATCTGGGCATAATCAAAACTATTGAATTATGAGGTCTGAGTTTTGTTTTGTTGTGTGGGACCTGATGCCAAGATGCACAGCAAATTAAATGGAAACATGATGTATTTTGCAATGAACAAAGAGCAAAGGTTCCATTAAATTTAGCATTCTGACTTCATTAAAAATTTTTATTCCAGCACATAGAACATGCTGTGAAAAAGAAATCGCAGAATGACATAAAACAACCTCTCTGTCATTTGAGAGTCTATATTTAGAGTCATTTCTAAGTGTTTCCGCACCACTGGGACTGTGGGAAAGATTTTCCTTTTCATTATGCAACATTATGAACCAGAACCAAAAATTTAAGACAGCTAGTTTTAATATTTTTTGTTAACATCATATTGTTGAATGGTATCATGCCAACGGCAAGAGATAATGGGTAAAAAACCTGTTGTCCATATGCTGCAGGATGAATAATAATTTCACAAGTGGAAACAAGGAAAGAGTGAGCCTGAAAAACATGAAATCTATGAAATGCAGTATCTCAGGATGGCACTCAGTGACTGCAAGGAAACAGTGCTAAGATGGTACCAGACCAGCTGATCTTACAGTTGCCATCCTCATGGGTCTTCGAAGGTAGGATTCTCAGAGCCCAGTTACCTTGAGAAAGGCTCACCCAAGAAACTTCTGGGTACAAATAGTGAAAGCCACTCTTTTCACCCGATTTTTATTTTTCATTTGCTACCTCCAATTTTCCTAATGACTCCAAAGTCTGTATTACCCTTCTTGCAAATGATTATCGGAGAAGGTAAGCTGCCTCAATGAATTCATGGCAAAATTGGGATTGGAACCCAGCTCTGGCTCTTAATCATTCCCCCACTTCATCTGTTACAGCACTTTGCCTCCTTATGAGTATGAATCCATGTGTCTAATGCTTTCAGTGGTGTTTCTCCAAATGTAATGGCCCGAACACCAGCATGAGAAGGACCTGGAGTGCTTGCTGAAATTCAGATTCCTAGGCATCATGCAGACCAACAGAATCAATCATCCTGGCAGGGCCCAGGAATCTGCATTTTAACAAGTTCCCCAGGTGATTTTTATGCATAGCAAAGTTTGAGTATTATTATCTTTGAGGAATCGAGAGGAAGCATGAGATACAGTAGCTGCCCTTAATGCTTTTACAAATGAGTTGGAGACAGCAGCCCCCACACATCAAAAGCAAAAACTTCCAGGTACTTTTGCATCATCTGCAGCAAATTGTGAAATCCCAGCCTGGCTTCCACCTGGTGCTCAGTGTATTTCTGAGCCATCCTGCCTTGTGATCAGGTGGTATTTACTTGGGGAGTCAAACCCTCATATTAACATAAGCAAAACATAATTAGAAAAATCTGTTATAAAAACCATTCTGTTTTCCAAGCCAAATATAAATTACTTTGGGGTAAGTCATGCCAGGAATTCCACTTCATCAGCTCATGCAATTAAGAATGACTGTCATGCCAATTGCTCACTATCTATTTTTCTTCATTGTTTGGGCATGTGGCCCCCCCACCATCTTTTACTCCCAGTATATGTAACAGTTTGAAAGAGTTGGCTGGGTGCAGGGGTTCACGGCTGTAATCCCAGCACTTTGGGAGGCTGAGGTGGGTGGATCACCTGAGGTCAGGAGTTTGAGACTAGCCTGACCGACATGGCGAAACCTCGTCTCTACTAAAAATACAAAAATTAGCTGGGCGAGGTGGCCGGCACCTGTAATCCCAGCTACTCAGGAGGCTGAGACAGGAGAATCATTTGAACCTGGGAGGTGGATGTTGCAGTGAGCTGAGATCACACCATTGCACTCCAGCCTGGCCGATGAGAGTGAAACTCTGTCTCAAAAAAAAAAAAAAAAAAAAAAGAAGAAAGAGTTTCCATCAAAAGATGATCTTATTCATTTTTAAACAAGTTGTGCTGGGTACTCTCCATCTGCCCCTCTTCCTCCCTGTCCATTGTCTGTTCTTCTCACTGTGCTCTGGGCTGGAGGCTGAGCCCTGGAGGACAATAACACGACCTGCCCTCTGGATTCTGGTTGGGTTTGACCAAAGGGAAGAATCAGCAGGGGATAAAAAGGCAGGAGAAAAGAGAGGTCAAAGTAACTTTAATCTACAACTTTTTAACTTCTTGGTTGTTCTTGGTTTCTTTTCTGACTGCAGCTTCTAGCAGGGGTCAGGCTCCTGGGGTCTGGCTACCACCACCTGGGGTATGCCATATCCACCCCTCTTCAGATTTAAGGAAGGTGATGGCTTCCTGCTGTTGCTAGTGCCTGGCCGCCTCCACATCCCTGCTACTTCTCTTAACGCTGCCTGCACCTCTGTAAATGGACTCTTCATTAAGGTCTCTCTTAAGGGTGCCCTGTTTCCTGTACATTTAGGCACATGTCTTTATATTCATGGGTTATGTGCATATAAAAATATCTAGTCTATTCAAATTATGGGGTTAATTTGCAAATATAATTACTGAGTTAAAATGATTGGGTTTATTTTCAAATACATAGATGTGTTTATGTGTATACACACACATACACACACACACACCATGAAAAACGTTAGCATGGCAACCTACCTTCTCCCACCTTCCTAAGGAGGAAAGGCCTTGTTGGTTCATTTGAGGGAATCAATGGACATGGACCATGGAGAAAAGAAAAAACCTATGAGTCTCAATTTCACTTTATAAACCTGGGAGGGCACGAACTAGAACAGAAAGGAATGTGAGGGAGAAGGGGTGCAGAGAGGAGAGTGGGGTGCCTAGGCTGCCCTGAAGTCCTTTGGGAGAAAAGTGGGTAGTGAGGATTTTAGAGAAGCTTTCTCTAGATTGTACAGTATGATTTTCCCCTCATTACTGCCCATCATGAAAACTTTCCGTTATGATCAACATTCCTCTTTAAGGCTGTGGGATTTTAAAACATACCTGCAAGGTCTTCGACATCTCACCCATCAAAAGGTGGAGTCTAATTCCCTCACCCTTGAATGTGGGCTTGCTTCAAGTAGAAAGCAGCAGCAATGATTCAGCACGACTTCAGAGGCTAGGTCATAACAGGCGATATGGCTTCCAGCTGGTGCACTCTGTCATTTTCTCATTCTCTCTCTCTCTCATTTCTGTGTCTCTCTCTCATTTCTCTCTCTCTGTCTCTCTCTCATTTCTCTCTCTCTCTGTCTCTCTCTCTCTCTCATTTCTCTCTCTCTCTCTCTGTCTCTTCTCTCTCTCTCTCCCCCCTGGCTCTTAGAACCCAGCCAAGGGTGTTGTGAGGAACAGAGTGAGACCCTGTCTCAAAAAAAAAAAAAAAAAAAAATCCTTCTTAGGGAGGGTTATATATATAATATTATGACAAGCACTGTGTAGGAGGTGCTTGATAAACATATATTTTGGGTGAACACATAAGCCACTTGAGGTGGGGTGTGGGACTCCAGGGGGCACACTTGTATAACAATAGCCATCGAGGGTGGGTTTGAATGCCTCCAAGGCTCTTGTTTGGCTTGGATGAGTGGACAAGTTTGGATCCGAGCTCATTTGCTCTGTTTAATAGAGAAGGGAGACAGAGATAGCTTGGTGGTATATCTATGTAGGAGGAAAGAAAAATGGGTTTGGAAGCTGGTAGTGGAATTTTTCAGAGAGAAAACTGGCTTTTTACAGCAGAACATCTCAAGGGCCATGGCTGTTGTGAAGCAGCGGCACCTCCCCCCCACCAACGCATGGCCAGGATGGGCTTTGAATAGACAGAAAGTCATGTTGCTCAAAAGGACAGGTAAGAAGATTGTGGAAAGTTCTTAAGAGAGGCAGGGCAAATGCAAGGGGCAAGGTAGTGGGGGAGCTCCAATAAAGTAGATCAGAGAGAAATTTCTGACGGCCTGGAGACTGAAGAATTCTAAAAACAAAGATTTCTTTAGCTGGATATGGTGGCATGCCTGTAGTCCTAGCTACTTGGGAGGCTGAGGGAGAAGAATCATTTGACCCCAGGAGTTTGAGGCTGCAGTGAGCTATGATCGCACATCTGCCCTCCAGCCTGAATGACAGTGAGACCCTTTCTTTATTATTATTATTATTATTTGCTTTGAGACAGGGTCTCACTCTCATCCAGACTAGGGGCAGTGGTGTGGTCATAGCTCACTGCAACCTCGACCTCCCTGGGCTCAGGTGATCCTCCCAGCTCAGCCTCCTGAGTAGCTGGAACTACAAGCATGTGCCACCATGCTCAGCTAATTTTTTTTTGTGGTTTTTGTAGAGATGGGGTTTTGCCATGTTGCCCAGGCTTCTCTTGAACTCCTGGGCTCAACTGATACGCCTGCTTTGGCCTCCCAAAGTACTGGGATTACAGGTATGAGTCACGGCACCCAGCTGACTCTGTCTCTTAAAAAAAAAAAAAAAAAAACAAAAACAGAAAAAAAAAGGTTTCTAATGGTTGTTTTTAAGTTGTTGACTGTGTGGTCTGTGATGAATCATCCATTGCCCCCCACTTTCAGTGAAGTCTGCCTTACACATGGCCTTTCGTTGGTGGTATTTTAGGGAGTAAAGGAATCAGGGCAGGGTCTAGCATGGGACAGAAAAGGGTCAGAGGACTAGAAATATGGATGTGAAACTAGAAGCTACTGAAAGACCCATAGCTCCCCCCAAAATCCCCTTTGAGTGGTTGCTCTAGAGATTTAAATATATACATATATATATATATATATATCACAGTCTGTTTAGAGTTAATATTGTACCATTTTATGTAAAATGTATAAACCTTGCCTGGGCACGGTGGCTCACACTTATAATCCCAGCATTTTGGGAGGCCGAGGCGGGAGAATCACTTGAGGTCAGGAGTTTGAGATCGGCCTGGCCAACATGGTGAAACTCCATCTCTACTAGAAATACAAAAATTAGCCAGGCATGGTGATGCGTGGCTGTAGTCCCAGCTACTCGGGAGGCTGAGGCAGGAGAATCACTTGAACCAGGGAGGTGGAGGTTGCAGTGAGCCGAGATCGTGCTACTGCACTCCAGAAGCCTGGGCGACAGAGCAAGACTCCATCTCAAAAAAACAAAAAAACAAACAAAAAACAACAAAAAATACGTGTAAACCTTGCAATCATATAGCTCCATTTACCATTCTCCCCACTTCAATTGTCGTAAGTATTACATTGGTATCATTCTAAACTCTATAATAAAATGTTATAATCATTTATTCACACAGTTATATTTTAAAGAAATTAAGAAAATTAAGATAAAAAGTCTTTTATATTTATCCATGTATTTACCATTTTCAATCCTTTCCATTCCTTCTTGAAGATCTGAGTTTTCACCTATTATCATATCCTATCAGCCTGAAGAAATTCCTTTAGGATTGTTTGTAGTAGATCTGAGAGCAACAAATTCTGTCAGTTTTCTTTAAACTGAAGATGTTTTCACTTCATTCTTAAGGATATCATCACTGGTACTAGAGTTCTAGGTTGACTTTTTAAAATGTCTCTTTCTCTCTTGAGATTTATATCATTTTGCTTGTTTCAAGATTATTTTCTTTTATGCCCCTGAGTATAGTTATAGTAGCTGCTTCAACATCTTTGCTAATTCCAGCATCTAGAATGGGGTTGATCATGGCTGTTTGTCTTTTCTCTTGAGATGGGTCATGTTTTATGGATTCTTCTTATATGAAGCAATTTTGAATGGTGTTTGGACTTTAAGAAAGATTATGGATTTTCAGAATTCTATTTTATTCTTCTGAACATTATTGACTTTTTAAGGGCAATTAATTTGGCTCAACACAAATCGCAAATTCTGTCTTCTCTAAGATGTTAAATGATTTGTCCAAAGTCACACAGTTAATAGATAACTTACTTCAGATAACTTATAGGTGAGACTTTGGCAGGAATTACTTACTTCTCTAAGTTTTCATCTAGGTTTAAAATTTTTATGCTAAAAATGGGCACTCTCTCAGCTTCCACTGGGTTCTCTTTGATGTGAAGTCAGTACTTGCAGCCCTGCCTGCAGTCTGTGCTGTTTACTGTCACTGCTCCTTGCTTGCCTCAGGTTTGTGTCTTATAGATCCTGAGTGGTGGTGGCTCATTTCAGCTGTGTCAACTTGATTAGATTGAAGGATGCAAAGTATTGTTCCTGGGTGTGCCTGTGAGGGTGCTGCCAAAGGACATTAGCATTTGAGTCAGTGGACTGAAGAGGCAAACCCACACTCAATGTGGGTGGGCACCAATTTGATCAACTGCCAGTACAGCTAGAATAAAGCAGCCAGAAGGAGATGGGAGAAGGGGACTTGCTGAGTCTTCCAGTCTTCATCTTTCTCCCATGCTGGATGCTTCCTGCCCTCCAACATCAGACTCCACATTCTTTAGCCTTTGGACTCTTGGACATAAACCAGTGGTTTGCCAGGGTCTCTTGGGCCTTCAGCCACAGACTGAAGCCTGCACTGTTGGCTTCCCTACTTTTCAAGTTTTGGGACTTGGATTGGCTTCCTTGTTTCTCCACTTGCAGACGGCTTATCGTGGGACTTTACCTTGTGATCCTGTGAGTCAGCTCTCCCTAATAAACTCCTCTTCATATATACATCTGTCCTATTAGGTCTTTTCCTCTACAGAACCCTGACTAATGCAGCAGCCCTCCAACAGGGAATGGAGCCTTTTTCTAGATCCTGAGATAAATAGAGTAGGGCTAGGGTTGCCAGATAAAATACAGGAAGTCCGGTCGAATTTGAATTTCAGATACAAACCTTGAATTTTCTTAGTATATTTTAGATATAATATTTGGGAATATACTTGCACTAAAAATTATTGTTTCTTTGAAATTCAAACTTAACGAGGCATCTTATATTTTATTTTTTATTTTTTAAAATTTTATTTACTATTCATCTCATCAAGAAGCAAGGCATCTTATATTTCTATTTGCTAAATCTTTGACAGTTGGGCACTGAGGTATTATTGCTTGTGCTCCTGCTTGTGTCTGGCAAAGTACATCCCAGAAACTGTAGCAGCCCCTCTTCCCATGGGGCCCTGGGGGAGTGTTTGCCAGGCTCTTGTTCTGTGCCAAGCACCCGGGGACAGAGTGGAGAGGTCATGCCTTGCCATGGGCCTCGGTGGTCTCTCCTTTTCTTTAGTTACCCAACATAGCCTCTCACAAATACCCTCCCTCTTCCTTCGGCTATCAAAGTGCCGTGCCGCATCCCTATTACCTTCAATAGGGATGGCACCAGGTTCAAGAGGCTGAAGAAGAGATGCAATGCCAGCAAATGGGACATAGGATTTACTGGGAACTTACACACAGTGATGGTCCATTTGGGCTCAAGACAGAGTGGAGCAGGCAGACAGGAGAACTGCCACCACTTGCAAAAAGCATGCAGTTTATACAGCACCTTCACTTAGCAACTTCTACCTGGCAACCTTCCTTTAACCCAAAACAAAGGGCCTTCATGCTCTCTATGGCCCACCTTCCACAGGATGTGCTGGGGGCTCAGATGTTCCTCAGAGTTAAGGAATGAATCTTCAGATTGGCCATGCTGTAAACTCCAAACACACATTCAGGTGCATCTGCCATGCAGGGTTGTTCTCAGGGTGTGCTTCAGTTATTGCTGTCAGGTGCAGCCACCATACACAAGAGACATCATCAGGCAGATCAACTCTGGCTCATGGACGCCTCTCGGGCCCACCTACCACTTCATGGATTGTGTGACTCTCCATTTGGGCTCAAGACAGAGTGTCCGTCCTACTGAGGAGCCTGTGAATGTGTCTGCCCCGTGCCCCCACCCCACCACCCCCGGCCCCCTACTGCTCTAACTTCACCCTACTCACTGTCATTCATGTAACAGTGTACATGTAACTCTATTTTGCTCCTAACCCCTCACCCCTACTGCTATGGTATCTCTGCACATAGGCCAAGCTAACTATGAGAGAAATTTAGAGTTTAACCTTAAAGCAGGGATGATAACAGCCACTTCCCAAAACTAGCCCCCAAGGAGATAAGGAGGGTGTGCACACAAGTAACAATATTATGTTAAAAATGTATAAGAGCATTGTGACTTGACCAGAGACAAAGAAATTTACCCTTGCTGCCACTCAGTTGTCTGTGGTCATAGATCACCTTTTGATCGCAACCCCTCTCTCTCCCCTTTTTCCCTAATATAAAAGGATTCCGAAATTCATATTAGCTATAGATGTTTCTTTTTCTTTTTTTTTTTTTTCTTTGAGACAGAATCTCCCTCTGTTGCCCAGGCTGGAGGGCTGTGACATGATCTTGGCTCACTGCAACTTCTACCTCCCAGGTTAAAGCAATTCTCGTGCCTCAGCCTCCCAAGTAGCTGGGGTTATAGGCGTGTGCCACCATGCCCAGCTAATTTTTGTATTTTTAGTAGAGACAGAGTTTTACCATGTTGGCCAGGCTGGTCTTGAACTCCCAATCTCCAGTAATCTGCCCACCTCAGCCTCCCAAATTGTTGGGATTACAGGCATGAGCCACTATGCCTGGCCCAAGATGGTTCTTTAGGGCATTAGTCCATTATCTTCTCTCTTCTGCTGGCTTTCTAAAATAAAGTCGTCTTCCTTGCCCCCATACCTTGTCTCTTGACTTATCGGCTGTTGTGTGGAGAACAGTACAAGCTTTGGCCTTGACTGCATTCACCACACTCCAGCACACCAGTTCTTTCCCTTTTCTTGAACACACCAAGCTCTTTCTCCAGGCCTGCACATCTCCTTCTGTCTGGAATGTTTTCTCCTCATTCTTTGACACTGGACCATCCCACATTACAGAACTCCAAGTGAGGTGTCCCTCTTCAGCGACGACTTGCCGAGCACCCGGGAATGTCAACCCAAAGGCACAGAGTAGACATCAGAGAGGCCAGGGGCCTGCAGAATGGCCAGGCAGTAGAACTCTGTCGGGTGTTGTGACCCACGTCATGCACACCAGTCTGCTCCCACCTGCCTGAAGGCTTTCTGGCCTTGGGAGTTGGCTTTGCTGCATAGGCCAGAAGAGCTAAGGAGTTAACGCCTCTCCCAGAGGCAGCCCTTCACTGTGACTCGGAGTTGGCATGGTAGCACCCAACTTGCCCCTCTTTGGGTTTTTTAGAGACAGGTCTCCCTTTGTCAGCCAGGCTGGAGTGCAGTGGCACAATAATGTCTCACTACAAGCTCGAACTCCTGGGCTCAAGAGATACTCCTTCCTCAGCTTCCCAAGTGGCTGGGATTACAGATACATGCCACCACATCCAGCTAGTTTTTTTCTTTGTTTTTTTGTAGAGATGGGGTTTCACTATGTTCCGAAGGCTGGTCTTGAACTCTTGGCCTCACAGGATCCTCCTACCTCAACCTCCCAAATTGCTGGGATTACAGGCGTGAGCTACCATGCCTGGTTCCTGCTTGCTCCTCTTTGCATGGGGTGACACAGGCATGTGTTCCCATCAGTGCCTGCACAGTAAGCCCAGGTGGCCACAGTGGCTCCCTGCCCATAGAACATTCTGAAGCAGCTATCTTGTCTGGGGTAAATACCTGGGGTTCACTGTCTTGCCAGGAAAATTTAGGACATGGACACACACAAGGAGTTTAGGAGCGGAGGTTTAATAGATAAAAGAGAGACAGAAAGAGAAAGAAAAACAGCTCTCTCTCTGGTGAGAGAGATGGGACTTCCAAGAGGAAAAAGATAGGAGGCTGAGGCAGGAGAATGGCATGAACCCAGGAGGTGGAGCTTGCAGTGAGTCTAGATGGCACAGGTCACTGGGGGTATGATGGCTTAGCTTGGGCTCAGAGCCTTGACACTTAGGCAGATAGTGGGAATACAGAAGTCCCCAATAAGGTTGTCCTTTTAATGAAGAGCAACCCCAAATTATTTTCCTTTCTAACAAAAAGCAGCCTGTAAAATCAAGCTGCAGACGTAGACACCAGCAGTTGTGCCAGTCATGTTCAAGATGGCGGCTCTATCTTCCCTTATCTCTGTCAGCCACATGTACAGTAAGGAGCAGACAAGATGGCCACCAGCCAAGGGGGAAGGTCATTGCATAATAAGATTAGGGTGGGGCAACCAGCGTTCCCCTTGCTATGTAAACGTCATACCTGATGGAACCAATGTGTGAGCCCTGTGTAAATCAGGCACCGCCTCTTCAAGCCTGACTATAAAGTCCGGTGCATCCCCCACCAGCCCATCTTTTTTTTTTTTTTTTTTGAGATGGAGTCGCGCTCTGTCGCCTAGCCTGGAGTGCCATGGTAATCCCATCACAGTTTGCTGACTCCTTTTTCAGACTCAGCCCGCCTGCACCCAGGTGAAATAAACAGCCTTGTTGCTCACACAAAGCCTATTTGATGGTCTCTTCACACGGACACGTGAGACATTTGGTGCCCTCAAAATCACAAACTATGCTCAACTCACTCTCTACAGTTGTTTTTTTTTTTGTTTGAGACGGAGTCTCGCTCTGTCGCCCAGGCTGGAGTGCAGTGGCGCAATCTCGGCTCACTGCAAGCTCCGCCTCCTGGGTTCACGCCATTCTCCTGCCTCAGCCTCTCCGAGTGGCTGGGACTACAGGCGCCCGCCACCACGCCCAGCTAATTTTTTGTATTTTTTTTTTTTTTAGTAGAGACGGGGTTTCACTGTGGTCTCGATCTCCTGACCTCATGATCCGCCCGCCTCAGCCTCCCAAAGTGCTGGGATTACAAGCGTGAGCCACCGCGCCCGGCCTACAGTTCTCATAACTTCCAAAATCTATTTTCTTCCTCACACCTGACACATATACTTTCTGCTCCCCAGCTCCTTCAGCTATATTCACTCTTTGTTGAGTCTCCCACAATTACCATTGTTCCTGGCCCGGACTTCAATCTGGCCTTCCACGTTATTCCGGATACCACACCTGACCCCTATGACTGTATCTCTCAGATCCACCTGGCATTCGCTCCATTTCCCCATATTTCCTTCTTTCCTGTTCTTCACTCTGATCATATTTGGTTTATTGATGGCAGTTCCACCAGGCCTAATCGCCACTCACTAGCAAAGGCAGGCTATGCTATAGAATCTTCCACATCTATCATTGAGGCTACCGCTCTGCCTCCCTCCACTACCTCTCAGGAAGCCGAACTCATTGCCTTAATTCGAGCCCTCACTCTTGCAAAGGGACTACACGTCAATATTTATATTGACCCCATATCCTGCACCACCACGATGTTTTATGGGTTGAAAGGTTTCCTCACCACACAAGGGTCCTCCAACATTAATGCTTCTTTAATAAAAAACGCTTCTCAAGGTCGCTTTACGGCCGGGCACGGTGGCTCACGCTTGTAATCCCAGCACTTTGGGAGGCATGAAAGGCATCAAGACCCATCAGGCCATCTTTGATATAGAAACAGTACATTCATTATCCTCAGCTGGCCACTCCCACCTACTCCCCCACTGAAACTTCCACCTATCAATCTCTTCCCACACAAGGCAAATGGTTCTTGCACCAAGGAAAATATCTCCTTCCAGGCTTACAGGCCCATTCTTTTCTATCGTCATTTCATAACCTCTTCCATGTAGCTTATAAGCCGCTAGCCCGCCTCTTAGAACCTCTCATTTCCTTTCCATCGTGGAAATCTATCCTCAAGAAAATCGCTTCTCAATGTTCCACCTGCTATTCTACTACTCCTCAAGAATTTCTCAGGCCCCCTCTCTTCCCCACACATCAAGCTCAGGGATTTGCCCCCGCCCAGTATTAGCAAATTGACTTTACCCACATGCCTCTAGTCAGGAAGCTAAAATTCCTCTTGGTCTGCGTAGACATTTTCACTGGGTGGGTAGAGGCCTTTCCCACAGGGTCTGAGAAGGCCACTGTGGTCATTTCTTCCCTTCTGTCAGACATAATTCCTAGGTTTGGCCTTCCCACCTCTATACAGTCCGATAACGGACCGTTCTTTTTTTTTTTTTTTTTTTTTTTTGAGACGGAGTTTCGCTCTGTCGCCCAGGCTGGAGTGCAGTGGCGCAGTCTCGGCTCACTGCAGGCTCCGCCTCCCGGGTTCACGCCATTCTCCTGCCTCAGCCTCTCCGAGTAGCTGGGACTACAGGCGCCCGCCACCACGCCCGGCTAATTTCTTTTTTGTATTTTTAGTAGAGACGGGGTTTCACTGTGGTCTCGATCTCCTGACCTCATGATCCGCCCGCCTCGGCCTCCCAAAGTGCTGGGATTACAAGCGTGAGCCACCGCGCCCGGCCATGGACCGTTCTTTACTAGTCAAATCACCCAAGCAGTTTCTCAGGCTCTTGGTATTCAGTGGCACCTGGTTTTACCTCAAACTGCCACCCTTAAGTCTCTCTTTAAGTGGATAGAAGATCTTCAGTGACAAAGTGCACTCCAATACTTTCACCCTGATGAAGTCCTATTCTTTGCTTTCCTATTCTTTGCTTTTATACTTACTCTTATTCTCGTTCCCGTTCTTATGTCACCCTCTACCTTTCCCCAGCTATCTCCACCACACTATCAATCTCAGTCACTCTCTCCTAGCCGTTTCTAATCCTTCTTTAACAAACAGTTGCTGGCTTTGCATTTCTCTTTCCTCCAAAATCACCGAGGCCTTGATTTACTTACTGCTAAAAAAGAGGACTCTGTATATTTTTAAATGAAGAATGTTGTTTTTACCTAAATCAATCTGGCCTGGTATATGACAACATAAAAAAACTCAAGGATAGAGCCCAAAAACTTGCCAACCAAGCAAACAATAATGTTGAACCCCCTTGCACACTCTCTAATTGGACGTCCTGGGTACTCCCAATTCTTAGTCCTTTAAACCTATTTTTCTCCTTCTCTTATTCGGAGCTTGTGTCTTTTGTTTAGTTTCTCAATTCATACAAAACCTCATCCAGTCCTTCACCAATAGTTCTATATGGCAAATGCTCCTTCTAACAGCTTACAATATCACCCCTTACCCCAAAATCTTTCTTCAGTTGAATCTCTCTCACCGTAGGTTCCCACGCCACCCCTAATCCCGCTCGAAGCAGCCCTGAGAAACATCGCCCATTATCTCTCCATACCACTCCCCCCAAATTTTCGCCACCCCAACACTTTACCACTATTTTGTTTTATTTTTCTTATTAATATAAGAAGACAGGAATGTCAGGCCTCTGAGCCCAAGCTAAGCCATCATATCCCCAGTGACTGCACGTACACATCCAGATGGCCTGAATCAACTGAAGATCCACACGAGTGAAAATAGCCTTAACTGATGACATTCCACCATTGTGATTTGCTTCTGCTCCACCCTAACTGATCAATGTACTTTGTAGTCTCCCCGACCCTTAACAAGGTTCTTCGTAATTCTCCCCACCCTTGAGAATGTACTTTGAGAGATCCACTCCCTGCCCCCAAAACATTGCTCCTAACTCCACCGCCTATCCCAAAACCTATAAGAACTAATGAGAATCCACCACCCTTTGCTGACTCCTTTTTTGGACTTAGCCCACCTGCACCCAGGTGAAATAAACAGCCTTGTTGCTGGTCTCTTCACACGGACACGTGAGACGCTAAGTAATCTCTCCTTTTTTTTTTAGATGGAGTCTCTCTGTCACCCAGGCTGGAGTGCAGTGGTGCGAACCTGGCTCACCACAACCTCTGCCTCCCAGATTCAGGCAATTCTCCTGCCTCAGCCTCTGGAGTATCTGGGACGCAGGCATGTGCCACCACACCTGGCTAATTTTTCTATTTTTAGTAGAGACGGGGTTTCACCATGTTGGTCAGGCTGGTCTCGAACTCCTGACCTCATGACCCTCCCGCCTTGGCCTTCCAAAGTGCTGGGATTACAGGCGTGAGCCACCACGTCCGGCAGTAATCTCTTCTTTATCATTTCTTTATGGCTTCTTTCCCTTTCCTGCCTCAAATCCTCACTCCCTTGCTCCTGTAGTGTTTCCTGTTATCCCCAAATACCTTCCTTGCACTCAAATCTTTGACTCAGAGTCTGTTTCTGGGGAACCCAAACTAATAAGACAAGTGGAGATTTACAGACCCCCAAACCAGCCTTCCCAGCAGATTTCAATGTAGGCTATGCCCAGAGAGGCCCAAATACGTGGACGGTAAGAAGTGTGGACAAAGCAGTGAGGAGAAGCAGCAGAGCGGCCACTGTGGTGCAATCGATCTAGGGGGAGGAGGAAACTCTGGAGTTTGACAGGACACAGGATGCGGGACCCCGGGGCTGGCTCTGAGCTCACCAGGGGCTTCTATGTCCTGACAGTGGAGGCTTCCTCACTTCCATGCACCCTGGTGACAGACCCATCTCCTGAGTGTCAGGCCTCTGAGCCCAAGCTAAGCCATCATATCCCCAGTGACCTGCATGTATACATCCAGACGGCCTGAAGCAACTGAAGATCCACAGAAGTGAAAGTAGCCTTAACTGATGACATTCCACCATTTTGATTTGTTTCTGCCCCACCCTAACTGATCAATGTACTCTGTAATCTCCCCCACCCTTAAGAAGGTTCTTTGTAATTCTCCCCACCCTTGAGAATGTACTTTGTGAGATCCACCCCCTGCCCCCCAAAACATTGCTCCAAACCCCACCACCTATCCCAAAACCTCTAAGAACTAATGAGAATCCACCACCCTTTGCTGACTCCTTTTTCGGACTCAGCCCGCCTGCACCCAGGTGAAATAAATAGCCATGTTGCTAACACAAAGCCTGTTTGGTGGTCTCTTCACATGGACACGTGAAACACTGAGGTGACCTGCTACATCTTTGCCCCTTGAAATGGAAGGAGCCTAACGGGCCCTGTGATCTTTCTTTGTTTTCTTTGTTTTCTTTTTTTCTTTTTTTTTTTTCTGAGACAGAGTCTTGCTCTGCTGCCCAGGCTGGAGTGCAGTGATGTGATCTCGCTCACTGCAGCATCTGCCTCCGGGGTTCAAGTGATTCTCCTCCCTCAGCCTCCCAAGTAGCTGGGATTACAGGTGCCCACCACCACGCCCAGCTCATTTTTGTATTTTTTAGTAGAGATGGGGTTTCACCACGTTGGCCAGGCTGGTCTCGAATTCCTGACCTCGTGATCTGCCTGCCTCAACCTGCCAAAGTGCTGGGATTACAGGCATGAGCCAACATGCCCAGCCGAGTCCTGTGATATTTCTCCAGATTTGTGGGGGGCACCTCCTTCCTGCTAGCTTCCTGCACGTGTGCATGCGTGCGTATTTGTGTGTGTTTGGTGTCAGAATTCAGATCTTCACCTTCTTCAGCAAGGAGTAGGCTTTTCTCAGAACTGCTCTGTGGGCAGTTGTCCACTTCTGGGGGTGATTCTGCCATTCTCTCTGCCAGATGGTGACGTTTGGGAACGTCTGGGGGTGGGTTCTAGTGTCTAGTGGGCAGAGGCCAGGGATGCTGCTAAGTGGTGCACCAGCCAGCGCCACACCGAAGAATGACCCAGCCCCACGGTCCAGAACCCCTGCCTGCGGGGAGCAGTTCCGCATGGGTTAGTTCCTCCAGCAGTTAGCCTGCAAGATGGAGGCACACTTATCCCAGGTCCCCCGTTGCTTTGTGTGAGTCATTGGTGGTCGGACAGGATTCCGGGGCTGGATTGTAGAAGGCATCCGAGGATGGGGAATGAGTGATAGACCTCACCGGCACACGGGTGCTGGGACTGTGGCTGTGCTTGGTGGCTGTGCTGCTGCAGGTGCCATGCCGCTCCTGGCAGGCACAGGGCCTTACTTCTCATGTCACAGGTGTCACAAATGGTGTGGCCTGCAGGAGTGACCTGGCCAAGGCCCTGCCGCTTGTCAGATCTGGGGCCAGGACCAGGCCCTGAGTCCAGAAACGAAGGAGTCACCTTGAGAAGGGCTTGTAAACAGTAAAAACTGTGGCCTTGTAGCTGTCGAGGCTGCAGTGGGAACACGGAGAATTACGTTGTCTTTGTGAGAGCATCTTTTGTTTTTGTTTTGTTTTTTTTTTTTGTTTTTTTTTTTTGAGACGGAGTCTCGCTCTGTCGCGCTGGAGCGCAGTGGCGCAATCTCGGCTCACTGCAAGCTCCGCCTCCCGGGTTCACGCCATTCTCCTGTCTCAGCCTCTCCGAGTAGCTAGGACTACAGGCGCCCGCCACCACGCCTGGCTAATTTTTTTGTAGTTTTTTTAGTAGAGATGGAGTTTCACCGTGGTCTCGATCTCCTGACCTCGTGATCCGCCCGCCTCGGCCTCCCAAAGTGCTGGGATTACAAGCGTGAGCCACCGCGCCCGGCCGAGAGCATCTTGTTGATAACAGTGACACGTATTGAATGCTTACCTGCAGCCAGGGCTATTTACATTAGCACGCCTTTTAATCCTCACAAGGCCACCCGGGCGTGGTGGCTCACGCCTGTAATCCCAGCACTTTGGGAGGCTGAGGCGGGCGGATCATGAGGTCAGGAGATGGAGAACATCCTGGCTAACAAGGTGAAACCCCGTCTCTACTAAAAATACAAAAATTAGCCGGGCGTGGTGGCGGGCGTCTGTAGTCCCAGCTACTCGGGAGGCCGAGGCAGGAAAATGGCATGAACCCAGGAGGTGAAACTTGTGGTGAGCCAAGATTGTGCCGCTGCACTCCAGCCTGGGCAACCGAGTGAGACTCCGTCTCAAAATAAATAAATTAAATTAAATTAAAAAAATAAAAAAAATAAATCCTCGCAAGGCCTCCGGGAGGGTGATGTTATTATCATCTCCTTTTTACAGATGGAGAAACTGAAGTTAAGTACTTAGCCATGGTCATATGGCCCTGCCAGTCAGTGGCAGGTGGTAGGGCTAGGGGCTGAACCCAAGTGTTCTGAACCCAGAGTCCAAGATCCTCAGCACCAGTCTGGTTATCATTCTGAATACTAACACTAAATCATGAAATATTTCCCAGCCAACCCCGAAAGGAAATTCATCGCCGGGGGCTTTTGTCTGCATCCCCCTTATCACTTGGCACTGTAACTGCTGGCCTGTGCATCGGCCTCTTCTGGAAGCTGGGCATGTTGCCTTCTTCTGCACAATGGTCACAGCCTGGCACATTTTTGACATGTTTAAGCAGTTTGGCTCCCGAGTCTGTGCTCTCAACTACTACCTAAACAGAGTGCTTTTTAAAAATAACAGAAGCGGGACAAACCATTTCTGGGGATGTACTCTAAATAAGGCCTGGAAATTCAATTTATAGCCCGCGCACTAAATCAGGATGCCATATGATGCAGAGGACGGCCTCTCCCGCCTGCACCTCCAGCCCTTCCTTCTCCCAAGGCCCTGCCAAGGCTGCGGGTCGGAGCGTCGCCACCTTTCAGCCACAGGAATGCGGCTCCTTCTGGAATCTAACTTTCACTTTTCTGCCTGCTCTGCAGGGCTTGGATGAAGGGGAGGCAAGACAGGGATGGGCGGGGGGATGTTTAAATCTGAGGTGGTGCAAGTTCAGGGTGAACACTGGAGAGTGAGCGTAGGTTACCTTTTGCACCCCCTGAGACTTGCTGGCCTTACCCTATTCTCGACCTTCCTAAATGCTGAGCAAGCACGTCATTGTGTGCTCCGGAGTCCCCAAGGCTCCCCATTCCCTGCAGAATGAGGCAGGAATGCAAGTCATTGACATGGTTAGGGAAGGGGGAAGAAAAAGCCAAAGGAGGGACAGACAAGTCTCGCAGGGACAGACCCATCCAGAACCGCCATGGGGTACAAAGCTGCTTCGTGGTGACTGGATCTGCCTACATGTCCCTGGTGGCCAGAAACACTGCCCAGCACTGCCCCATGAAGTGTTCCTATGCGTCCGCTGGGTCTGCTCCTATTGGCTCAAGTCATCTGAGCAGCTGTGCTCTGTGTAGCTAGAGAATCCACCTGCACCTCTGGCTTCAACTAGTCTTCCTGGCCTCAACTAACCTCGCCTCTCCTTGACCTCAACTAGCCCCTCCTTAGCCTCAAATAGCCCACCTGGCCTCATCTAGTTCCTCCTGGCCACAGTTATCCATGCCTTAGCCTGATCCAGCTCCCTGCTCTTCATGGCTTTTCACAGCCTTGACTTGCCCTCTGGATGGCCTGCCTTGTGTATGTATTTGTGCTCTTGCCTTTACCTCCGCCTTGGACATTCCTGCATCCCCGAAGCTCTTCTCTTTGCTTCTTTTCCAATGCTGTGCACCGTGCCCTCCCTCACTGCCTTGTCTCGCAGGATGAGGGAATGGGATAACACTCAATGAACCCCTACAGCAGGGCCAGGCACTGAGCCAGGGGCTTTGCAGAGATGAGCTCAGTGAATCTTCGACAACCACAACAGGCAGAAGGTAGCCTGCCTTCCATTGTACAGATGAGGAGACTGAGGCTCAGAAAAGCTAAGAAACCTGGGCAAGATTATAGTTTTAGGAAATGAAAGACATTTAAGCCCCATTCTATCTGTTACCATAGTCCAGGATCCCTCCCACCCCATGGCCTCCCTCAATAGAAGCACTGACCCCCAAGGCCCAGTGCACGCCATCAACATGTGTGGTCAAGTGCATGGAGGAAGAGCATGAGCTGGGTATGCCTGCTGTGATATTAGTCACTGGTAAACCTAGTGCGTCGGTCTGCTGTGACCTGAAAGAGAACTCACCAGTGCAGGCCAGCCAGCCCGTCAGAAAATAACAAGAAACTAGATTGCCTGTACCTAGACTCAACCTCCCAGTGTGTTCCCTGGGTGGTTCAGATTTCCCAAAATGGGACCTTCGTGGGTGGGAGTGTCTGTGGGGGTGAGACCACACATTTGCATTATAAAGGGTCTCTGTCGGAGTGAAGGCTGGGAACTGAGTTTGCTGCCTTGCAGAAAGCTTCTGGGCCTTCCCATATCTGGGTCTCCATGGAAATTTGTTTGCCAAGAGAAAGGAGCTATTTTAAGGACATGTAAAGATGAGAACCTGGTAGGCTGAAACTAGGGAAGGTAGCTGTGGGAGAGAGCTTTTCTGAATGACTCACTAATTTCTCTCCTATGGCGTGGGGAAAATGGTGTGGAAAAAGAATGGAAATCCAGGAAGGAGGAGGAGCCCATGGCTGACTCTGTCCCTGCAGGTGGCACAGGCTGCAGGCGCTGCCCTCCAGGCTGCGGGGGTGGGGGGGGGGGGGGGGGGGGGCGTGGAGGCACTGGGAAGAGCACCGCTAGAGACTGTCCGTCATGAGGGTAACACCTTCCTGTCGGCACAAACTGCTGCTCTCAACCAGCCTTCATGGCATCATGCAGAGAAGGAAAAAATTACCTCTTAAAAGGAACAGCGACTGTAGCAGCATCTGCAATCTCAGAGGGTGGTGGAATTCATCCTAGGAATGGAGCACTTTGATGAGGAGAGCTGGCTAATTGACCTGCCTTCTTGGTTAGGGAGCCTGGTGTCGGTGAAATACTTGGAGGTGAATTATGTAGGTGATAAGGAGGTAGGGATGTCTGGGTTCCCCTTCACCCTGCCAGAAGAGGGAAACTGGGTGTTTGGAATGCCTAGAATTGTCAGGAAAGGAGAGACAGGAGAGAGACCTGGTCAAGGTGGAACCCAGAGGATCATGGCAGCAAAGAGCCTAGGGAGAAAGTGGTCAGGGACCTCTCGGGGTGGGTGCAGGGTTGAGAGATGGAAAAGGTAAGGGTGAAAATTCTTGCATTCCATAGCGTTTCCTGTTCTGAGCACCAGGTGGGCCTCAGCTGTCCGACCACGTGCAATCAAAGCCAGGTCCTCACAGCAGCCCTGGGTGTGACTGTGGTGGGGGCACTGCGTTTGCTTGAGTGACTAGAACCCAGAGCAGGTGAGAGGGAGCATGACGTATGCCCCATACAGCTGCTCTCCTGCCCGTATCTCCTGGGAACCCACAGAAACGCTGGGGAGCACCTAGACATCCATCCTAAGCAGGCATGGGGCCTTGGGCTTGACATTCTCCCCGTGGGTGAGCAGATGATGGCACTTGTGTAGCATGCCAGCCCACCCCAGCAGCCAGTGGGTTCCCCAGGGACCATGGGCATCCATGCCTGGGTCCTCAGCTCTGGTGATGGGGGCTGGGAGACTAAAGAATGTCTGGGTGTCTCCAGCTGTCTCTCCACCCTGGCCCTTGGTCTGTTGAGTCAGAGGCTGGGGCCTGGGACTTAGGTCAGGTTCTACATGGACACCAGGCAGTGAGCCTGCAGGGCGGGGACACCTGAGTGGGGGTAAGGAGCCACGGTCCCAGCAGGCACTCAGTCCTGCCGCTGCTGGGCTCCACGTGCCACTGAGGCGTGGGAGTGAATGGTTTGCTTGGAGGCTGCCAAAGACACTGCTCCAGGCCCTGCCTGGAGCCCAGGCCTGGTGTCTGCGAGCAGGAGCAGGGGCCAGGCAGCCCGAGGTGGGGCAGAGGCGCCGTGGAAGTGGCCTGCACCGTGCCTCTGGGCCGGGGGCTGCTCCCTGACCTGGGAACCCATGACCTGGGGAGTGTTGACATGTGTTTTTTTTGTCACTGCAGCTTAAGTGGTGAAAACTTATAAAAGCTGGGAGGAGGCCGGGCGCGGTGGCTCAAGCCTGTAATCCCAGCACTTTGGGAGGCCGAGGCGGGCGGATCACGAGGTCAGGAGATCGAGACCATCCTGGCTAACACGGTGAAACCCCGTCTCTACTAAAAATACAAAAAATTAGCCGGGTGTGTTGGCGGGCGCCTGTAGTCCCAGCTACTCGGGAGGCTGAGGCAGGAGAATGGCGTGAACCCGGGAGGCGGAGCTTGCAGTGAGCCGAGATCGCGCCACTGCACTCCAGCCTGGGGCACAGAGCGAGACTCCGTCTCAAAAAAAAAAAAAAAAAGCTGGGAGGAACTTGTGGGCTGCAGGACAGCAGGTTTGGAGGGGATGCTCGTGGCCTCTGGGTGGCCGCAGGGTGCTTGGAGCGCCAGGAAGATGTGTGGATGGAAGGAAGGAAGGAGTGCAGTTTACTCCTGTTCCCAGTCCAGGACTAGCTTCAAACTGGCTCTATGGTGTCCCATCTGGTCAGGGCAACACCATCCATCACCACCACGGACCCTTAACTGCCTCAGTTGTGCCCTGTGTAGGCCCTGCCATCTAGAATGATATCTATGGCTCCGAATGTCAAGAAAAACACCACACACATAGCTGAGTGAGAAAGGCACAATTTATTGGTCACGCAGACTTCCACCATGGGAATGTGGGGCGCATACCCTTCTGCGTTCACACATACCGCTGGATTTAGCTCCCTACATTAATTCTGCTATGTTGAAAAAGCAACATAAGGAAAGACATCACCCATCTATTCTCCTAATAACGAAGGAAGCAGAGCTGAAAGCCACAGAGATAGGAAGAAAAGGCTGCACTATTTCAAGAGCCTGGAACCAAGAGGCCCACCCTCCCTGGCAGCCAGGCTGGAGAGCACGGCTTTCGGGAGCCACAGCAAAGACTCTTCTATCAGCACGATGCAATACGTGTTGGGGGGCTTGGCTTAACTGTGGCTGGTGATGGCTGCCCACCTCGAGGAGGGCACAGGGAACCTGGCACGGGCCTTGGCATCTCTAGCCCAGCTTGAGACCAGATCTCTCCACTGGAGAGTAGGAGCTGATTTCCTGCTCCTTCCAACTAAAGAACTGAGAAGCCAGGTAGATCCCTGCTCTCAGCCCAGCGATGCCGGAGCCCCCGGGACTTTAGCTAAAGCAGCTTGTGTCACTGAAGCTGGACAGAACAGGCTTCTTGTACCCTAAACAAGCTACCCAGACTCTTCAGCTCCTTAAGGCCGAGCCCTTGTCTCACTCCAGGAGGGCACTGGGCTTCTTAATGCTTTCACCCCTCTGAACACACACCGTTTTAAACTGGTGGGTTTGGGCACGTGGTTTTAGGTGGCTAGAGCCTCAGCTCTCGAGGTCATCCTGATATGACGAATGTTTGTAAAGCACTTAGCACAGCACTTGGCACATCGTGAGTGTTCGATCCATGTGGCCATTATTATTATTAATATTATTATTATTTATATCTCCACCCTCGAATCGGCGCTGCAGTTCCTTTCTTCAGAATGGCGCCCTCAACAAAGCACTGGGGTTCCAAGTACCAAGAGCAAGCTGGGGACCCAGACCGTTTGTTGCCCGTCTGGTGTGCGTTTTTCTTCCAGCCTCAGCACTTGGTGCCAAGTCTCACAGGCAGTGAACTCCGTGGGCCACACAGAAGCTAGGCCCTTGCCTGAAAACACAAAGCCTTGCATAGGGAGCTGGGCAGGAGGAGCCAGCAGGAGGTCCCGGGAGAGGGTCCAGTGGCTTCGCGCTGTTCCTCTGGGCTCCCGACTCACTGGCAGCTCACGGAGGGCTTCACTGTGGGACAAGAACAGAAGGGCTGTCAGGGCTCATTCTCACCAGGCCATGTTGAACTAAGTGGCCCGGGTCCCTGCATGCCGTGGGCTAGGACAGGCTTCCTTTAACATGTAGCTGAGAAGAGCCAGCACTCACTGTTCTAAGTACTTTACCTACTTATTAAAAAAAAACAACTGTTTTTTAGAAATGGGGTCTTACTCTGTCGCCTAGTCTGGAGTGCAGTGGTGCAATCATAGCTCACTGCAGCCTTGTATTCTTGGGCTCCAGCTAGCCTCATGCCTCAGCCTCCCCAGTAGCTGGGACTACAGGTGCATAGCACCACACCCAGGTACGTACCATATATATATATATAATATACACATATGTAATATGTATAGTATATATATGAAATGATATGTAATGAATATCAATGTAAATACATAAATATAAATATGTAATTTCTATGTAGATGATAATACATGTTAATAATACATTATAGCCTACAATGCAATTCTAAGTCTATGAGGTAGGTACCATTAACAACCCCTTTTTACAGATGAGTAAACTGAGGCTCAAGGCACAGAGACAGGAAGTGGGAGGGCTGGGATTCAAACCCAACATAGCCTGGTTCTGCAGTCTGTTCTTCTTTTTTTTTTTTTTGAGATAGAGTCTCACTCCGTCGCCCAGGCTGGAGTGCAGTGTTGCGATCTCGGTTCACTGCAAACTCCGCCTCCTGGGTTCAAGCAATTCTCCTGTCTCAGCCTCCCGAGTAGCTGGGATTACAGGTGCACACCATAATGCCCAGCTAATTTTTGTATTTTTAGTAGAGACAGGGTTTCACCCTATTGGTTAGGCTGGTCTTGAACTCCTGACCTCAGGTGATCCATCCACCTCGGCCTCCCAAAATGCTGGGATTACAGGCATGAACCACCACGCCCGGCCTGGAGTCTGTTCTTAATCACTGTTAGTTTTGCTCAAAAAATTTTTTATTTTACATGAAGGAGAGGGAAAGTGTGCTGAATTCTCCAAAATATTGGGAAATGAAAGTATGAATGTGACTTAATAATAACAATGAGGCTGGGTGTGGTGGCTCATACCTGTAATCCCAGAACTTTGGGAGGCCCAGGCAGGCAGATCACCTGAGGTCAGGAGTTCGAGACCAGCCTGGCCAGCATGGTGAAACCCCATCTCTACTAAAAATACAAAAATTAGCCAGGCGTGGTGGCAGGTGCCTGTAATCTCAGCTACTCGGGAGGCTGAGACAGGAGAATCACTTGAACCCAGGAGGCAGAGGTTGCAGTGAGCTGAGATCACACCACTGGACTCTAGCCTGGGCAACAAAGAGTGAAACTCCGTTTTGTTTTTTTTTTAATTTGTTTTTTTTTTTTTTTGAGACGGAGTCTTGCTTTGTCACCAGGCTGGAGTGCAGTGGCACGATCTCGGCTCACCACAACCTCTGCCTCCCAGGTTCAAGCGATTCCCCTGCCTCAGCCTCCCGAGTAGCTGGGACTACAGGCGTGCGCCACCATGCCCGGGTAATCTTTTGTATTTTAGTAGAGACGGGGTTTCACCATGTTGGCCAGGGTGGTCTCAGTCTCCTGACCTCGGGATCCACCGTGCCTGGCAAAACTCAGTTTCCAACAAAATTTCTAATAATAACAATGAGATATAAATGATTTAGGCTCCTTTTCTTTATGGAATCTTCTTCCTCTGGGCCTGACACTAGACTAAGAGTTTATCCACAGCCTGGCCTTTCTTCCTTTCAACAACTGCTGCAGAGGCAATGCAGGGTCAGGGATGTGTGGGACAGGCAGGCGTGGGTTCAAATCCTGACTCTCCCTTCTCATGGAGCAGTTCCCAGGACCATCACTCGCATGTGTGCACATGCATGCGTTCACACATGCACGCACATACACATGCGCGCACACACATATGCATAGGCACACACATACGCACTCATGCATGCACACACACACACATGCACGGGAGCCCACGTGTGGCGCAGCGCACCTGCATGGCAGTCCTGCCTAGAGGCCCTGGTGGCCCCTCCTCCGGCGGCCGATGCTTGCCGTGGTGCGGGAGCTCGGTGTTGTCGCGGTAGTCGCGGCCCTTGGAGTGCTGGAGGTGCAGCACCGCCGGGCTCTTGACTGGCAGCGGCGGCCGCGGCGTCGGGGTGGGCGGGGTCTGCTGGTTCATTTCCGATCTGGAAGGCTTGATGGGCCTCTTGGCCGGCACCGGGGCCTGGGAGCTGACCGGGGTCTTGGGCTTCCCTTGGCTCTTGTCCCCGCCGGCCGCCCTGCCCTCGGCAGAGGACGAGCAGGTGAAGGAGCGCAGCCGGGGCGCGGGCACCTGCTTGCCGGGCCCCTCGCCGCGATCAGCCTCCTGGGCTTTGGTGAGCACGATGCTGGGCGACAAGATGCCGGGTTCCGAGCAGGGCGGGGGTTCCTTCCGCGGCATTTTGGGGGATTCCTGGTCCTTCCTGGGAGCAGGCTTAGGGAAGGAACTCACGGACCCATACAGGGGGTTCTCAAACATCTCGGGCTTTGTCAGCGGCAGGTCCTCCTGAGGCAGTGTGTCCGCTGCGTTCTTCCCTAGGTCACTGGGCCTAAAGCCAGGGACAGAGCAGGGAAGACACATGTCCAGGGGAGAAGACATGGGAGCATGGCTGCTTAATGGTTCTGGGTCTTTCTTTGGGGTGATACAAATGTTTCTGAACTAGATAGGGATGTGTAACATTGCAAATGTACTGAACGGCACCAAATTGTTTTGTCTTGTTTTGTTTTAGAGACAGAGTCTCGCTCCGTTGCCCAGGCTGGAGTGCAGTGGTGCGATCATGGCTCACTGCTGCCTCAACCTCTTGGGCTCAAGCAATCCTTCCCCTCAGCCTCCCAAGTAGCTGAGACTACTTGGGAGTAGCTGGGAGTAGCTGGACATTGCTGGGAGTAGCAATGCCACCAGGCCTGGCTAATTTTTTTTGTTTTGTTTTATTTTGTAGAGATGGGGAGTCTCACTATATTGCCCAGGCTGGTCTTGAACTCTTGGCTTCAAGCAGTCCTCTCACTTTGGCCTCCCGAAGTGCTGGGATTACAGGCATAAGCCACTGTGCCCAGCCTAGCAAACTGTTCATTTTGAAATGGTTAATTTTATGTTAAGTGAATTTCACCTCAAGTGAAAAAAAGGAAGAGGAAACAGTACTGTGTTCATCATAATTGTCCTCAAAGACAGCCTCAGTTCTGGCCTGGGAACTTTTCCACCATAAAACCTGTTCACATCAGAGCATCCGTGAGCAAGGGGCACGGCACTGGAGGATTTGTAGGAGAAATGAAGCGAGAACTTACATGGCACCTCAGTATCAACCCCTCATCCTCATCAGATGAGCCTGCTCTCCACAGCCCCTTCCCACCTGCCAAGCAACTGGCATGGTCACAAGTTTTCAGATGAAGGAGCAAGAAGTTCTGACCTCTGACCACCCTCTCTCAGTGGCTGAGATGGGAGGAGGGGGCTCACTTCAGAGAACTGGGGGCAGGACCAGGAGGAGAGCCCTGGGTGCAAGCCCTTTTGTGATTCCAAAGCTCACTCCTCTGGGAAAAGAGCAGCGAGATAGAGACCAGGGAAGGCTTCCCTCTAAGAGGAGGCTTCTGTTGCACTCAGAGAGGGGAAGCTTGGTGGGGGCGGGCGGGGAAGACTGGGGAAAACCATGAAAAGCTCGAAAGTAAGTCTTATTCCCCTGACCAAAGGTAACAAGAAATTGACTCCTATAGCAGGCCACAGTTGTTGAATAAGGGAACCGATATCTAGGGGACGAGTTGATTTCTGCAGCAAATGACTGTACTTCTCAGATTCAGGAGACCAGAGTCTCATCTCTAAAGCAGCTAAGCAGTGGCCAGGGGCTGAGAAGAGTCCCCTTCCTAACTGCACAGCTTTGATCTGGGGTCACCAGTTGTCCTGGCTTGCGCAGGACTGAAGGGTTTCCTGAGATGTGAGACTTTCAGTGCTAAAACTGGGACAGTACTTGGCAAACCGGGAAGGTCAGTCCCTGCACTTGGGTCTGGGTGATGTTGGGGAAACACTGATGGTGCTTGTAACACCCCCTTCCACAGCCTTTGCTCTGGCTGAGCCTGGGACCTGGAGCAGCGGAAAGGGATGAGGCAGGTGTGCGAACTGCAGGGCTCCAGGCTCCAAGCGCCTCCTTGGTGAGCAGTGAGTTAGAAGCGCACCCTGGGGGCCCCTTGCCCATGGATGGCAGCCTGTCTGCAGCTGTCACCATGGGGCTGTGGGGAACATGCTCCCACCAAGCTGTGTGCTCATTGTTACGCACCAAGATCCATTCGCTTTGGGAACTGAAAAGCATTCACTTACACAAATAATCATGCTTTTTCTTTCTGGTTGCTTAGAGCTCCATTTCCTGGGGTCTCCAAAGAGGTGGCCACACAAGCACCTTGATACTCACTGAATAGTGCCTTTTGTCCTCATATTTCCAGGGCAGGAAACTGAGGCTGTTTCTCCTCCCTCCAAGTTTCTTAGGGAATGAATGACCAGGGTCTGACATCCTATCAACACACTCTGTACAGAGGTAAAGAGAGAGACAGCTGAGCTGAGCTTCAGGGCTATCCTGTCCTGTCCTTTTCTCTCTCTCTTCCCGACTTCCTCTCATCTATTTTTTTTTTGAGACTGAGTCTTGCTCTGTCACCCAGGCTAAAGTGCAGTGGCATGACCTCAGCTCACTGCAACCTCCGCCTCCCGGGTTCAAGCGATTCTCGTGTCTCAGAGACTCCTGAGTAGCTGGGATTACAGGTGTGGGCCACTACGCCCGGCTGATTTTTGTATTTTTAGTAGAGATGGGGTTTCACCGTGTTGGTTAGGCTGGTCTCAAACTCCTGACCTCAAGTGATCTGCCCACCTTGGCTTCCCAAAGTGCTGAGATTACAGGCATGAGCCACCGTGCCCGGCCTATCCGTTTTTTAGAGCATATCTCACACATCTTGAGAAATGAGACTGTCAACAGCTCCTCCATCCAGAGGAAGACCCTGCCAGGTCAGCCCTGGGAAGGGTGGAGCTGGAGGACAGTGTGATGGAGAACACACCCGCTGCTGGCTCTGCCCCGTGTGGCAGACAGCACCCAAGTCCTCATGGAAAAAAGATGAAGAAAAAACCAGTGTTAGGGGAAGAGAGGCTGAGAGTGAACCCCTGAGGTTATGATAAACCAGCAAAGAGCCTCAAGGCAAGACAGTGTTCATGCTATTTTGCCCATCTTAAATCGTTGGTAATTGGGCCTGCACTTTCACGTCTGTCATCTTGCGGCTACTAGAAACATGTAGAGGTCCCCACTTGTGTATCCACTAGGGGCCCATGCTTAGCTCTGCTCTGTTCCAGCAGCACCAGAGAGCGGCTGTGCCTTTGGGAAGTGCTGACCCCGTTCCTCGGCTGCCCAGCCCGGTCTCCTATCTGGCTTCCATTCTTCTGCCTGAACCAGTTCTAGACTCAGATCAGTTTTCTCCACCGTCCGGGGCTTCCCCAGAGTTTCAGGGCCAGGCCTCCTCTCTCTGCAGGCTGGCTGCCCTGCCTTTTATATCCCTAGTTCCAGTTTCTAACTAAGTGTCCCCCACAGGAGAGACTAGGAAGCTGCTTATAGAACAGGGAACCTCGTGGTCGGGAAAAAAGGGGAACTGGAGGGTGCGAGCAGGCTCTACACGGAAACTCCCGCCCTGTTCCACGGGGCCCTCTAGGGAGCGGGAGATGCCCGAAGGTTAACTAGCTCTAGAAACATTTTTTTTCTTTTATTTTGAGAGTCTCGCTCTGTCGCCCAGGCTGGAGTGCAGTGGCGTGATCTCAGCTCACCGCAACCTCCGCCTCCCGGGTGCAAGCGATTCTCCTGCCTCAGCCTCCCGAGTAGCTGGGACTACAGGTGCGTACCAGCACATCTAGCTAATTTTTTGTATTTTTAGTAGAGATGGGGTTTTACTGTGTTAGCCAGGATGGTCTTGATCTCCTGACCTCAAGATTTGTCTGCCTCGGCCTCCCAAAGTGTTGGGATTACAGGCGTGAGCCACCGCACCAAGCATTTTTTTTTTTTTTTTTTTTTTGAAACAGAGTCTCACTCTGTCACCCAGGCTGGAGTGCAGTGGTGCAATCTTGGCTCACTGCAACCTCTGCCTCCTGGGCTCAAGCGATTCTCCTGCCTCAGCTAGGATTACAGGTGTGAGCCACCATGCCCAGCTAATTTTTGTATTTTCAGTAGAGACGGGGTTTCACCTCGTTGGCCAGGCTGGACTCAAACTTTAATCTCAAGTGACCCACCCACCTCAGCCTCCCAAAGTGCTGGGATTACAGGCGTGAGCCACCATGCCCAGCCGAAATTTGTTTTTTTTTTTTTTTTTTTTTTTTTTGAGACGGAGTCTTGCTCTGTCGCGCGATCTCGGCTCACTGCAACCTCTGCCTCCCGGGCTCACGCCATTCTCCTGCCTCAGCCTCTCCGAGTAGCTGGGACTACAGGCGCCCGCCACCACGCCCGGCTAATTTTTTGTATTTTTGGTAGAGATGGGGTTTCACCATGGTCTCGATCTCCTGACCTCGTGATCCGCCCGCCTCGGCCTCCCAAAGTGCTGGGATTACAGGCGTGAGCCACCGCGCCCGGCCTATTTGTTGTTTTTTGAGACAGAGTTTCACTCTTGTTGCCCAGGCTGGAGTGCAATGGCGTGATCTCGGTGCACCGCAACCTCCACCTCCCGGGTTCAAGCAATTCTCCTGCCTCAGCCTCCCAAGTAGCTGGGATTACTGGCCCACGCCACCACCCCGGGCTAATTTTGTATTTTTAGTAGAGATGGGGTTTTTCCTTGTTGGTCAGGCTGGTCTAGAACTCCTGATCGCAGGTGATCCACCTGCCTTGGCCTCCCAAAGTGCTGGGATTACAGGCGTGAGCCACCATGCCCAGCCTGAAACATGTTTTTTGATATGTATATAGTTTTTATAGGAGGTTCCTTTTCTTGGCAATAGCTTTACAAATTTTTACGCTTTAAAAAGAAATCGAGTTGCACTAATAGGTTAGGACGTGGAAGACTCCACATACATGTCAGTGGTCTGCTGTGTTCAGGCCCCAGGGATAAGTCATGAGCCAAGTGGACACAAATTGTGGCCCTTATGAGGCTTCCATTCTAGGGTGAAAGCCCAAGGCGCTTTCATAAGGAGGGAGGGAGCCATCTTAATGAAGAGGATGCTCACCTTGAGTCCTGTGTCCTTGGGGGGAGACCCCGGTTTGCTGTCGAGGGTAAAAACTTCTTGGGTGATATGGGCGGCTGGCAGGGAGGTGTCGGAGGACTTTCTCCCCTGCAGGGCCCCAGGGGGGAGTCCTTGGGTGGCTGGTCGTAGCTCCAGGCTGTGGGCTGCTGGTCAGGGGACAAGGTCTGCTTCACGTGCAGGGGCATTGGTGGCCCGAAGGGCCCCACTCCCATGTAGTTGGGGTTGATGATTTCGGTGATGCTGGAGCCACTGCATGGAGGGGCCCTGCAGGGAAGACATAGAGTCACATCTCAGGGGTCCCTTCTCTTCTCGGGGTCAGCACCAGCCCAAGGAAAGTGTCCTCTGATAACCCTGGGGCTCTCTCGGGCTCTCCTCAACTCCTTCACCTCTTGGGCAGTGATCCATTCATTCATTCATCTATCCATGCAACACTGTAGTTATTGAGGGCCTCGTAAGCACCCGGCCCAGGCTGGGAGGAGGGAATATGGCTGTGAGTGAGGCAGCCGTGGTCTCTGTTCTTATGGAACTCACTTTTGATGGAAGAGAAAAACAAGCTCAGTGGCACAGAGACACGGTATTGATGTAGTGATGAAGTCTGAGAATAAAAAGGGGCAGAGATGGGGACTAGTGAAGTGCTGGGACCCACTGGGCATTGGGTGACCCCAGGAGGCCCCATCTGAGGAGGTGGTCTTTTAGCTGAGATAAGAAGATAAGCAGATAAGAGAGAAAGAAGGGGAGAGTGTTCTCGGCAGTGGTAAGAGCACATGCAAAGGCCTCCAGGTGAGAGGGGCTTGGCCTGTTCCTGGATGGTCCGAAGGCTGGTGAGCAGGTGCAGAGGATGGAGTGAGAAGCTAGCAAGGCTGGCAGGGCAGAGAAATGGTGGGGGCTAGCCTGGGTGGCAGGAAGGAGGGGGTTTTCAGGGCAGACTCTGGCAGGGATTCTTCTGGAACACATCAGCCCACATGTTTGTGTGTGCAGTGTCAGCATAGAGACAGCCATGTGCATATTTAGAAAAATGAGTGTGAGGTCACAGAGATCAAGGCTGGAGCCTGGAATGGGGGGCAGTCAGCTTAAAGCTATGGAGGGGATGGCCCAGACCCGGGCAAGGTGGCCCCAACAGACACACTGCGCGCTGCCACTGTGTCAGGCGCCGGCCTCCTGAGAACTGAGTTCTGAGTATATAGGCTGTCAGGGACACTCCACAGCTCCCCTGTGCTCCGCCAGCCTGGTTCCAAGCTGTACCTTGTTCCCATTCACCACTGCCTGCTTCAGAAATAAATGCTCGTTCTCATGCTAGTCAAAATGGAAAAGAATTTGTTTCCCTACACTGATCCTGATTCTGGAACCCAGTAGACACTTCAGAGCCAGGATGCATTTGCTGATGGGATTATCATGGGAGGGAAAGAGGGAAAGGGGATGCTTGTGTGCCCACGGCTGTGAACATCGGAAGCTGGAATTGGATCAGGGAATGCGCTAGAGATGACAATTCCTGTGTGCAGCGGGGGTGGCTGGGGTGAGGGCAAGCGTTGGTGGGGACAAGTGTTGTGGGGAAGGGAGGGAGGAGAGGAACAAGCTGTGTCTGCTGCTGGCATGGTTCTGCCTCCCCGGTTGGTGAGCTGGCAAAGAGACCAGAACTTGATTCTGGAACTCGAGACCACATCGGTGAGTTAGGGCAGCCCTGCTACCAAGGACGTCTGTATTCTGGTAATACAGACTTTAACATCTGTACTATTCTCAGTTCAGTCTCTGCCAAGAGCAACCGGTGTGCATTTTCCCCCCGTGATTTTTCTTGCTAGCTATAGGGTGGGGTTTGGTGGCCACAGATCCCATGATTGCTGGTGTCCTCTGTCCCACAGGAGACACAGCCACCATCTGTAGACTTGGAATCTCTCCATCCTCTCCACAGTCACTTCTTCATGCACTAGGCCGCAAATTCCTAAGTCAGGGACTGCACTGAATTTGCCTTGATTTCTCTAGAACTGGACACATCATAGGGACTCAACAAATGTTAGCTGAGTCAAACAACTTTCCATCACGTTAGAGTTTCCCCAGCTTTGTCACAGTCACGCCAACCTCCCCAGCGGTCAACAGACTCACAGAGGAGGCAGGAGAGCACCTCTTCTGGGCTGGAGCTTCTTTCTCCTGTGTCCTGGGTTTCTCTGTGCTTCAGTTCAACTTCTCACAGGCCCTGGGTCTGCAGAGCCATGCTAGTGTTTTGTTTTGTTTTTTTGAGACAAGGTCTTACTCTCTTGCCTAGGCTGGAGTGCAGTGACACAATCACAGCTCACTGCAGCCTCAGCCTTTTGGGCTGAAGCAATCCTTCCATCTCAGCCTCCCAAGTAGTTAGGACTACTACACCCAGCTTATTGTTATTATTATTATTGAGACAGAGTCTTGCTCTGTCACCCAGGCTGGAGTACAGTGGCGAAATCTCAGCTCACAGCAATCTCTGCCTCCTAGGTTCAAGCAATTCTTCTGCCTCAGCCCCTCCGAGTAGCTGGGATTACAGGCATGTGCCACCACGCCCAGCTAATTTTTGTATTTTTAGTAGAGATGGGGTTTCACCATGTTGGCCAGGCTAGTCTCAAACTCCTGACCTCAAGTGATCCACCCATCTTGGCCTCCCAAAGTGCTGGGATTACAGGCATGAACCACCGCACCTAGCCAAAAATTTTTTTGTAGAGACAGGGTCTCGATATGTTGCCCAGGCTGGTCTCAAACTCCTAGGCTCAAATGATCCTCCAGCCTTGGCCTCCCAAAGTCCCGGGATTACAGGCATGAACCATCACGCCCGGCCAAACCATGCTAATTTGTCATGAGTCCCTGATATCCACCCCCCAACACCCACCCCATGCCCAATTTACCTGCTGGTGGCTTCCCACTGCTTCATGGGGTCGTGGCTGGTGAGGCTCTTCAGGGTCTTTGGCCCACTGGACTCATCACGCTCCGTCTTCACGAAGTCTGGAAGGAAAGGGTGGGAAAGAGCACGTGAGGGCCCAGCTTCCAGAGCTTAGGCGAGGGATGGCAAAGGGGTTTCCGTTTGCAGGCTGAAGCTGCACAGTGAATAGTGAGTACCTGGGGAGGTGAGTTAAGCAAGATCAGTGATTGATTAGTTATGCCTGCTGTGGATCCACAGAGAGGAGAGTTGGGATCCAGAGTTGTCATTTCATGTGACATTTCCAACTTATTCGTCTCAGCAAGGAACAAAACAGGCAAGTATGTTTTGTCAGATTAAAATAAACAGGCCAGGTGCGATGGCTCATGCCTGTAACCCCAGCACTTTGGGAGGCCGAGGCAGGTGTGTCATTTCAGGTCAGGAGTTCCAAACCAGTCTGGCCAACATGGTGAAACCCTGTCTCTACTAAAAATACAAAAATTAGCCAGTGGTGGGCACCTGTAATCCCAGCTACTCGGGAAGGTGAGGCAGGAGAATTGCCTGAACCTGGGAGGCGGAGGTTGCAGTGATCTGAGATTGCGCCACTGCACTCTAGCCTGGGCTACAGAGTAAGACCCTGTCTCCAAAAAAGAAGGAAAGAAAAAAAAAAGGCTGAGTGCGGTGGTTACACCTGTAATCCCAGCACTTCAGGAGGCGGAGACGGGTGGATCACTTGAGGTCAGGAGTTCCAGACCAGCCTAGTCAACATGGTGAAACCCTGTCTCTACTAAAAATACAAAAATTAGCTGGGCGTGGTGGTGGGTGCCTGTAGTCCCAGCTACTCTGGAGGCCGAAGATGGAAAATCAGTTGAACCCCAGAAGTGGAGGTTGCAGTGAGCTGAGATCATGCCACTGCACTCCAGCCTGAGCCACAGAGTGAGACTCTGTCCACGCGCCCCCCCCCCAAAAAAAAAAGCAGTTTAGAAGGTACAGAAACCTGGGTGGGCACCATGAGGGCAGGGTTTAGGCACATATGGGGATCTGTTTGTATATGGGAGTGGGCACCGTGTGGCTGTGTGGACAAGCAGAGGTCGCCCAAGAAATTCTAAATCTCAACTGCAACTGTAGCTGTGGTCTTCCCCGGACAGCCTGGAAGGAGCCATTTAACAAGAGGTAGGTTCACTTGGTACCTTGGGTCCTTCTTTTAGCGGAGGTGATAATGGGGGAATGACAAGGCCTAAAGGCTGATAGGTGAGGTTTGGGGCCCTAAAAAATCCACAGGGTCGGGGAGGGCGATCTGGGGGTGCTGGATGTTGGGTTCTGTTGGGAAATTTTTGAGTTGAGTGAGGGTTGGGCCAGATTGTCTGAGATCTTTTCCAGTGCTGTATTTCTGCTCTGAGGCCGCAGCAGAGAAAATATTTGACAGCTTTCCTGAGAGAAAGCGCGTTCCTGTCCCTAAGTGGGGGGCTGAAGAGGGCGCTGGGGAGGGGCTTGCTGCTTACCATAGAGCTTCTCCCTCGTCTTGCCCTGAGAGGTCTGCAGCTTGATCTCCCCCCGGAAGTGGCCTGTCAACTCCCCATGGTGGGTGAGAGGCGTGTAGATGGGCAGCTGCGTTTCTGTGGCCTCTAACCGAAGGGCAATGCAGCCCTCGCCTGTGGGGAAAGTGGGAGACAGCTGGGTGAAGACCCTGCCTTTTCATGGTGGAAACACCAAACTCTTGGCCGGAGAGTTGGCTCTGTCATCCAAAGACAGTCCTTTGAGACTATGGCCCAGGCAAGGGTTATTTAATAAATCTGTCAGAACAACACCACAGTACTTTGGGGGCAAATATCTCAAGTCTTAGAACAAAAGGTGAATTAGTTGATGTAAAAAAAATTATATTGTAGAAAATGCAGCAGAAAGACAGAATTAAACACTCATCTGATTGCTGTAGGGAATGAAAACTTCCCAAGATCTGATGCAGTATAAGACATGACAGAACAAAATTGGCGGGCAAGAGGACATGCAAGTTTAAAACTTGCACAGAGAAAAAACCCAAAATAAAAAGGAAACTGATTGGGAACAGTATCTGCAGCCAGCTCCCCAGGCAAGAGGGTACTCCATCTGAACTCCACAAGGAACTCCTCAAAATCAAATCCCCAGCAGATGCATGAACAGATAATACAGACAGACGTTTCACACAAAAAGAATTGCAGCTGGTTAATTTTAATAAATGGGAAATAGTTCCACTTTCCTAGCCATCAAAAATGCAAACTAAGGAATCACTAAGTTGCTCTTTCACAGACATGAAGTTAGTGTAGATAGGAAGGGAGAAAAATAACACCCAACGCACTGGGCACGGTGGCTCACGCCTGTAATCCCAGCACTTTGGGAGGCCAAGGCGGGCTGTTCGCTTGAGGTCAGGAGTTCAAGACCAGCCTGGCCAACATGGTGAAACCCCCTCTCTACGAAAAATTACAAAAATTAGCCAGGGGTGGTGGTGCATGCCTGTAATCCCAGCTACTCAGGATGCTGAGGCAGGAGAATCTCTTGAATCTGGGAAGCGGAGGTTGCAGTGAGCCAAGATCGTGCCACTGCACTCTGGCCTCCAAAAACAAAAAAACAAAACCACCAAATGCCAGCAAGGATCTGGGGAAGCCTATCCGTGGTGAGGTCAGCTGAGACAGCCTTTATGGCAATCAGTTTGGTGTCGAGCACAAAGAAGCACAAACACTGATTGACACCCTCTGATCTGGCAAACATGGGAACCTGTCCTAAAGAGATTATTCAAAGGAATAAAAAATGTAGCTGAAGAATAATAAAAAATGTCCACAAAGAGATTCATCTCAGTGTTACTGATAGCACCAACAAAAACAACTGACAGAGCCTCAATAATAGTACTTTTAAAATGAGCATGCAGTAAGTCCGTGGAATATAATGCAGCCATCAAAAGGAACAGTCACAAAGGTGGGGCAGGAGAATCATGGAAAATGTGTTTCATCTAACACCAGGTGAAGGAAGCAGAGTATAAAATGATGTTTCTGTGATAGTAAGTATGAAAATCTAGGTATGCCTATGTATGAGGCTGGAAATGTGAAACCAAAATAAAAATGATTATGGAATGAGACTGTTGACTTTTCTCCTTTTCATTATGATGATATGCGTTTGTGAGTATGAATATGAAGCGGAAGAAACAAAGGAGGATTACAATATATTATTTTTAAAGACAGGGTCTTGCTGTGTCGTAGAAATACAGGATTTGAGTGAGAAAATGAAGTGTGTGTTTTGTGTACTGCCTGTTTTCTGCCATCAAAGCTTCAAACATTTCAGCAGCCACTCAGATGCTCTTGCATCTGTGACGAGGGGATCCCTATTAGGGCCATCACACTCCTTAGGCTCTTCCCACCCCTCCTCCGGCTCAGGGACCCTCTTGCCAGTGCTGCACTGGGAACGGGGAAGAGCCGCCTGGGCTCAGGCCCAAGATCACGTAGTTGCCTCCAACAAGCTACTCAGTAGCGGCGTGACCTTCAGGTCTCCCAACCTCCTTTCCTCACCTCCCCAAGGAGGGGAGCGACAGTGCCCACACCCAGGTGTTGGCAGAGCCTGCACAGTGGCGACTATGCGCGGGGCTTTCCTTTGTGTCTGCAGCCTCTTCCTCTTTAGTGACTTCCACCGAGCAGCATTCAAAGGTCTTCCATTTCAAATAAATAAGCACGTGGACGGATGTGCTCCCTTGACCCAGGCACATTCTCCTCTGCCTCCCTCCTCATGCCTTGTTCACCCCTAGGTGCTGTGGTCTGATGTCACCCCAGCCCTTCCATGGACACTGTGCTCACCAAGTCTGCTGATGGTCTGAGTCACTCCATCTAAGGGACGCTCGGTCTTTGTGTTGGGTCCCTTGGCCACATTTGCTATTGTAACCACACCCTCTTCTTGACCCAACTCTTCTGATGGTGTCCCCAACACTACAGCATTCTGGTCTTCCTCGTACGCTGTGGCTGTGCCTTGGTCTCCCTTACCCAGGGCACTACACCTAACCCAGTGCAAGAAGTGGAAGCATCATTCATGCAGCCGCTCAGACCCTGATATGGTTTGGCTGTGTCCCCACCCAAATCTCTTCTTGAATTGTCGTTCCCACAATCCCCATGTGTCATCGGAGGGACCAGGTGGAGACAATTGAATCATGGGGGTGGTTTACCCCATCCTTTTCTCAATAGTGATAGTGATAGTGGTGGTGATGGTGAGTGAGTTCTCAAGAGATCTGATGGTTTTATAAGGAGCTTCCCCTATCAATGGGCACCGACTTCTCCTTCCTGCCATCATGTGAAGAAAGATGTGTTTGCTTCCTCTTCTGCCATGATTGTAAGTTTCTTGAGGCCTCCCCAGCCCTGCAGAACTGTGAATCAATTACACCTCTTTCCTTTATAAATTACCCGTCTTAGGTATGTCCTTACGGCAGCATGAGAACAGACTAATACAGACCCTTTCCCCAATCCCAGGCCCAGATAGTTTTCTACTCCATTCCTCTCAATGTTATCCTCTTCTCTCCTTTTTTACTGTCACTACTTCTATTATGGCTCACTCATCTGTTATCTTGATCACTGCAGATGCAGATTTCCAAGGTGTGAATCTGATCCTGTTACTTCCTCGCTTGAATCTCCAATGGCTCCCTACTGCCCTCGGGATAAGGTATTTGCTCTTAGCTTGGCTTGTAAGGAGAGGCTTGGTCTGGCTCCTGCTTCCTGCCTCTCTCTGTCCCCTCCAAGCTCTCTCTGCCTCTCTCACCCCATGGTCTAGCCACACATGTGGTCTAGCAAGGGTGAGCCTGACTTTGGGCTGGAGCCACAAACAGGCAGAGATGGTACAAAAGCCCGTGGTGTCTCTCTGGCCACAGGCCTCCACAGCTTGCCTGGTCTGGGCACCAGGCAATGGTGAACAGAAGACCAGAGAGCCCTGAGCTGGTGTTTCCAGTACCCCAAGTCCCACTCAGAGGACCCTGAACCACACCTCAGCCCAAATTGCTCTGGCTGGGGAGAGGGGGTCTTCGGGCAGAGGGTGGCCCCTTGGGGGCAGAAGCAGCAGCCCCTTTGTGCCTGAGCAGGTGTTTTAGAGACTGGGTCAGCAGAGGGGGTGTCTGCAGCTCCAGACCTGTGAACTGAGGAGGCTGACTCAGGACACATGAGAAGCAGAGAAGGGCAGGCAGACCTGGGTTCAAATTAGGGCACAGCCACCACTACCTGCGTGACTCAGGCAAGTCACTTGATCTTTCTGAGCCTCTGTTTACTCATTAGAGAACAGTAAGATCTTGTCAAGATTATATCACATGATACTGGAAAGCGCCTGGCACAGATCTCACACATAGGGAAGGCTCAATACATGGAAGGGGTTGCCACTGCTGGCTGTCCTGCCCAGAAGCCTAGTGGGGAGGGAAAGATGACTTAGTGGTGACAGTCCCACTAGCAGCCATGGGATGAGGAAAGGAGAGGCAGGAGCCCACGACCGGAAGTGCCAGCTAGGCTCTCCCGGAAGGCAATGCTACGTCAGAGGCCGCCAGCTCACAGGCAGGTGTGGCACCTGCCCACAGACCCTTACCATAGGATTCGTCGCTGTCAGAGGACTTGATGCTGATGAGGATGTGCTGGTCTAGCAGGTACTCAGGGTCAGAGATAATGGGCTTCAGCTGCAGAGAGAAGGGCACAGGAATGGAGTTGACAGGCAAGGGACAGGTGGGGGGACAGGTGGGTGGACAGGTGGATGATGACGACGAAAGGTGTTCTTAGTAATCAGTTCCAAATCTCTGCTGTCCATACCCAAGAGAGCAGGTGGGGTATAGCTTTCACATACACCCTGTCCAGCAAGGTGGGGGTTAGCTTCCTTCCCTATCCCCCTCACCTCCACACTGCACCCTAGGCCTCCTAAACTGTGCTGGCTCCCAGGTCCCAGCAAGAAGGCCTGACCCCACATGGGCCTCATCCATTGCCCCCGTTCCTTCCCATCCCTAGGCCAGGGTCATGGAGGAGAAGGCAGGCTGGCGGGGAAGTGGGGCCAGGCACCAGGTCTGGAATGACACATGCACTCCACCTTGCACCAGGCTCCCCCCACAGAGCATAACCTTCTCCTTGGCCCCCTCCAGGACTGTGGCTGCATCCCAGCCCTGCCCCTATCTGGCTTGCCCCTATCTAGGGAGGATGCAGCCTCTGTGTCCATCCTGGCAGAGCTCCTAGCTGGGCCTGGAGTGTCCTACAGATTGTTGGGGGTGTGGCTCAGCGAATGACAGACACAGGCTCCCACATTCCATCTGCGAGCAAGTTTCCAGAGCCAGGGAGTGCCAGCTCCCCCAGAGGCCCTGCTGGTCTGGCTGGCGGCAGGGGGTGCTGCTAACAGGCTTTGCACAGCGCTGGCCAATAGGGGCTGTGTCCAGGCAAGTGCAGGGAGTAGCATCACACGCACACTAGCTCCTCATCCACTACAAGTTATGACTTTTTCAGATGTGGGGCTGTTCCTCACGATGACTTCCATACAGAAGGGCCAAATAAAAAGGTGATACTTTGTTCTAGGCGATTCCCTCCCTTCCTTTCCAGACACCAAAAGGCTCCTGGTACGGGGCTCTGGGCACCATGTTGGCCAACAGGGCAGACTCACTATATCTCCATTCAGAAAGTTCCAGGCTGGGTGCAGTGGCTCATGCCTATAATCACAGCACTTTGGGAGGCCAAGACAGGCGGATCACTTGAGGTCAGGAGTTCAAGACCAGCCCGGCCAACATGGTGAAACCCCGTCTCTACTAAAAAATACAAAAATTAACGAGGCATGGTGGCACGTGCCTGTCATCCCAGCTACTTGGGAGGCTGAGGCAGGAGAATCGCTTGAACCCGGGAGGCGGAGGTTGCAGTGAGCCGAGATGGCACCACTGCACTCCAGCCTGGGCAACAGAGTGAGACTCAGCCTCAAAAAAAAAAGTTCCAGAACAGATGACTGGAAATTGCAGTGGAGCTCTGGGCACTCCAGGGTTCTACGGCTGCACCAGTCATCACTTGGATCCTGGCATGAGGTGATGTCTGGCTCTAAGTTAGACCCAGGGCCAGGGCTGCGGTCCTCGGATGCAGGAGGAAGACCCAGTCCTTCCTGGGATGCAGTGGAAGTGGGGTGACAGACATGTGAACAACAAATGTCTCTGTGGGACACCACCAACCTGGCAGGGGGTGGCAGGGAGGAGAACTATCTAGGGGGCCACAGCAGGGATTTACAGGGTGAACAGAGGAGGCCACCAGGCAACAGGGGTGGGGCGGGGGGTCAGGGAGCAGGAGACAGTGAAGGCCCCTGCAGTCCTGTGGGAACAGCAGATGAGGCTGCTTGCCCCACTGGGCAACAGGGAGTCGACCGGATAAAGAGGGGGATGCTAAGATCAGAGAGGCATTCCAGAAAGATCCATCAGCATTCACGATGCCTCAGCAAGAGGCAGGAGACCGGAGGAGTGGACCCCCTGGGAGCGGGCAGGGGGACGGAGGGAGGGGACAGAGGTAAGAGGAACAGCAGGACTTGGTAGCTGTGAGGATGTGGGGAGTGGAGGAAGATAGGGTGCCCTAGGGGCCCCTGAGCTGGACAAGGGGGTGAACGTGTTGTGGAATGGGGTGCTGCTCTCTTTTTCACCTTCACCAAAGGAGGAAACTACTGTTCAGGCCCTGCCTGGAAGCAGCCAGGGAGGAGGAGCAGGAGGACGGGCTTGGGCCGGGTGAGGCAGAAACGTCTCCTTGGAGACCCCACGACTCGGGCCCGAAGACAGCCCCAGAACAGGGACTTCTGACAGCTCTTCTGGGGCCTCAGTGAGAGATTCCAGTCAGAGCCATGTGAGCTGGCCGTGGCCTCTGAGTAATTTGGAATTGTGCTGCAGTTGGGGGAATCTGGGGTTCAGGCATCAGCCTCTGCTCTTGAGCTGACGTGGCCTTTTTACATGGCCTGAAAATTGGTTCCAATCAAAGGTTAATGCCAATGCGGGTCCAGCCCCCTGAAACCTGCCAATATCCTACTCCAGTCTCGGGAGAGAATGGGTCCCTCCGCCTGCTTAAGACCGTCCTTCTAGGCCGGGTGCTGTGGCTCACGCCTGTAATCCCAGCACTTTGGGAGGCCAAGGCGGGTGGATCACAAGGTCAGGAGTTCAAGACCAGCCTGGCCGAGATGGTGAAACCCTGTCTCTACTAAAAATACAAAAAAAAAAAAAAAAAAAAAAAACTAGCTGGGCGTGGTGGCGGGCGCCTGTAATCCCAGCTACTCGGAGGCTGAGGCACAGAATTGCTTGAACCCAGGAGGCGGATGTTGCAGTGAGCTGAGATCGTGCCACTGCACTCCAGCGGGGGCACAGAGCAAGACTCCGTCTCAAAAA
Source organism: Hylobates moloch (assembly GCF_009828535.3). Taxonomy (NCBI): domain Eukaryota; kingdom Metazoa; phylum Chordata; class Mammalia; order Primates; family Hylobatidae; genus Hylobates; species Hylobates moloch. The sequence continues at coordinate 8,546,859 of NW_026652276.1, forward strand.
AAAAAAGACCGGTCCTTTTCAAATTCACCTCGAGTGTCACCTCCAAGGGAATCTCCAAAGGGAGCCCCCAAGACGCCCCACCTCCTGTGATGGATCTGCCTGGCCTGGGACTCCCCTTCATTCCACCCCTTCCTCATGGCGTGAGAAAGAAACTCCACTTCCCACCCAGCATGAACAACTAATAAGCTCATAATAAGCTTGTACTCGAGGACACCCAACACCTCCACTGTCAATTTAGCACCACAAAAGCAGTTTCAGTAGGAAAACAAATGAACAAAAAAAGAGACAGGGTCTCACTGAGTCACCCAGGCTGGAGTGCAGTGGCATGATCATAGCTTACTGCAGCCTGGATCTCCTAGGTTCAGATTATCCTCCTGCCTCAGCCTTCAGAGCAGCTAGGACTACAGGCATGTGCCATCATGTCTGGCTAATTAAAAACAAAAAAAAGTTTTAGGCTGGGTGCGGTGGCTCATACCTCTAATCACTTTGGGAGGCCGAGACCATTGGATCACTTGGGGTCAGGAGTTTGAAACCAGCGTGGCCAACATGAGGAACCCCATCTCTACTAAAAATACAAAAATTAGCTGGATGTGGTGGTG
>NW_026652276.1:8582457-8618850 GCF_009828535.3 Hylobates moloch
GACGGGGCGGCCGGGCAGAGGCGCTCCTCACTTCCCAGACGGGGCGGCCGGGCAGAGGCGCTCCTCACTTCTTCCCAGACGGGGCAGCCGGGCAGAGGCGCTCCTCACTTCCCAGTCGATGGGTGGCCGGGCAGAAGCGCTCCTCACCTCCTAGACGATGGGTGGCCGGGCAGAGGCGCTCCTCACCTCCCAGACGATGGGTGGCCGGGCAGAGGCGCTCCTCACCTCCCAGACGATGGGTGGCCGGGCAGAAGCGCTCCTCACTTCCCAGATGGGGAGGCCGGGCAGAGGGGCGGCCGGGCAGAGACGCTCCCTACCTCCCAGACGGGGCGGCGGCCGGGCAGGGGCTGCAATCCCATCACCCTGGTAGGCCAAGGCAGGCGGCTGGGAGGCGGAGGCTGCCGCGAGCCCAGACCATGCCACCGCACTCCAGCCCGGGCAACACCGAGCACCGGGTGAGCGAGACTCCGTATGTAGTCCCAGCACCCTGGGAGGCCGAGGCGGGCAGAGCGTTCAGGGTCAGGAGCTGGCGACTAGCGTGGCCAAGATGGCGAACGCGCGCCGGCAGGCAAAGGAGAAACAACAGGCAGCGGTGGCGCGCGCCGGCAGTCCCAGGCAGTCCGCGGCGCGGGGCAGCAGCCAGACGAGGAGATTGCTGCCCAGGCCACAGAGGGAGAGAAGGAAAGAAAGAAAGAAAGAGAGAGAGAGAGAGAGAGAGAAAGAAAGAAAGGAAGAAAGGAGGGAGGGAGGGAGGGACTCCGCCACAATATATATTTTTAAGCATGAAAAGCTAGTTGACAAATGATATGAATAGCATCATTGCATTTTTAATAAAACATTTGGGCCTGGCACAGTGGCTAATGCCTGTAATCCCAGGACTTTGGGAGGCTGAGGCAGAAGGATTGTTTGAGCCCAGGAGCTTGAGACCAGCCTAGGCAACATAGGGGAACCCTGCCTCTACAAAAAATAAAAAAATTAGCCAAGCATGGTGGTGCATGCCTGTAGTCCCTCCCAACTTAGGAGGTTGAGGTGGGAGGATTACTTGAGGCCAGAAAGTTGAGGTTGCAGTGAGCCATGATCTTGCCACTGCACTTCAGCCTGGGCAACTGAACAAGACCCTGTCTCAGAAAAAAAAAGAAAGAGAAAAAGAAAGAAAGAAGGGAAGGAAGAAAGAAAGAGAAAATTAAAAAACATCTGGAAGGGGCACAGTCCCAGATTAACTCATGGTATATGAGTGTTTTTGTTTTAAACATTTGCTTGTTTGTGTTTGCCACGTCTTCACCAAGGAGCATAGATTACTTATGTAATGAAAGCAAATTTAAATTAAGGAAGCTAATTAAAAAGAAGAGAGGACACGAAGGCTTTCATAGCCTACTCAATGTTTTTCACGTATTTTTCTGGGGTACCCAGTGGGGCACCAAGCAGCCTCAGTTGGCCCTCTCTTAGCATGCAATCAATAGAGCAGGCAGACTTGAACAAAACTACACAAATTTCAGGTTGTAACGTATGACATGACCAGTGTTTGACTATTTCAACCTGCGAAGACAGAAATTTCACATGATTCAACCTCATAATTGCAAATCTCAGTAAGTCCTCCCTAAAGACACCAGCTCACAAAGATGTCATAATGACCATCTTTACTATAACCTGCCTCGAGTTGGGAGTGGCTCAAGATTCATGGCCTCCATTTATCCCTGTGCCTCAGTCCTTTTGAGGTGGCAGCAATGGGGCAGAGCTGGTGTTTGAACCTATGCCCAGGTGCTCAGAAAGCATTCCAGCCTGGCGGTCTTTCTCTCCGTCTCCCACCACCTGTCTGGGCCCCATTCTCTTGTTTCTCCCAGACTCTTCCCTATTATTCCTGACAGCTCCGGACACCTTAGACCTCCCACCAGCCTGATGCTTTGGAGGTGAAAGTAGGAGCGGAGACTGGGCACGCAGTGGGGAGCTATCACTGTGGGCCTGCACCAGAAGCACTTGTCCCTTGGCCTTGCTGGGGGTCCCTGATGTGAGATGTCAGCCAGCACCTGATGTGATGGACACCCTTATTGCGCTGCAATCTTTTTTTTTTTTTTTTTTTGAGACAGGATCTTGCTCTGTCATCCAGGCTAGAGTGCAGTGGTGTGATCACAGCTCACTGCAGCCTCGAACTCCTGGGCTCAAGTGATCCTCCCACTTCAGCCTCCCAAGTAGCTGAAACTACAGGCTCACGCCACCACAACCAGCTATTCTGTTTTTTTTTCGTAGAGGTGGGGTCTCACCATGTTACACAGGCTAGTCTCGAACTCTTGGTCTCAGGCAACCGTCCCGCCTCAGCCTCCCAAAGTGCTGGGATTACGGGCATAAGGCACCCACTGTGCCTGGCCTAATTTTTTTGTTTTGTAGACATGGGGTCTGACTATGTTGTTCAGGCTGGTGCAATCCATTTTTACTGCCTCACATGAGCTGCACGGCAGAGAACAATGAATAAGGCCACGATGATGGGTTTTGGCCCCTGGTTCAAATTTCTGAGATGAGGGGTCAGGTCACAAAGAACCCACTCTGGGGGCACAGAGGCCCAGCCTGGGTTTCCCTAGTGGTCCACAGCACCTCTTACCACAGGAACCCGTCCTGGCAGGGGCATCTCACTTCTGCAGAGTGGGGCAAAGTGTAGAAATGAAAGTCTCTGGGATGGAGCTCCAGTCGAGACTCCGATTTAAATCCAGGGGTGGCTCACACCTATAACACCAGCACTTTGGGTGATAGAGGCGGGAAGATTGCCTGAGCCCAGGAGTTCGAGACCAGCCTGGGAAACACGGCGAGACTCTGTCTCTACAAAATATAAAAAATTAGCTGGTGGTGTGTGTCTGTGGTCTCAGCTACTTGTCTCACCTCAGCTGAGGTGGGTGGGGGGATCTCTTGAGCCCAGGAGGTGGAGGCTGCCGTGAGCTGTGATCACGCCACTGCACTAGCCTAGATGGTAAAGTGAGACGCTGTCTCAAGTCAATCAATCAATCAATCCAGGAGTGTCCCAAAGGTTTCCCAAGTCCAGCCCAGAGAAGCTAAAAGCCTTTCCCCCAGGTGTGGCACTGAGTTAGATGTGGGTGATGAAGGATGTGGCCTCGAGGCTGGGAGGCAGCTGGGCAAAGTGAGAAGCCTCCCTGCTCCTGAGACAGTGATGGCTCAAATCCAGGCCGACCTGGAACGTGGTCCTCAACTTTTCTAAGCTCACCTTTCCCAGGTGTGAAATGGGCTGTTCTGGGAACTGAATGAGCTAATGATAAACACTCCCTGGCACACAGCAAGCCTCAAAGCGCTTGTGTCCCCTCCCTACCTCACAGCCCATTTTAGAAGTTTGCTGTCACTTACTTTGGAGTCAGCAAAAACATATTCCTTCCGCAGGATCTTCTCCTTCTCTGTTTCCACCAAGATCACCAACTTATTCAGAAATTTCTGCGACTTAATGAGCTGCAGGACTTAAGAGAAAAGAAATTCATTAATTCATTCATCCACTCATTCAACCATATGAACGGTCTCCATTATGTTCCAGGCACCTGACTATCAACTCCCGTCCCCAAGCTGAGCCCCCAGTTTGTGTCTGGTCTCCCAGCTCCCTCTGCTTCCAGCTGCTCGTCCCAAGAGAGGCTCATGCTTGGGGAGGGTGATGTCTGGAACAAGCAAGAGTTGGCCTGGCGAGAGCAGAGACAGCGTGATCGTCTGTCTTTTCATCTTTCTCCCTGCCTCCCTCCTTCCCCTCTCTCTTCTTCCTTCTTCTCTTCTTCCTCTTCTCCCTCCCTCCTTTCTTCCTTACTCTTCCTCCTTTCCTTCTTTTGCTTTGTTTTTAATTTATATCTAAATTTAATTTTACATTTTACTGTCATCAACAATTAAAAGAGTCAAGTTGTTCTATAAGGTTTTTGCAAACAATAGTCCCCCACAACCCAACCTCCCTTCAGTGTCTAGCTCCCTATAGGCAACCAATTTCAACTCTCTTAATGGATTCTTTTGGAATTTTACTCTGTTTCTTAAAAAAAAAATGCTTAGATTAATATTTTCTGATGTTTCAGTTTTCATTATGTCCTATGACATTTTTGACTGTCCACTATGGAAGATGAAGGTTGAAATTTCTTTCACACACACACCCTGCTCCCCCACCTTGACTCCCTGCCAATGCATAATTTCAGTCCCACATCATCCTTCTAACAATTATATCATAATTTTGGCCAGATAAGTACTCAGTGTTTGTTATTCTGATTATCGAAATGCTATTGACAGACCAGCCCCGATTGTTTCTCTTTTTCTAGACAACTTTTTGTTATTCCTGGAGTTAGTAATTGCCATACTTTTTTTTTATTGTTTCTAATTCTTCCCCAGCTTATAACTCTCTTTTCCATGTGACCAACTACTTTCATCAGTTTCTTTGTCCTGAGGGAGCCTTTCCCAGAGCCTCCGGGTCTTCTCTGGGCTGGTAACCTCGAGGGCTGGGGCACAGCCTTTACCTTGGGGCCTTACTTCATAATCCAGGAATACATTTCTCTCTCTCTCTCTCATATTAAATCCCATTTCTTGAACCCCATGTCTTCCTCTTCTTGGTTTACACCCTCATTTTGGTAGAGCAACATCTCTAGTAGCTTTCCAAGAAAGGAAGAATGGGTGATACATTTTTAGAGGCCTTGCGTGTCTGAAAATTCGACCCTCACGCTTAACTGACAGAACTCTAAATTTGAAATAATTATCCTCTGGACTCTGGAACCTTGTTCCATCATCTCTAGTTTTCAGGATTGCTGGAGAAACAATGTTGTTCTGATTCTCTTGTTCAGAAAAGAGTTAGCAGAGCAGGCCCGAGACTGCTGTCCTTAGAAGGGCTTGCTTGAAAGGTTGGCTTTCTGCCGTCATCTGGGAACTTAGATTTCGGGAGGGCTCCCACCATTCCCAGAGCTGATGAGAGACTTGCTGTGCCTACATTGTTTGTACAAACAGTATGGTTTATGCTGAGTACCTGTTTTCCTTTTGGGAGTCTGTAATCTGGGTACCTGCCAGGTAGAGGGTGTCTATGTGATCAGTCCCCAGTTAACAACCACATTTCACACATGTTGTCACACCTCACTGGGGGAGGAGGGAAGTGTGTCCTTTGTGACTCCACAGAAGAGTGGAGCCACTCCTAATGGTGGCTTGCTGTACTTAGAAGGAAACGTGGGCAGGGCGATGTGGCTCATGCCTGTAATCCTAGCACTTTGGGAGGCTGAGGTGGGTGGATTGCCTGAGCTCAGGAGTTCAAGACCAGCCTGGGCAACATAGTGAAACCCTGTCTCTACTAAAACACAAAACAAAATTAGCCATGTGTGGTGGCAGGCACCTGTAGTCCCACCTACTCAGGAGGCTGAGGCAGGAGAATTGCTTGAACCTGTGAGGCAGAGGTTGCAGTGAGCCAAGATCGTGCCACTGCACTCCAGCCTGGCGACAGAGTGAGACTCCACCTCAAATCAAAGAAGAAGGAAGCGTGAACCTGGCACTCTGGCTCAGCAAACCCACACACCTGGCCCCTGCCCAGTCTCGGCCTTGTCTGAGCCCCAGCAGCCTGGCCATCTCACCAGCCACACTGGCTCCTGTTTTGGAACTGTGCCCAGTGGCCCCTTTCCCTGGTTTGGGCACAGCCAGCATCTTCCTGACACTCAGGTCTCAGGCTCAGACTCTTAGAAGCTCGTGCCTGGTTTCTTCCAGACTTCACCCCATGCATGTGTCTTTTCCCTCAGCTGATTTTGCTCTATAGCCTTTCAATGTAATAAATCACAGCTGTGAATATGATCACCTGCTGGGTCTTGTGGGTTCTCTGAGGGAATCACAGAACCTGGGGGTGGTCTTGTGGGGCCCCTGACACAGGTGTAATCTGTCTTTTGCTCTGAACATTTTTAGGATCTTTTCTTGGAGCCCAGCGTTGTGAGACTTTTCGGGGTTATGTGGGCCTCCTGTGTTGTGTGAGCACTTGGCCATTTTCAACCTGGAGGCAAGTGTGTTTTTTTTTTTTTTTGAGACGGAGTCTCGCTCTGTCACCCAGGCTGGAGTGCAGTGGCGCAATCTCGGCTCACTGCAAGCTCCGCCTCCCAGGTTCATGCCATTCTCCTGCCTCAGCCTCTCCGAGTAGCTGGGACTACAGGCGCCCGCCACCACGCCCGGCTAATTTTTTTTGTATTTTTAGTAGAGACGGGGTTTCACCGTGGTCTCGATCTCCTGACCTCGTGATCCGCCCACCTCGGCCTCCCAAAGTGCTGGGATTACAAGCGTGAGCCACCGCGCCCGGCAAGGCAAGTGTTAAGTGTTATTCTGTTCTGAGACTCTTTCCTGAATTCTTTAATAAATTTTCTCACTCTGTTTTCTCTTACTGACACTTATTATTTTGATATTGGGCCTCCTGAACTGGTCTTCTTCTTCTTTATTATTTATTTATTTATTTTTGAGATGGAGTCTCGCTCTATCGCCCAGGCTGGAGTGCAGTCATGGATCTTGGCTCACTGCAACCTCTGCCTCCTGGGTTCAAGCAATTCTCCTTCCTCAGCCTCCCAAGTAGCTGGGATCACAGGTGTGTGCCACCATGCCCGTCTAATTTTGTGTTTTTAGTAGAGGTGGGGTTTTACCATTTTGGCCAGGCTGATCTTGAACTCCTGACCTCAAGTGTTCCACCTGCCTCGGCTTCCCAAAGCGCTGGGATTACAGGCGTGAGCCACTGCACCCAGCCCTGAACTGGTCTTTTAAATTGTAAAAATATTGCCTCTCCTATTTTCCATCACTTTGTCCTTTTGTTTTGTCTTTTGGGAGCTTTTCTGAACTGTATCTTTCCACTCTTCCATCGGGTTCCTATTTTTTTAAATTACTGCTATAATATTTTTTATTGCCCCAGAGTTGTCCTTCCTTTCCCTTTCCCCTTCTTCCCCCTTCTTTCTTCCTCCTCCTCCTTTTTCACTTTCATTTTATTCTCTTACTATTCCTTTCTAGGTGTCATTCTGTTATTCCACAGGCCCATTTCTTTTTATCTATAGAATTTGATCTCTCCAAGGCTGGGTGCAGTGGCTCACGCCTATAACCCCAGTGTGGCAGGCCAGGTCTCACTAATGCAGGCCTCTGTAACAACTGTTTCAGTACTGACTGAGTGGTTAAGTTAAATATTAAAAGCCAGTGCCCTTATACAAAGGCTGGAATGTAACAAAGGCCCATCAAAAGTTTTGCCTAGGCAAAGGAATTCTTAACAGGACCCATTTAGGATTTAACAAGTTTATTGGAGGTCTGAAGGAACTCCCCAAACCTCCGTGATTTAGCAGGAGACAAGATAGGGGTAATCACCCCAGCACCTGGACCCATTTAAATGAAGTAAATTTACTGAGGCTCCAGAGGAAGGTCTTCAGGACTCAGACCTTAGTTATAAATTAAAAGAAGTTAATCACTTATATCTTTCGATGAGTACACACTTACACGTAGACATACAGCTTAGAAGGTATATAAGCTCTGGAAAACTGTAATTTTGATTTGGTCTGGTGATAATTTCCAGGCCTCCTTCCTGTAACCAGTTACAGAAAATAAAAACTCTCTTCCTCCCCAGTTCATCTGCATCTTGTTATTGGGCCACAAGAAATAGCAGCCCAACCCTCAGTTTCATCCAGGAACACCAGCACTTTGGGAGGCCAAGGCAGGCAGATCATCTGAGCTCAGAAGTTTGAGACATCGCTTGAACCCAGGAGGTGGAGGTTGCTGTGAGCTGAGATCACGCCATTGCACTCCAGCCTGGACCACAAGAGTGAAACTCTGTCTCAAAAAAAAGGAAAAAAAAAAAGAATTTGACCCCTCCAAGTGTTTTGTCTTTGTGTCCCGTCTCCTGTCCCCAGCTTCCCTCCAGTGTCTGGTGATCCTTGGCTGTCTGTGTCCAACAGTGAGGTGGGGTCTGTAGAGCAGGGCTTCTCCACAGGGTGGTCTGATGGGCTGAATCCTGGGGAAACTGCGTGATGACAACACCTTTCCATCTTTGCCCCCGGGCTGATCAAGTTTCCCAGAGAAGACTTCTAACTCCTGCCTAGGGAGGGTGGGGCTGGCCAGCAGCATCCTGGGAGCTGGGCAGGGAAGAAGGCTGGGGTCTCAGCACTCAGCAAGTGACTGTCCCTTAGTCCTCTGTTTTCGGTGGGCTCTCCTGCCTGCAGCAGGCCTGGCATCTCCCAGCCCGTCACCTTCTCCAAAGAAGAATATGCAGTCTTCTGCCAAAGGAGTGAGGAGGAGCCACTGGCTACATGGAGTGGAGTGTGATCTGTTGGGCTAAACTGTCTTTAAATAGACTTCTATCTGACCCTGCTGTGTATAACCCCACCTTCACCCCACTTCTTGGGGTCCCCGAGGCTCTCAGCTCCTGAGCCCTTTGTGGGTTTTGTGTGAGTCAGGGTCTCTGATTTTTCTTCCACCTGCTTAGGGTTTCGTGTTTTGGTTCCTACAAGTGGCTCTCGCTATCCATCTCCTTTCCGGCTTTCAGAATGTTGTTGCTCTCCCATTCTCTCTTTCCCTATGGGTTTTGCCTTCCGGAAGGGAACTGATGACAGAGCATGCATTTAACCATCACTTTGAGCTGGAAGCCTCCCCAAAGGGAAATGACATCAGCCTCGTCTGCACCTCAGTAAGCATCCCACAGTCCGATTCCTACCATTGCTAACCAAATGCTCTGAGACTTTCCCAGTCTGCTACGATCAAGCCATGTCTCCTTCCCCGAATTTCCTTGCCATCTGTTTGCAGGACTGTGCAGTTGCCCCCAGGATGTGACATCTTGTTTGATCAGGATTATTATTCCATCAGGGTCTCTTTCCCTGGTTTGGGCACAGCCAGCATCTTCCTGATACCAGGTCTGGGTTCAAATGGCACAGCATGTCCTCAGAAAGGCTTTTCCCCATTATTGTCATATTTTTCTATTTAAATCCCCAGGTCTAGAGTTTATCATTCCCTGACACATCCTGGTTTGTGTATGTGTGTGTTTGTTTATTTTCTCCTTTGCCCTGATTTGAATGAAACTTTCCTGAAAGCTAGGACCCCGGCTGGCTGGTCCACCTCCTCATCCAAAAGCCTGGTACGTGCATAGCAGTTGCTAGGAGCATGAATATTTTATGATTTGAACATACAGCAACTGGCTGGCTGTTCCTGTGTGTAGAAGACCATGATGCCAAAGCTATTCATGAACATGGTGATTAAAATAGGGTAAGGAAGCTCCAACTCTTGCAACCACAGATTCCCTCCAGGCGAGCACCACTCTATCATAATAACCATGGCTGGAAACTCACCATAAGCCAGACTGCACTAAGGACACACCTTACCCCATTAACTCTCACAGCAACCCCTGTAGGAATCCCTGTCTTGTGGAGGCATCATTGAGGCTTTGAGGAGTTAAGTAGCTTACTTGAGATCATACTATTAGCAAGTCATGGAACCAACACATGCATCCAGTTTACCTAGAGCCCCCACTGCTGAACCACACTGCCTTTCAGCACCAACTGTAAAGAAGTCACTTAAACATGCATCCATGAGAACTGTATGATCTTACCTGGTTTAGGACACATTCGCTCATTCATGCATAGATTCATTCATTCTTGCCTTCACTCTCTCATTCATGTGTGCATTCATTCATTATTACGTTCATTCTCATTCCTGTGTGCGTTCCTTCATTCTTGCATTCATTCACCGATTCATGCATGCATTCTCTCAATATGCATTTACTGATTACTTGCTCTGTGCTAAGCACTGTTTTGGCTCTGGGATTTAGTGGCCAACAACAACCAAAAAAATCCACCTCCCAGCCTTTGTGAAGCCCACATTAAAGGGGGGAGACAGAGCTGGGATTTATGATGGATGACGTTGCAAGTGCCTCAGGCAATTGGCAATCCCTGAGCACGCACTTGCTGAGCCCCAGGGCCCGAGCTGGGGCCTCCAGCGTCCAGGGTATGTAAAGGAAAGACCTTGCCCTTTTTAAAGGGAGGGAATTGGTGAGCAGTCAATTGTGCTCTGATGTGACAGGTGTCACCACAGAAAGGAAGTCAGGCTCCACCATCCTGGGTTGGCGGGAGGACTGGAGCCAGGTGGGCACAGTCCTGGAGAGTGGGCTGGCAGTCTGTGGGTATCCATGCTCTTCAGGGCTCACAAACCTGCTCTGAAATATCCCATTATTATTATTATTATTATTATTATTATTATTATTTAATTTTTAGAGATGGAATCTTGCTGTGTTGCTCAGGGTGAACTCAAACTCCCGGCTCCAAGTGATCCTCCCACCTTAGCCTCCCAAGTAGCTGAGAATACAGGTGCGTGCCACTGCACCCACGCATAGCCCATCCTTAACTAGAGCTGGGTTTTCTTAGGGCCAGTGACCTCTAGTTTAGCTCTTTCACCCATCCCTGATCTGTTTCCACGAAGGAGAATACCCACCTCTCAGCAGCAACAGCTCCAATCCTTACTTGGGCCTTCTGGGCTCTGTTCACACCTAGGACGGCGTGCCCAGCTGCTTCTCTCTCCAGAACCATAGCGAGAGATGAGCAACATGTAATGTGTGATTTCACTAACACCCTCTCCCGTTCCCTGCACACCCCATTCTCTCAGTACCAGTGCCCTCCCCTGACTCACGCTTGGCAAAATCCTATTCATCCTTCAAATCCCAGTCGGAGCCATCTCGGTGGTGTGAAGCCTCTTGCCCTCCCTCCCTAAAAGAGCTAATCAGTCCTCCCTGGGGACAACCTTCCTCTGGAGCACATTCTAATACCTGCCCATGTGCCAGCGTTCCCTTCTCCACAGCAAATCCTTAGAGGAAGCGTTCACGATGAAGGGCTGGCCCACAGAAGATGCTACGCAAACATCTGTTGCGTTAAACCAACAAAAGTTCATAGCACTTCTCAGAACCCTGGGAGGTGTTTCTTTCAATCTTAAGTTTTTTAGTAATCAGGTGCTCTGACAATCTTCACTCGTCGTCTTAACGTTTCCATCTCTTCTTATCCAAGTTGGGGCCACCCCTCTCTCCTTAACAGATGTATTAGTCTGTTCTCATGCTGCTAATAAAGATGTACCTAAGACTGGGTAATTTATAAAGGAAAGAGTTTTAATGGACTCACAGTTGCACATGGCTGGGGAGGCCTCACAATCATGGCAGAAGCAAAGGAAGAGCAAAGTCGCGTCTTACGTGGTGGCAGGCAAGAGAGCTTGTGCAGTGGAACTCCCCTTTATAAAACCATCAGATCTCATGAGATTTATTCACTACCATGAGAACAGCATGGAAAAGACTCATCCCAATGATTTAATTACCTCCTCACTCAGTCCTTCCCATGACAACTGGGGATTATGGGAGCTACAATTCAAGATGAGATTTGGGTGGGGACACAGCCAAACCATATCAACAGATAAGAGAAAACCACCACTCTAAGCTCACTTTCTACACAGCCTTCCTATTTGAACCATCAGTGACTCCCCATTTCTCCTGCCCAACTTGCCACTATACACAGGGGCCGCCATGATGCTATAAGCTCCCCTCTGCAGAACTATGACAGCTATGATGTCACCCCCAGCCATTGCCTGAGATCAGCCTCCCTCATGGCTACCCTGGAAGGGTAATAATAATGGTGGTGGTGGTGACAGTCAATCGTATTGAGCACTCCCTGGAGGCTAAGCACCAGGTACTTTGATGTTCACCCACATAAGACTCATGAGAGCCCTGCAAGACGCTACTGCTATCCCTGCTGGACAGAAGAGTAAACTGAGGACCAGAGAGAAGACACCAGACCCAAGTCACAAGTGGTTGACCTGGGACTCAAGGCTGGGCTACTAGCACCCCACTGTGCTATCAGTGGGTTCAGGATGCACTATTCCAAAATATGGCATCCTAAGCATGTTGAATATTTTAAGCTGAAGGAATTTGAGCAATGGCAGGTGCAGGAAGGACCCTCTGACATTCCTCTAAAGCAGGTTATAGACCCTCATATGAGAGGAGCCCTCCCTATACCTGGGGGACAGAGCATCCTATCTCCAAGGACACAGGGACAGCGAGGAGTCTGAATGCACAGGCCCTGCCAAGGTCCTCCCAGTTCCCCACACTTAGTGCATACTACTTTATTAAGAACAAAAGATGGTCGAGCACAGTGGCTCACGCCTGTAATCCCAGCACTTTAGAAAGCCGAGGCGGGTGGATCACTTGAGGTCAGGAGTTCGAGACCACGCTGACCAACATGGTGAAACCCCATCTTTACTAAAAATAAAAAAATTAGCTGGGCGTGGTGGTGGTCCTGTAGTCCCAGCTACTCGGGAAGCTGAGGCAGGAGAATCACTTGAACCCAGGAGGCGGAGGTTGCAGTGAGCCAAGATCACACCACTACACTCCAGCCTGGGTGATAGGGCGAGACTTTGTCTCAAAAAAAAAAAAAAAAAGGTGCTGATCATGCCTGAAGAAGCCAGATAAAATACAGGAGGCCCACTTAAATTTGAACTTCAGAAAAACTGTGAATCATTGTTGCATATAAGTATGTCCCAAATATTGCATGGGACATACATATACTATATTGGTTGTTTATCTGAAATTCAAATTTAACTGGGCCTCCTGTATTTTTATCTGCTAATTGTGGCAGCCTTAACCATGCCCCTCTAAATGAACTTTGAGACACTAAAGAATAAAAAAAGCTGTTGTAGCCACAGGGACTTGGGGGGCTTCATAGTGGTCTTAAAACCTGACATGGGATGCAAACTATTGTGTGAAGGTTGGGATTTATCTGAGGGAAGGGTCTACGCATTGATCAGGTTTCTCGGGGGAACCCATTGGCCACCCACATGAAGAAAGATGTCCATTCGCCATCAGCCAGAACCGGAGGCTGCTCAGGAAACGCTTGTGCTTTCGTCAACCCTCTGGTCCTGTCTGCTGCTGTTCTCCAGCCCCATGTGGCCCCGCACTGGGCATTGCCTACCCCTCTGCCTCCTGACAACCTGCCTGGCCTCCCTAACCTGGGCCCTGGCCTGCTAGCCCCAGTGCCCATCTCCCAGCATTTGCACATGCTGCTCTGCTAGCTGGGATGCTCTTCCCTCAGACCCCTGCCCGACTGGTTGCTTCTCAGCCTCGGGGTCTCTGCCAATGTGTCTCTTACTCAGAGGAAACTTCTGTGTCTGCCCCTTCTACACTATCCCCTCTTGCCAGTTAACCTCTACCCCATTGCCCTGTTTTGTTTTCTTTGTAGCACTTTTCATAGCTCGATCATCCACTGTATTGACAGATCATCCATCTGATCATTCATCTGTACTGACAGATGTATTTGAGTCTCTATCGGCCACTCAATGCACCAGAATATAAATTCCACGTGGGCAGGGGCCTCATCTGTCCTGCTGGCCCTGGATCCCCTTGTGTTGCCCCTCTGCAGCTTCTGTATATGCATTTGTTGTGTGAAGAGTTTCCATTTTATGGATGAGTTGATTTGATGGTTCTCAACCTGCTAATAGCAGCTGACTCTCAAAGTGGCCACTACATGCTGGGCTCTGGCCTAAAGAGCCTTGTGCATATTATTCACCTAATTTTTATCATCCCCATTTTACAGATGAGGAAACTGAGGGCTAGAGAGGTCATGACATGTCCCAGGTCACACAGCTGCTAAGTGGCAGAGCTGGGACGTGAATTTAGGCAGTTTGGTTCCAGAGTCCATGTACTCACAGTTTAGTTTATCTTGTGCTACAGACACTACCCAATTGTCAACAAGACCTCATCTGTGCAAGGCTTTGTGCCTGGCACTGAGAGGTGATAGCATGGATCACACTGGGTCCTGGTGGGGAAGAGAAGACACACACACACACACACACACACACACAAGCGTGAGCGCAGGCACGCATGCGTGCAGAAGACAGACCTGCAGGGCAGGCCTTCTGAGAGGTGAGCTGAGAGGGCAGGAATTCCACAGGCAGGTGAGGGCCAGTGGTTGATAGGCGCGAGGGGTCTTACTTTTCTTGTGGCTGTAGAACTTGTCCTCAGAACCATCCTTGGACTTCTTAATGATCAGTTTCCCAGACTCAACGTCGACTTTGAGCTGCATTTTCTGAGGAATCCCCAGAGACTCTGCCTTCACCTTAGAAGGGAAGAGATGTGTCACTCATTGATTTTCTGCCTGGGCTTTTGCAAGGCTTCCCCGCCCGAACCCCTTGTCTACATGGCTGGGCAACCTCTGGTGGGCGTCCTTCATGGGGCCACTGGGCTTCTTTCGCCCCAGCGGCGCACGTGCACATTTCCACGGGCGTCTCCCGGGAATCACAGAGACTCTCGGGGCGTCCCCCTCGTCCACTGTGTGTGGGGGAGCCGTTCTGCCAGTAGGTTTGGTGGAGGAAACAGACGAATTGCTGGAAATGGTTCATTCACTGATGACTTTGACAACACTCATTAATCTGATGTGTCACCTACTTCCAGAAAGGATTTTAGTAATAGATTTAAACTCCCAGGCCTTGTTACAACCACTGATCGAACATTTAATGATAATAATAGAAAAGAAAACCCACAACAGTTGTGTAGGCATGCTCAGAAAATGGAAATTTATCTTAATAGAGGATTATCACCAGGTCTAGAAAGGACTTTGGGGTGGGGAATATGTGTGTGGCGGAGGGAGTGCGGGTCTCATACTGGATTCCTGAATGTGGGACCAGTGCTGGGGTGAATATACTAGAATTTCTGGGGATTGTAAAGAAAAACACATTTTGGGTCAAGCCTGGAGATTCTAATCCAGTCATTGTCAGGGAAATCACAGGAATCGCATGGGTTTTTTTCTGAATTCCCCATCCCCTTGAGGCAGTACTTTGCAGCCCTGTCTGATGTCACTCATCTCTGCCATTTTGAGAAGGACAAAGTTTACATGGTGCCTGGCCCAATGAGACACTCCTCCCTTGTAGCTTCCCTCTGAAGGGGGTTTCCCAGTCACCTCTGGGTGCCCGTTCTGACGTTGAACCACCGTTACAGCGACAAAGGTCCACCAACTGCCATTCTTGGCTAATGGGCTCCTTGCTCTTCCCCAGCTCAAGCCCCAATCCCTCTTTCCACAGGAACAAGAACATGTCTCTCTGCCCGGCTGTGGAGCCCAAGCCCAGGCTCTGCTGTCCCATGGCCACTTACCTCAAAGGTGACTGGAGGGATAAGGGAGCGCCGGTGGGGAGACTCAGGACCCTCGTGCAGCAAGGCCTTGACCTGTGGGCAGCAGCGTTAGAGACAGAGGGTCAAGGGGACACCAAGCCTGTGCGTCTGGACATTCTCCATGCAAAGAGGGGACCAAAGAGGGGACCAAGAGAAGCCGCAGGAGCCCCACACGTACCTTGTCTTCAATAGATGACAACAGGCTTGTCAGTTGGCTGAGCTTGGACACCATGTTGATGGGATTGGCCTCACCAGGAACCTGGGAGAGGAGTGGGAGAGGAGGGAAAGAGGATCAAGGCGGCATCACTGAACCTGAACCATCGAGAGGCAACGCACTGGGTGCTCTCCGCACCTCACCCCATTCCAGCCTCCCTGCAGCCCCACAAGTTCTATTATTATCCCCTTCCGGCAGATGAGGACACAGGGATCTCTACAATCTTCTCAGAATTCACATGGCCAAAAAATAGATCTTCATTTCTTCTTCCCTCTAAATCTGCCTCTCCCCCAGTGCTTCTCACCTCACCCACTCCGTTGCTTAAACAAAACTCAAGGACTGTCCTTGCATATTACCTTTCCTCCCTCCTACACCTCCTGCATGGTGTTCCCGTCCTACTTCCAAAATAGACCCAGCCCTGCTGCTTGAAACCCCAGTACAGTTCTCCACATAGAGAAGAAAATGATCCCGACCCCTTCCCTGCCCTCCGAGTTCCTATATGATGCAGCCCCCCACCTCACCTGCCCCACCAAGATCTGAGCCACTCTCATCCTCAACTCACATCTGCCTTGAGCTTCCCTTCTGAGGAATCTCCAGAGACTCAATTTCCCCTGGGAGGGGCACCTCCTCATCATTCAGGTCTCAGCCCCGCGAAGATGTCTTCCCTGACCACCCTGTCTAAAATAGCCACCAGGTCACCTCTACCAAGTTGCCTTGTTTGGTTTCATATCAATCACCACCAGCTAAAGTTATCTCCTTCCAATGTGTTCATTGTATGTCTTCCCTGCTGAATGGAGGCTCCATGAGAATGGATATCAAGAGGACTGTGTTCGGTACTGCAACCTTGGGGCTCAGAACAGTGTCTGGCCAATGAAGATGCTCAGTTAAGTTGTTCAGTATATATAGGGCCCAGAGAGATGAACTAACTTGTCTGAGGTCGCACAGCTAGTAAATGGCAGAGCAAGATATGTATCCTGTCTGCCTGATGCCAAGTGCATGGTCTCATGCACTTATTCACAGAAGAAACATTTACAAAGCATCTATTCTACGTTAGACATGCTGCCAGGTGTGGAAATGCAGAGTTAATAAGATACATTATTAAGTTATTAATACCTTATTAAGTTAATAATAAGAGGTGGAATGATAAAATCAGACATATGCATGACTAATGTGAACACAAAGCAGAATGGAACCAGGGTTATCACCAGCCATGTGATGTCCCTTTACCTCACTCCTTGCTCAATATAGCAGCCAGGTTGCACTTGCTTTTGACCTCAATTTTCCACCCAGCTACTTTAGTGTACTACTTTTACTATCACCACCTCCGTTACCACTGCTGCCTCTGTCAAAATGATCAATGGCACTGCCGTGATCAATAGGATTCCCTTCAACAGCACCACCAGAGTCATCAGCATGGCCACCACAATCACCACAAACACCACCATCACTACCACCATCTCCACCCCATCACTCCCACCATGATCATGTCCACCTCCACCATCACCATCACTACTACCACCTCCACCCTCATCATCACCATCACTACCACCATCTCCACCCCTACCAGTCCTACCATGATCCTGACCACCTCCACCATCACCATCACTACCACCATTTCCACCCCCACCACTCTCACCTTAATCATGATGACCTCCACCATCACCATCACTATCACTATCTCCACCCCTATCACTCCCACCATGATCATGACCACCTCCACTGTCACCATCACTACCACTGTCTCCATCCCTACCACTCTTACCATAATCATGATGACTTCCACCATCATCATCACTACCATCATCTCCACCCCTACCACTCCCACCATAATCGTGACCACCTCCACCATCACCATCACTACCACCACCTCCACCCTCACCATCACCATCACTACCACCATCTCCACCCCTACCAGTCCTACCATGATCATGGCCACCTCCAACATCACCATCACTACCACCATCTCCACCCCACCAGTCCTATCATGATCATGACCACCTCCACCATCTCCATCACTACCACCATCTCCACCTATTATTTTCACCATGATCATGACCACCTCCACCATCACCATCACTACCACTATCTCCACCCCTACCACTCTCACCATAATCATGACTACCTCCACCATCACCATCACTATCACCATCTCCACCGCTACCCTTCCTACCCTGACCATGACCACCTCCACCATCACCATCACTACCACCATCTCCTCCCCTATCACTCCCATGTGATCAAGACCACGTCTACCATCACCATCACCATCACTACCACCATCTCCACTCCTATCAGCCCTCCCATGATCATGACCACCTCTGTTATCACCATCACTACCACCCTTAGACACCACAACATTCCCTGTCCCAATAACCATCACTCCACCATTACAGCAGTTAATAATTGTCAGTGCTTTCTCTAACCACTTTTTGGTCTTTCCCTTGCTTCTTAATAAAGCTTACAATTCTTCTATAGTTATTGTCAATCGGGGAAGTGGCTTGAAGGGGTGGCACTAAGACTTAGGCAAGAGAACAACAGAAGGGCTGCCTGTTGGTTGAGAAGAAAAGCTGGTCAGGAGATGGGATAGTTCAGGATTCCCTTGTTTTAGAGTTATTTATCTCATAAATAATTGAAACGGTAGCACAGATTCAAGCTTCCTCCTTTTCACAGTAGAAGACATTTGGAATGACCTGCCTTCACCCCGGGCAGTCACCATTCAATTGCAGGTCCCCCGCCCCCCACCGGCTCTCTCTTTGGATTTGTGACTTTTGGGAGGGGAGATCTAACAAGACCTTAGAGAACATAAGTGAAGTTACTGACAAACAGGGCGTTTGTGCTTGAAACGAAAAGTATTAGAAAAATGCTGGAGCTTTCCCCATACTTCTGCCTAATGATGATTTGATGAGTTCTTAATGATACGCCAAGCACATCTGAAATATATTAAGTCATCTAATCCTCACATGTCTTGATTTTTCTAATCCTTGTTTTGCTGATGGGGGAATAGAGTCAGAGTGGTGAGTTTACAGCTGGTATAGACCTGAGATTTGAAATGGGGGCTAGCCCAGTGGTCCTTAGCTGGTGGCGATTTTGCCCTCCAGGGGACATTTGGCAATGTCTGAGACATTTCCAGTTGTCACAGCTGGGGGATGCTAATGGCGTCTCGTGGGTAGAGGCCAGGATGTGGAGGACTCCTGGAGTGCACAGGAGTCCTCCACGACAGAGAACAATCCAGTCCCAAATGTCACCAGTGTCGAGGCTGAGGATAGAATTCACAGCTTAGCCTGTTAAAGGGTAGACTGGTCTGACTGCTACCTGAGGGTTTACATCAGCTGACCCAGTTTTTTCACTTTGCTTTTCAGTTGCACTTTTCAAAAAAAAGGAAGTGGGCTCCAAGGCAGGTTAACCATCCAAGGGAGGCTACCGGCTCTCCTTTCTCACACAGGGCGGACCCAGGTCTCCCCCATCCCCCAGGACAGCCAGCATCTTGATAACATTGCGTTTCGCCTTCCCAGCAGTCCTCGAGTAACCACACAGGGCTTTGGGTGTCCCCAGCTTGTCTTGCCTACTTAAGGGAAAGGGCCTCATGTTGGTGAGAGTCTAGCAGGGTCCAACGTCTCACACACCCAGTTTCACTCACTCCTTAACCAAACCCTGCAGAGACATGACTGTCCCCATTTCACAGATGGAGAGACTAAAGATCCATGAGGGTGAATCAGAATTTGAACTCAGGTGTTTCTGATCCATGGACCAATGTTCTTTCCTCTCCTCAAGGCACCCTCAACTCCATCCTTGATTTCTGAATTCCTAAAGACAAATCAAGAATAACCTTTTCTGTTTTTCTTCAAGACTCAGGGTCTCATAAAAGGGAGGGGAGTGTGGCAGCAAGACACACCCTCCACCGTGTGGCTGCTCTGTCCCGCCACCAAATGCAGAGACTGGCCTCCACCAGGCAGCACCGTAGCTGGGACTGCAGCTGGCCTCTCTCTCTCGAGGCTTTTTCTCTCTTCTAATCTACTTCAAAGACTTGACTGTGCATTCTTCCACTCAAACTACTTAAGTTCAAGTGTTGGGCAGAGCCCCTGTTTTGTCTAGATTTGCTTTTACTTTCTTAGAAATTAACCCATCATTCACTTCGGAGAAAGCAAAAAATTTTTTTTCTGAATTTTGAAAGTTGCACAAGTAGAACACAAATTCATGTTCTCCGTAGAAAACTCAAACAAACAATGCGGGCAAACTCAAAATCCCCCTTGGCCCAGTCCCTTTCTCCCCAGTCTCATCCCTGCATTGTGGTGACCAGCGTGGCCCTTTGGGTTTAAATCCTTCCCATCTGATTTCCTCGTGGAGACTTCCATCAGAGTGTCTATATCATCCTGCCATCTGCTTTTCCACCTAACAGTAGCCTTGGAGATCTTTCCAGAGCAGTGTTCACACCTTAGAATAGAATTCTGCACCACTGCAGTTCACCAGCTCTCTATGTTTATGTGATTTTCTTTTTTTCTTTTTCCTTTTTTGTTTTAGATGGAGTCTCACTCTGTCACCCAGGCTGGAGTGCAGTGGCACAATCTCGGCTCACTGCAACCTCCACCTCCTGGGTTCAAGCAATGCTCCTGCCTCAGCCTTCCAAGTAGCTGGGATTACAGGCACCCGCCACCACGCCTGGCTAATTTTTGTATTTTTGGTACAGACAGCATTTCACCATGTTGGTCAGGTTGGTCTCGAACTCCTGACCTCAGGTGATTCACCCGCTTCGGCCTCCCAAAGTGCTGGGATTACAGGCGTGAACCACCACACCCGGTCTGTTTATATGATTTTCAATGTTTTGGCCGGGCGCGGTGGCTCACGCTTGTAATCCCAGCACTTTGGGAGGCCGAGGCGGGCGGATCACGAGGTCAGGAGATCGAGACCACGGTGAAACCCCGTCTCTACTAAAAATACAAAAAATTAGCCGGGCGTGGTGGCGGGCGCCTGTAGTCCCAGCTACTCAGAGAGGCTGAGGCAGGAGAATGGCGTGAACCCGGGATGCGGAGCTTGCAGTGAGCCGAGATCGCGCCACTGCACTCCAGCCTGGGCGACAGAGCGAGACTCTGTCTCAAAAAAAAAAAAAAAATGATTTTCAATGTTTTTTCTTTTACTTTTTGTGTGCTTGTAGTCCCTAAGAAGCTGCCGACATATGGAACTGTGGGCTTGAGGGATGCCTGCAGTTCACATTTTCATACAAATGGCCAAAGTGCCGTTCAGAAAACCCATTTCCATTTCCAACAGCAGAGGAGTGAGCCCCTGTGAGCACCTCTTCCACCCCACACCCTAGTCAAGTCCTGACTCAACCATCAACTTGAGCATCAACTCTTTGTCCATCTAATAGGCAAGAAGAGACCACCTTGTGTCAAATGTCATTTCCTGGTTACTAACAAGGTGAGGTTGAACACCTTTTCATATCTATATTGGCTATTCCCTGTCCCTCTTCAGTGAACCGCCTTGTTTATAGCCTTTCCCTGTTCTAAAAATTGGATTGTTTTTACTTAATTATTTGTAGGAATTTTTAAAAAAACATGGCCAGGTGTGGTGGCTCCCACCTGTAATCCCAGCAGTTCAGAAGGCGGGGCAGGAAGATCTTCAGAAGTTTGAGACCAACCTGGGCAACACAGTGAGACCTGTCTCTACAAAACATTTTAAAAGGAGACTGGCATGGTGGCGCACACCTGTAACCCCCAGCTATTAGCTGGTGCAAAAGTAATTGTGGTTTTAATACATGGGAGGCTTAGGTGGGGTGGATCGCTTGAGACCCGATGTTTGAGGATGCAGTGAGCTGTGATTGTGCCACTGCACGCCAGCCTGGGCGACAAAGCAAGACCATGTCTCAAATGAAAATAATAATATAAACATATGAATGCTTTGTCTGTAATCCTTTGCCCCTAAGCTTTGTTGCAGGTATTTTCTTCTGAGATACAGCTTTTGCTTTTTTAAAAAAAAAAACTTGTTAAAACTTTATTGATGACACCTTTTGTTATCTGTAATCCTTTGTCCCTAATCTTTGTTGCAGGTATTTTCTCCTAAGATACAGCTTTTGTTTCTAAAAAAACGTGTTAAAACTTTATTGATGACACCTTTTGTTACAGACATTTGCTTAATGAGCAACACGACCTTGGCCTCCTGCCAGGCCATGAGCAGGTGCAGGGGTTGAGGGGGCACCTTCATCCTGCTCCTCCTGGGACAAGAGACAGGATCAAGAGTTTAGGCATCTCCTGTTTTTCTTTCCTTTCAGTTTCTGATGAGAAATGATGGGAACAGGCCCTGCTTGCCCCCTTATTTGGCACAAATAAGTTTTGCTGATGGGTGCATAATTTGAAATCTTTATTCCTCAAATCAAAATCTGGCAGTGGGAGACGGCTTCCTGGGAAGGGCAGGGGCTGAGGCTCCCACCCCCAACCCCAGCGTACCTGCTTGCTGTTGCCCAGTGAACACACGATGGGCAGTGCTCCCCTCTTCCTTCTGAGCCCTCAGGACTGGCTAACTCAATCCTCCTCCCTGGTGTATTAATCTCACCTTTTCAACCCCAAGACCCTTTACCTGAGGACGTGGACGGAGGCCCGGGGAGAGCTGCTGGTCAAATAACCTCTGCAGAGACTCCAGGGATGGGAGGGTCCGGACGACTTCTCTGGGGGCAGGGAACAAGGTGAACATCAAGGATTAGTGGGCACCAGAAACAGTCTTCCATGGCAGCATGGGTTCCAGCCCGAGATGAGGTCACTGTCGGTTCAGCAGAAGCAGGTAATTCTCCCCAGAAGGACAAGCCCGGGCAAAGATCAAGGCTTGCCAGGACTGGCCGACCCACACTCGGCCCCCATCCCTTCCCAACCCACAGCAAACTGGAATTGATGTGTAGTCCTGATCGTAGCTGGGTTTTGCTTTAGCCAAACTACACTCTATAGCCTGTAGAAAATTCAAATCTAGAGTGACAAAATGACTTCACTTAGTCATCCATGGTTCCCAACCTTCTGTTTATCTCACACACACACACACACACACACACACACACACACACACACACACAGGTGTTAACAATGCAAATTTCTTGGCTCCTGCCTGATAGAGTCTAGAATCTGCATTTTAAATATCAGGGCTGCCCAGTGCTGGTGATCTGTGGATTCTGAGGCAAATCCCCTCCTAGCAGCCCAAATGCAGGCTCAGAGGGATTTTCCCATCATCACATCCATTGACAACTCCAATCCTCAGGCTTTATCCACTGTTTGTTCCCAGCTCATCTTTCTCTATTGTTTTAACATAGGGGGGCAGACGATTTTGGTTCTACTTTTCACTTATTTTTTCATCAAAAACTGTTCATGTTTTTACATATTTAACATTCTAATGATTTGAAAATAGTCTATCAAGTAAATGTGCTGAAATCGATCGCTAGATATTTGGGTTACTTTGAGATCTTTGTTATATTAATAAATGCTGCTCTGGGCCAGGCGCGGTGGCTCACGTCTGTAATCCCAGCACTTTGGGAGGCCAAGGCAGGAGGATCACAAGGTCAGGAGATCGAGACCATCCTGGCTAACACGGTGAAACCCCATCTCTACTACAAATACAAAACAAAATTAGCCAGGCGTGGTGGCGGGCTCCTATAGTTCCAGCTACTTGGAAGGCTGAGGCAGGAGAATGGCGTGAACCCGGGAGACAGAGCTTGCAGTGAGCCGAGATCGTGCCACTGCACTGCAGCCTGGGCGACAGAGTGAGACTCTGTCTCAAAAATAAAAATAAAAATAAAAATAAATAAAGGCTGGTCTGAATAGCTTTGTTCATATAGCTTTTCTAATTTTTAATTACAGAATTAGGATAACCAGAGATTATGGCTCTTGATCATTATTGCCAAACCTGTGAGTACCGATTATACAGGGTCACCAGCATTGTCCAGACCTGATCACCCAATAGCTCTAATGACTGTACTTCTGTTCTTTCTCTCTCTTTTAAGGGGCATAACATTGCACTTCAATATGGATGAATAAATTTGCATATCTTTAATTTCTAATGTCATTGTTTTTCTATTGCTGATTTCTAGTTAATGGCTACTGCATTTCTCTCATTTCTCTTTGTATAAACTTTTCTGTTTTTTTCTCCCTTGGCAATTTTCTGTTGGGAATTTTGTCTGTATTTTTATATAGTGTTATAAACTTTACATATTGCTTTGCTTTTTTTTTTTTTTTTGAGACAGTCTTACTGTTGCCCAGGCTGGAGTGCAGTGGCGTGATCCTGCCTCAGCCTCCCGAGTAGCTGGGATTACAGGCATACACCACCACGCCCAGCCAATTTTTGTATTTTTAGTAGAGACAGGGTTTCGCCATGTTGGCCAGGCTGGTCTGAACTCCTGACCTCAGGTGATCCGCCCACCTCGGCCTCCCAAAGTGCTGGGATTACAGGCGTGAGCCACCAGGCCCAGCCTGCTTTGCTTTTTATTTAATCTAGGTGCTGTATTTTTTTCTCATTATATTATAACGATGTAATAAAATCTCATTATATTATAATGATGTAATAAAATCTCATTATATTATAACGATGTAATAAAATCTCATTATATTATAACGATGTAATAAAATCTCATTATATTATAACGATGTAATATAATCTCATTATATTATAACGATGTAATATAATCTCATTATATTATAATATGATATAATCTCATATTATAATATGATATAATCTCATTATATTATATCTCATATTATAATATGATATAATCTCATTATAATAATATAATCTCATTATATCATGAGAATATAATCTCATTATATCATGAGAATATAATCTCATTATATCATGATAATATAATCTCATTATATCATGAGAATATAATCTCATTATATCATGATAATATAATCTCATTATATCATAATATAATCTCATTATATCATGATAATAAATACTAATATATTGTGTGTGTGTGTATATATGTGTGTGTGTGTATATATATATATATATATTTTTTTTTTTTTTTTTTGAGATGGAGTTTCGCTCTTGTTGCCCAGGCTGGAGTGCAGTGGCAGGATCTTGGCCCACTGCAACCTCTGCCTCCCGGGTTCAAGCGATTCTCCTGCCTCAGCCTCCAGAATAGCTGAGATTACAGGCATGCACCACCACACCTGGCTAATTTTGTATTTTCAGTAGAGACGGGGTTTCTCAATGTTGGTCAGCCTGGTCTCGAACTCCTGACCTCAGGTGATCAGCCCGCCTCAGCCTCCCAAAGTGCTGGGATTACAGGCATGAGCCACCACACCCAGCCTATAACATATATAATATATAATAATATATTATCATTATATTAATCCTAGGTGACCTGGATTTCATTATGAAATGATACACAATTTTTTATTGTTCGAGTTTTCATTTTTTCCTTGGCAATTTTTACTTACTGTAGTTAATAATTTATCATTGGTATTTACTAGGGAGCAATTATTTGCTCATTTTAAATTGTTTTCTAACTCTTTTGAAATAATCACGTTATAGATGAGGGTTTTTGTTGTTCTTCTTTTTTACTTTTTTTTTTGAGATGGAGTTTTGCTCTTGTTGCCAGACTGGAACGCAATGGCACGATCTTGGCTCACCACAACCTCTGCTTCCTGGGTTCAAGTGATTCTCCTGCCTCAGCCTCCTGAGTAGCTGGGATTACAGGCATGCGCCACCACGCCCGGCTAATTTTGTATTTTTAGTAGAGATGGAGTTTCTCCATGTTGGTCAGGCTGGTCTGGAACTCCCAACCTCAGGTGATCTGCCCGCCTTGGCTTCCCAAAGTGCTGGAATTACAGGCGTGAGCCACTGCGCCCGGCCTATTGTTGTTGTTCTATGTGTTTAATTCCTTACCCCATCTAGAACTTTTTTCTTTTTAACCCATTTATGCCTAAGGTCACAATTTTTTTGAATTTTTGCAATCAGACCTTGGCGATGACCTTGAGCAGTAGGAAATAAATAACTCCCACATGCTTAGCGTTCCAATAATGGAACACTAGGCATAAATGGCTACATATGCCTCTTTCTCTGAATTGTTATTCTGTTTCACTCAACATCAGTTTCTCTTTTTCTGTAGTTCTCTTGGGTTAGAGCTTTGCTTGAATATGGTAGTATTTGTTTCCAGGCTTCATTTCTTTCATTCAACTAAAAATCCAAGCCTCCCCACATACACTAGGCAAGGAATTACAGCTTCCAGAATGGTGTGCTAGTTTTCTGGTTTGAAATTGTTATCCTTTGAGGATCAAGGATGAAGGTAGGAACTGTGACCAAGAATCAGGTGCGGGAGGTGTCTGATGGGGAGGGGAAGGGAAGCACCATGCAGGCAGCGTTCCGTTCTGGGTTTCACACTCCACTTCCCGAGAGCTGCTCTGTCCATCTGCCAACACAGTGGTGTTCTGATTAAATTGTCATTTCGGAAAAGCATTCGGGCTAAAACGTTTCTCTAAAGCAGTAATTCAGAATGTGTTTTAACATTAAATAGGTCTCCCTCATTCATTGTTCTCCTTTTACAAAATGTTATCCTAAAGACACAAATACACAGGCACACACACAGAAGCTGAATCCTTAGGGTTTTCTAAGAATAACACTGTTTCCCCCTGTATTTCTAAGCCTTTTTAAACTTTGAGAAATCTGACTGGCTCCCAGGCACGTATGAAGGTGTCAGTTAGGGTCAGAATGACCAACCAGGACACACCGGGACTGCAGCCGGAAGACTTAAGAATCAGCCTTATCCTACAGAAAGGATTTGTCCAAGTATCCCTGGACAACAAGTCCAGCCTTGGGTCCCTAGCTTAAGGGACCGATCCTGAAGAAGGAGCTGCAGCCCTGGGGGAGCAAAGGTGAGCAGGGCTGGGTCCTGCAGTAGGTCTGGCCCCAGGGATCGCTGGGAGGGCTTAGATCCCTTGTTTGGTCTTTCTGAACCTACCAGAGAGAGAGCTGCCTCCCTCTTTGTTCCCCTTGAGTTGATTTCCTCAAGATTCCCATTCAATTTCTGTCTAGCACATCCAGAGTCTCTGAACCCAGAACTACAGACTCAGAAGGAACGTTCTCATGCTTCCTCATGTCCCTTTATTTTTGTTTCTCCAATTTTTTTGCCTCTTTTTTGGTATTGCTTTGGCAAAAATTTTTTGTATGTATTTAAAAATCAGATGATAAACAGTATCTCAGGCTGGGCATGGTGGCTCACACCTGTAATCCCAGGACTTTGGGAGGCTGAGGCAGGCAGATCAGCTGAGGTCAGGAGTTCGCAACCAGCCTGGCCAACATGGTGAAACCCTGTCTCTACTAAAAATACAAAAATTAGCCAGGTGTGGTGGTGGGCACCTGTAATCCCAGCTAATTGGGAGGCTGAGGCAGGAGAAGCGCTTCAACCTGGGAGGCAGAGGTTGCAGTGAGCCGAGATCATGCCATTGTACTCCAGCCTGGGCAACAAGAGCAAAACTCAGTCAAAAAAAAAAAAGAGTATCTCTTTTCCTTTTGTTAAAATGTTTAATGGGGCCAGGTGTGGTGGCTCACACCTGTAATCCCAGCACTCTGGGAGGCCAAGGTGGGTGTCACCTGAGGTCAGGAGCTCAAGACCAACCTGGCCAACATGGTGAAACCTCATCTCTACTAAAAATACAAAAATTAGCCAGGCATAGCGGTGGGCGCCTGTAATGCCAGCAACTCAGGAGGCTGAGGCAGGAGAATAGCTTGAACCCAGGAGGCAGAAGTTGCAGTGAGCCAAGATCCTGCCACTGCACCCAGCCTGGGGGACAGAGTGAGACTCCACCATCACACACACACACACACACATACACACACACACACACACACACACAGAAGTTTAATGGAATGATTTTAATGTTTCCCTATCGATTGTAATTAATTTTACTTTGATTCATATTGCATTACTAAGGAAGTATCCTTCTATTCCTTTTTTTTAAAATGATTTTTTAAAATTAGAGATGAATTTAAAATGTTATCTATGTAAATGGTTTCCCTTTATCTTTTAATCTACTGCAAAATTACAATGTTTTCTTTGCGGTGACTCATCTTTGGAGTGACCTCCTAGATAAAGCCTCCATTTTTCATGTCACTAAATTATATTTGCTGGGATGTTACTGAAACAATATACATTTATATTAATAAGTGAAATCAGAGATAGAGAGTTCTATTTCAGGCTATTATCTTGATTAGCTTTTTGGATTTAAATCATATTTTCCTTGAAGAGTGAATTAGGTGACTTTTTTGTCATTCAGGAATAATCTATACCTTATGCTCACTATTTTTTCCTTGAAAGTTTAAAGGACACTCATGGTACTTTTAATGTTTTATATTTTATGTAAACTATGTGTTCCATTTAATTCTAACTTGAAGATCTGTAGCTACGTAACTGTACACTATTCTTTAGTGATTTGCAAATCTTTAATGCAGATTATTAATTCTCCTTCGACATTTCTCATGTTTAAAACTTTCTTAATTGACAGTTTTTCCTGATGTATCTCTGTTTTTATTTTTACCATCTTGTCCTCCTCATCTCCTTTCTGGTTGTTGTTATTGCTCAGTTGCTCAGCAGAGATTTCTTACAGATTCTGTTTTATTCACTGCTGTATTTCCAGCTCCTGGAATAGTGCCTTGCAGGTAGTTGGTACACATTGGATCTTTGTTCATGAATATCAAATAAATTAACATTTCAAGTACTTTGCTGGGTCCTGGAAACATCAAGGGGATTAGGACATGACCTATGATGTCTTCAAGAGATTTACAATCTGGACTCAGTTTGTACATTTGACCCGTTATTCTATTTCCTTTTTTTTTTTTTTTTTTTTTAACTCAGTCTCGCTCTGTCATCCAGCCTGGAGCACAGTGGCACCATCTCAGCTCACTGCAACCTCTGTCTCCTGGGTTCAAGTGATTCTCCTACCTCAGCCTCCTGAGTAGCTGGGATTACAGGTGTGCAACACCACATCCAGCTAATTTTTGTATTTTTAGTGTAGATGGAATTTCACCATGTTGGCCAGGCTGGTCTCAAACTCCTGACCTCAAGTGATCTGCCCACCTTGGCCTCCCAAAGTGTTGGGATTACTGGCATAAGCCATTAGGCCCGGCCTTCTATTTACTTTTTAACAATAGAGCAGAACTTTTAAAGCTATGGTTTTTCCTCTAAGTAGTGCTTTGGCTGCATCACATAGTGTTCTGATATGCAGTGGTTTGATTACTCCACTCTGTGCCTCCACACCTACCCCATGTATTATTGTGTCAGTTTCTTTCTTAATTAGCTATAATTTAAAAGGTGATTTTAAAATGTACAGGTAATTGGGTGGTTGTGGCTAGTTTTGTGACTTATTTCTATTTTCATCACAGTGTGTTATGGGAGTATAGAATGAACAATTTCTGCTTTGAGTACATTCATATTTTGCTGCTCAGTAAGCTGCAGGCTTCTTGTTTTTAAGATCACCAGGACTATAAAATTTCTGAAAAACAATTTTTGGATTCCTTTTGAGTAAGGCATTTGATTGGTACATTTTTAGGAATTTTCTGAAAAAGACTCCTTGTGCTCTTGAATGACAGCTAGGATGAGCTTTTCCAGGTCAGTAGCCTTTTCCTTGGAGACACGACTTCCGAATCTTTATTATACTGTCAAGGAGTTTGAATACTATTAAATATCGACCATTTTAAAGCTATGGTACTGTTCGTAACAATCTATTTGTTGAATTTATCTTTCCTTGTCATTTAGAGACATTGTAAGAGATTTAGGCTCGGCACAGTGGCTCACAACTGTAATTCCAGAGCTCTGGGAAGCCAAGGCTTAAGCCCAGGAGTTTGAGACCAGCCAGGGCAATATAGTGAAACTCCATCTCTAAGAAAAAAAAATTGTTTAATTAGCTGGGCATGGTGGTGCATGCCTGTAATCACAGATACTCGGGAGTAAAGGCAGGAGGATCACCTGAGCCTAGGAGTTCAAGGATGGATAAGCTATGATCCCACTACTGCACTCCAGCCTGAGTGACAGAGTGAGATGCTGTCTCTTTAAAAGAAAAAAAAAAAAGATGTTTAAGTGTTGCTGTTTGATTGTTGTATTATTTGGATCATTATGGAGCTTCTCAGAACCTAGATTTAGCTCTTTTGTAAGCCTGGAAATTTTTTTTTTTATTGTATACATTAATTGGCAATTTTTTCCTACTTCTTCAAGAACATATCCTACCAGTTACAGGTAGCACCTCTGAGCTTTGTCTCCAAGGATTGTCCATTTTTACCATACATTCCTCATCTAGGCTTGTTTAGTCCTTTCATGCTTTTGATATACATGTTTCTGACATTCTACTCTGTTTTGTGATTTAATTTTTGAAATTTGGTTGGAAAACTATGGGCTTATTTTATGGCCTCCAATGAAACAGTTATAATGGTAATGAAGTATTTTTGGTTTTGGTTTATAAAAAATCTTACCCTGCTCTCATGTAATAGATATTGTATTGCTATTCAGACCTTTGATCTTTTATTTTAAAATTCCACTTGCAATCCTTTCCGTGTCTCCATTTCAGGAGTTACCAAATATTTCCAGTCTTTGGTTCCTTATTCTCTCTCTCTGGAAAAGTTTCTGTCCGGCTCAGGCCAGGCGCCGTGGCTCACGCCTGT
Organism: Hylobates moloch; assembly: GCF_009828535.3. Lineage (NCBI taxonomy): Eukaryota > Metazoa > Chordata > Mammalia > Primates > Hylobatidae > Hylobates > Hylobates moloch. Next base: position 8,612,415 of record NW_026652276.1, read on the forward strand.
AATCCCAGCACTTTGGGAGGCCGAGGCAGGTGGATCACGAGGTCAGGAGATCGAGACCATCCTGGCTAACACGGTGAAACCCCGTCTCTACTAAAAAACAAAAAATTAGCCGGGCGTGGTGGTAGGCACCTGTAGTCCCAGCTACTCGGGAGGCTGAGGCAGGAGAATGGCGTGAACTCAGGAGGCGGAGCTCACAGTGAGCCGAGACTGCACCACTGCACTCCAGCCTGGGCAACAGGGCGAGACTCCGTCTCAAAAAAAAAAACACAAAAAAAACAAAAAAAAGTTTCTGTCCAGCTCTAGGGAACCTAACCTGGGTTGCAAGTCTTGCCTGATGCTTTGTACTGCAAAGAGATCTTTACGCCAGATCCGCACGGGGACATCATCACGACATTTCTGCCGAGGGGGCTCCGGAACTTCTCCTCACTCCTCAGTGCTCAATGTCCTCATTCACACTTAGGTCCAAGCAAATAGACCTGGACATCATTGATGCCATTCTCCACCCCCTCCCAGCTCCTCCTTCTCTGTCCCTCCTCTAAATCTTGAGCCTGGCCCTGTTCCCCTCTGTCCACACCCTCACCTGCAGTGACCTTACCCCCAGCTTTCAGTGATTCCCCAAATGCATCCCCCACGTCCTAGCTTCTTAGCACTAGCTCCATGGCTGGCGACTCCACTCGGATGCCTCATGGCCCCTCAAGCCAAATGTAGCCCAGAACTCTCCTCCCACCACCCTCTCCTTCCTCCTCCTCCTTGACTTTCCCCATCCCAGGAACCGGCATCAGCATCCACTCAGCCCCTCACACTGGGAACCCAGGGGTCACCCTAGATTCATCTTCCCTTCACCCCACATCCAATCAGGTGGCAAGTCTGACACATCTGCCATGCACACGTCCCAGGTCACACCGGTTCTCAGCATCTGCACGCTTCCAGCCATTGGGTCATTTACCTAATATCTGTTGAGCAGCATGTGCCAGAGCCTGTGTATAACCTGGGACTCAGCAGGAAGCAAAACAGACACAGACCCCTGCCCCTGCTAGCCACCTTCCTCATGGACTGCCATCCTGTCTCACTTGGACAACCACAGCCACTCCCAGCTGGTCTCCTGCTTTGGGCAGTGCCTCCTAGGATTCATCCTCCACCACTCGAAATCAGATCATGGCACAGCCCTGTACAAACTCTACAGGGTCTCGTAAGGTCTTGTGTGATGTGGCTCCTGCCTACAGTGACCAGGTAAAACACAGGACACCCAGTGAAATTTGAATTTCAGATAAACAATGAATAATCTATTAGCATGAGTATATCCCAATATTACACGGTATATACTTATACTAAAGAAGTTGCTGTTCACCTAAAATTCCACCTCTCTGGGCAGCCTGTGCTTTTGCTTCTTGACTCTGGCCATGTTACACCAGCCTCTCCCCAACCTCTGTTCCTAACACTTACTTGCCACGCAGACTTACTGTTCTTTGAGCAGGCTATCTTCATTCCTGCCTCAGGACCTTTGTACTTTGTACTTAATGTCCCTCTGCCAAATCACTGGGTGGCTAGCTCCCTCTTGTCACCAAGATCCCAGTTCTGTTACCTCCTTCACCTCCAAAGGAAGCTGGCACTCTCCCACCCAATGTCTCTTCCTCACATCATCCTGTTTTATCTTATCATGATGTTTACTACAATTATTGTTTGAACTGGTCACGGTGGCTCATGCCTGTAATCGCAGCACTTTGGGAGGCCGAGGAAGGCAGATTGCTTGAGCCTAGAAATTGGAGACCAGCCTGGGCAGCAAGGCAAAACCCCGTCTCTACCAAAAATACAACAATTAGCTGGGTATGGTGGCACACACCTATAGTCCCAGCTTCTCCGTTGGGGTCGGGGGAAGCAAGTGAGTGGAGGGACTCAAGGATAGGGGCTGAGAGGTGGAGGCTCACTTGAGCCCAGGAGGTTGAGGCTGCAGTGAGCTGAGATCTCACCACAGCACTCCAGCCTGGGTGACAGAGCAAGATCCTGTCTCAAAAAATTAATTAATTAATTAATTAAATAAAATAAAATTCTTGTTTATCTGGATCCTTAGTCTACTGTTGTGCACCTCACTGAGACGTTAGATCCAAAAAGGCCTAAAAGAGCAAGAGCCTTGCGCATTGTGTCTGTTGCTACATCCCAGCACCCAGAACAGGGCTCAGAGGAGGCCTCCAATACATGTTTATTCAATGAACGAATGAATGAAGACCTATTCCAATCAAAGCAGTTTGAAAATTACGGGTTTACAATTTCAGGGATGAGAATCTGCAGGGATTCTGGCAGGAGAAATGGGAAGCATCATTTTGTTCTTTTCTACAATTTTCTAAAATTCCAAGGCTGATCAAGTCTCCAAGCCTGGCTGTCGCTTTACCGATGAAAGCAAAGACAAGTGTGCGAGGGAAATTTGGAGCATGACGGTGTCTTTAATTCTAAATAGAGTCATGGAGCAGCTAGAAGCTGAAGACAATGCTCTCCATCAGCGCATGTACCCGAGAAGAAGACAAGTTGGGGAAGCTGCTGCCGCCCTAGTGATGAGGTGACTTGGCTCCTGGGAAGTCCAGGTAGCGGTGAGGTGTTAGGGAAATCTAACAATGTGCAGAAGTGTCTGGGGAAGTCTGAGGCAAGCCTCGTGGAGAGACTTAAAATATATTTCTTTCTCCACAAGGAAGCAGGGAAGAACAGAATTTCCATCGAAGCAGAACTAAGAGCTTGTTATCAGCCATTGTGAAATGGTGTTTTACAAAAAGAAAGTGCCCTGTGTATGTGTTTTCCCCTAGTGATAAAGTGATTTATAACAACAGCATCAAATGGAACAAAATCCCTCCATGGGAATCTATAAAAATGATAGCTCCAGGTCCAATTAGCTACAGCTGCATTAGTTGAAAGCCAATTCATTGAAATTAAGCCCAACTGGCCAATTTGGTGAGTGCTCGATTTGTCAAAGAAATTATTTGTTAAATTTACCAAATGTACTGACTGTGCTTTTAAAAGCCTTTAAAAGGAAAGTTGAATTTGATTACTGATGATAAAAGAGTCTTTTCTGCCTATTAACTAAGCTAAGATTGATACAGCCCCAGAGAAATCGACAAAGGAATCTTGAAACGGCTGTATGTGTAATAAAACACAAAACAGCACAGACTACAAAACCGTTGCCAGTATGAAATCCCATTTTTCCAACCAAACTGTTGACCTTTCATTTGTTTGTTTGTCTGTTTATCTGAGACAGAGTCTTGCTCTCTTACCCAGGCTGGCATGCAGTGGCGAGATCTTGGCTCACCACAACCTCAGCCTCCCAGGTTCAAGTGATTCTCCTGCCTCAGCCTCCAGAGTAGCTGGGATCACAGGTGTGTGCCACCACACCCAGCTAATTTTTCTTTCTTTTTTTTTTTTTTTTGCAGAGACAGGGTTTCACCATGCTGGCCAGGCTGGTCTCAAACTCCTGACCTCAGGTGATCCACCCACCTCAGCCTCCCAAAGTGTTGGGATTACAGGCGTGAGCCACCGCACCTGGCCTGACCTTTCATTTGTGATGGGATTGTTTTGGCTCCCTCTGACTTTGTTCAGATGCTCTGGAATGTTCTTTTTTTTCTCTTCCAAGCTTTCGGCATTTAAAATATTCTTTGCCAATTCTTTGGATGGCATATTAGCCTTAATTTTGCACTTTTAACAATTAAGATGTAATTAACTTGAAATTAACTTTTGTCAATTACATTTTAAAATGTAAGACCAAAAGAATCTAAAAGAAATCAGAACCTTTACCAGTTGGTCATTCAAAGGATTGGATATCAGAAAATTGAAGTTTGGTGAATAATCTCCATTCGAAAAATTGACATCACTGGAAATCTTGGGCCATAACCACCCACGCAGAAAATAGACTAACTTTATTTCCTTTTGATGCCTTTCTGAGCTTGTCAGGTGTAATGGCTGCAGCAAACAGCAAGAGCAGCAGCAAAAATCTTAAGAGGTGGATCCTGTGCAAGTGAGAAAGGGCTGGCTATGTCCTCCCACCCCATCCGCTTCCCAGAGCAACTGGCCTCCAATTAACTTCAGTTGTAAAAAGCTGCAGCACACACAAGCTACTGTTCAAATTCCATGATAACAAGACCTCCAAACAACCACAGAGATTTCCAAGCTGTGCTCACCATTCAATTATTGTGAGTGCGGCAGAGGCATTTGTTCAGTCAGGCAGAGGCAGAGGTCGCTCTCATGAGCTGTTTCTTTCGCCTGGTGACCGCCCCCACCTGCCCACCCCCGTGCGCCAGCCATTACCCATAGAGCTCCTTGCAGAGCAGTGTGGTCAGTTTCTTCAGGTGAGGAAGACTGCTGGACCCCGTCTTCACAAATTCAGAGTCCTGGGCGAGCTGAGTGCTTAAATAATCTTGGATGGCCTTAAGATGCTCTTCTGGAAGCCTAAAGAAAAGAAAAAAGAAACAAACCATGCTTGCCACCATCACCAACGGGAACAGCAACAACAGTAACAAACCCTCATCCTCAGAGCCTCCAAGGGGACACAGTCCTTCAGGGGAACGTTTGCAAACCTGGACAAAGGTTCCCGTGGTCTCACTGATGGGGTAGATTAGCAGGTCAGAGCAAGAAGAAGTAGCCCAGCAGGAAAAGGTGCCTCTCAATGAGCTCCTTTGGGTGCTGCTGGGAGGAAGTGGTTCTGGCTGGGGGTCTGGGAAATGGTTATACTTTAAAAAGGAGACCAAGGCTGGGCACAGTGGCTCACAACTGTAATTCTAGCACTTTGGGAGGCCGAGGTGGGCGGATCACCTGAGGTTAGGAGTTCAAGAACAGCCTGGGGGGAAACCGCGCCTCTACTGAAAATACAAAAATTATCCGGGCGTGGTCGTGGGTGCCTGTAATCTCAGCTACTTGGAAGGCTGAGACAGGAGAATCATTTGACCCCGTAAGGCAGAGGTTGCAGTGAAAAAAGATTGTGCCATTGCACTCCAGCCTGAGTGACAGAGTGAGACACTGTCTCACAAAAAAAAAAAAAAAAAAGAGGCCAAAAGCTTTGGAAAGTGTAAGTGGAATTGTTTTCCTATTTTATCTACTTATAAAGGTAGGATCTGAGGGCTGGAAGGATGATGGGATCTAGAGATAACAAATGGCTTTAGCTCCCATGCACTTTGCAATTTCACAGCCAAAGGCTACCCAGGGCACTGTGTTCAGAGAGTCTGGATTCATCCCAGGCTCTGTGGGGGAATCTGAGTGATTAGCGATGAGGCTGGGGATATGGAATGAGGTAGTGCAAGTGGCCGACTTTGCCGTGTCGAATCTGCCCCAACCCCTTCAGTGTACAGAGTGAATGGGGCTGAAGGCAGGATTTGTTCACTGTGCAGATCAACCCTGGTGGCAGAGGCACAGGCAGAGAGCCCAGGCCAGTCCCACGAGGGGCGCCCCCTAAAGTCGAATCAGCTGTCTGCATTCTATCTTCCAGCACCTTTTGTTCTGGGTAACGCTTGAGTGTTTGTTCCCATAATGATGGAAATTGTAATTATAGCAAGTATTTCCTGAGCACAGCATGCCAGACACTATGCTAAGCACTTCATGCTCATTTTCTCCATTAACCCACAAATCAATTTTATTTATTTATTTATTTATTTATTTATTTTTTTTTTTTTTTTTTTTTTTTTTCCTTGAGATGGAGTCTCGTTCTGTCGCCCAGGCTGGAGTGCAGTGGCGCAATCTCGGCTCACTGCAAGCTCCGCCTCCCGGGTTCACGCCATTCTCCTGCCTCAGCCTCTCCGAGTAGCTGGGACTACAGGCGCCCGCCACCACGCCCGGCTAATTTTTTTGTATTTTTAGTAGAGACGGGGTTTCACCATGGTCTCGATCTCCTGACCTCGTGATCCGCCCGCCTCGGCCTCCCAAAGTGCTGGGATTACAAGCGTGAGCCACCGTGCCCGGCCCACAAATCAATTTTATGACTCAGATATTATTACTAATTATTCCTGTTTTACAAATCAGAAAACTGAGGCTTAACCATGTTACTTTACCTGTGTGGAAAAAATTATTACAAGCCTTAATTTTTTTTTTTTCTTTTTGAGATGGAGTCTCACCCTGTCACCCAGGCTGGAGTGCAATAGCGAGATGTCTGGCTCACTGCAACCTCCGCCTCCCGAGGTCAAGCGATTCTCCTGCCTCAGCCTCCTGGGTAGCTGGCACCACAGGCATGTGCCACCAGGCCCAGATTTTTGTATTTTTAGTAGAGGTGGGGTTTTACCATGTTGGCCAGGCTGACCTCAGGTGATCCACCGCCTCGGCTTCCCAAAGTGCTGGAATTACAGGTGTCAGCCACCCCGCCCGGATGCCTTAAAGATTTTTGTTCCAGGCCGGGCGCGGTGGCTCACGCTTGTAATCCCAGCACTTTGGGAGGCCGAGGCGGGCGGATCACGAGGTCAGGAGATCGAGACCA
>NW_026652276.1:8623829-8653749 GCF_009828535.3 Hylobates moloch
AAAAAAAAAAAAAAAAAAAGATTTTTGTTCCAGGCTTGATATATAATCAAATTGAAACTAAAGGCCACAAGGCTTTTCCTGTGGAATCTGTGAAAGAATGAAAAGCTGTTGCTCTCAAGATTGGACAGGAATTGCTAGGCATGGTGGCTCACACCTATAATCCCAGCATTTTGGGAGGCAGAGGTGGGCAGATCACCTGAGGTCAGGAGTTCAAGGCCAGCCTGGCCAAAATGGTGAAACCCTGTCTCTACTAAAAATACAAAAATTAGCTGGGCGTTGTGGCATGCATTTGTAGTCCCAGCTACTCAGGAGGCTGAGGCAGGAGGATTGCTTGAACCCCGGAAGTAGAGGTTGCAGTGAGCCGAGATCACTCCACTGTGCTCCAGCTTGAGTGACAGAGCGAGAGTCTGTCTCAAAAAAAAAAAAAAAAAAAAATACTGAACAGGACTGGCTTACCCATTTCAATTGTTAGATTGAGAAGATAACATTTACATTTAAGTTCATCTATATTTATTCTGGGTCTTGACATCATAAAAATCCAGCTTCTGCCTGAGTCTGTTTACTAAAAGGGACAAACATCTGTAGTATTAAAACAGCGGTCCCCAACCTTTTTGGCACAAGGGACTGGTTTTGTGGAAGACAACTATTCCACAGACGGATGGTGGGGGGATGGTTTTGGGAGGAAACTGCTCCATCTCAGATCGTCAGGCGTTAGTTAGATTCTCCTAAGGGGCGTGCAACCTAGATCCCTCACATTCACAGTTCACAACCGGGTTCATGCTCCTATGAGAATCTAATGCCACCGCTGATCTGACAGGAGGCAGAGCTCAGGTGGTAATGTTCGCTTGCCCTCCGCTCACCTCCTGTTGCCACCCAGTTCCTAACAGGCCAGGGGTTGGGGACACTTGTATTAAAATATGTATCTTAACAGATCTAATGACTATTGCCTTGTGACTTTGATACCATGAGTCTGTATTACAGGCAGTTTTACTTGTTAAAATGTTTGTGGTAGGCTGGGCACAGTGGCTCATGCCTATAATCCCAGCACTTTGGGAGGTCAAGGCGGGCAGATCACCTCAGGTTGGGAGTTCGAGACTAGCCTGACCAACATGGAGAAACCCCATCTGTACTAAAAATACAAAATTAGCCGGTTGTGGTGGCGCATGGCTGTAATCCCAGCTACTCGGGAGGCTGAAGCAGGAAAATCACTTGAACCCTGGAGGGGGAGGTTGCGGTGAGCTGAGACTGTGCCATTCCAACTCCAGCCTGGGCAACAAGAGCGAAACTCCGTCTCATAAAAGTTTGTGTAGAAAAGTGTTGACATAAAGATGTAAACTATGTTTATTTGAGAAGGCTAATTTTACTTAGGAACGTGATAATTAACCTATTAACTAAGACCTAACTGATGAGATCTAATTAACTTGCAGGAAAGACTGTGCAAGTTGTTATTTAAAGAAAAATAATCAAAAGGCAATCCTCTATGTGCAGAGCAACTTGACAAGCGAAATAGACTGATTTTGAAACAGTGTGGAGTCCCAGTTTTCCTTGACCCTGAGAATGGAGGGGCTCTGGGTTGCTGCTTTCCTTGGTCTCTGCACACGCCCCCTTCACTCATTCCCATCTCCAAACTTAAGATTTAGGAAGGTTCCACTGCCGTGAGAAGCAAAGATAGAAAAAGAAGGCCTCTCTGCCCATGAGCCCTCAGCCCATGCCCCGACCCTAACCCCTCCTGGAAGGCTGCCTGGAAGCTCGGCTTCACGCCTCTGCTGGCCCCACTGAGGCAGAACCCCATAACCAGGGTGGAGAGGCTGATTAGGAGATGGAGTCGGCAGGAGGTGTAGGAGCCTTAGTAGGAGAGGTCAGCAGGTGGAACCATGGGGCATCCCCGACTCTTCCCCATCCAGTTTACTGCATTCAGCATCCAGACCCGGGAAGAAATGGAAACCCTGGGGAACTAAACAATGGGCTTGATGTGGTTTTTTTTTTTTTTTTTTTTTTAGACACAGTTTTTCTCTTGTTGCCCAGGCTGGAGTGCAGTGGCGCAATTTTGGTTCACTGCAACCTCTGCTTCCCAGGTTCAAGCTATTCTTCTCCCTCAGCCTCTTGAATAGCTGGGGTTATAGGTGTCCGCCACCATGCCCAGCTAATTTTTGTATTTTTAGTGGAGAAGGGGTTTTGCCATGTTGGTCTGTCTGGTCTTGAGCTCCTGGACTCAGGTGATCCGCCCGCCTCGGCCTCCCAAAGTGCTGGGATTGCAGGAATGAGCCACCGCGCCCGGCCTATGTGGAATACTTTTAAAGCATCTGTTATTTAGACACATATATAGAGACAATCAACATAGTAGCAACACTGGATATTCGGCTATTTGATAAATAGCACAAATAATTCAAGGAGCATGCACAGAACTCAGCCTGGAGAGCCCAGTGAAGAACCAAAGAGTATGTCCAGGTGGAAATAGGAACACGCCAAGTGTCACAGCAACCCAGTGGCGTATGTGTCCCATCAGCATCTACTTCATATTTTGCCAAGTGAGAGAGTAGGAGGGCAGCCTTGGCAGCCTCAGATGGATCCTTCAAGTTGGAAATGTGGCTTCAGCCCTGTCATTAGGATTTCTTTGGGGGGCAGGGGAGCGTTTCTCTCAAAGAAACAAAAAAAAGTTATATTTACTAAGGCATGGAGATTACCAGGTACCATCTTATTAATTAATGTAGCACATATCCAGTGACTGCCTACACTATGCCGGGCCGTGCGTGGAGACACAGTGCTCCTCCACCTCCATGGAGCACTTCTCCTGTTAAGGCCCATGCCCCTGGCCTTCTTGAAGCTGATGGTGCAAAGGCCTCTGAGGTGCAAGATGACAAGCGCCCTTCTCCGGAGACCTCCCCACCTCCCTCTGGTCACTAGGCCCATAACTAGGATCGAAACCCAAGCCATCCAGCCCTGCCCTGGCTGGGCTCACTGCAGACGAAGCCCCGGCTGGACTTGAGTGGGGACTTACCCACTGGTGTCCATGCCTTGCAGTCGCTGGAACAACGTCTCAGAGAGGCTCGGCCGGCTGGTCTCGGTCGCTCGGGGATTCTCATTTGAAGGAGGAACCTCCTTGGCCTCACAGGAGCTGGCAGTCAGAGGGATGTTTCTTGGGGGCAGCTCGGGTGGAGACACGACACTTTCTACCGGAGAGAACAGCAGGAAGGCCATTGGTGAGGACACTGTGAGCGCAACCCGGCCTTCACCGCAGCCACATGGAGTCCAGGCCACGACACCCACGTTATTGATCTCCATCTGCGTCCCTGTGTCCCTCACGGACTCCCTCCTGGAGGGAGAGCCTCCTGCCACAGGGCCCTGGCTAGTGCAGTGTCTGCCCCACTGTGGCCATCAGCAAACACCTGCCAGGGCCAGAAGGCCTTGCTCCATGGAGGGCCTGGAAGGCCTGCAGGGCTGCTGACCTTGGATGGACTAAGCCGGCAGCAGCAGGCAGGTGAGCAGGATGGGTCTGGCTCTCAGGCTTTCAGGGGCTGAGACAGGTGCCTCATGACGGCTGAGCCCTGGACTGGGCAGAGGCCCAGTTCCCAGAATAAGCCAAAACCACGGGAAGGGACCAGGGGTAAGGAGGCAGGCAGGCCTAGCCACACTGCCCCCCTCTCTCTCTCCCTGGCCCCCTCTCTCCAGCCTCTGCCCTTCCTTCTTTCCTCCCTCAGACTCTCAGAAACACATAAAAGAAAGCAAGGGGTTTCCCTTCACTCAGAGACATTCAACAAATGACTTGAACTTGGCCTGGGAGGTGGGAGCCCACCCAACGCCTTTAGGAGAAGGTTCATCCTGTACGTACCACGAATGGAGGGTCCAGAGCTCTGTCTGAACCTCTTCCCACACAGAGCGGCTGCCCCAGCCCAACCACAGTGGGCCCCGGGGGACCTCCTCTTTAGCGAACAGGCCCTTCACTTCCTCTGTCTGGGGTTCTGAAGACAACTAGGAGTCTGCTTTGAGCTCCACGGTCTGGCAGTGCCTCAAGAGGCCCTGGGCCCAAGCAGACCTCTTGGACTGCGGGGGCCTCGTGTCTCATTGCTCTGGTGCAAGCCAACGACTGGGCAACCTCGTTTGGGGAAGTGAAGCCAGCAGTCACGAGACTGAGGTTCTTTTTTCAGCCTTCACAGAAACTTGTCAGGATCTTCCTCCAGACAGCCATGCCCAGAGGGGCCCAACTAGCTGGGGTGGGCAGCCCGAGGGGAGTGAGGGTGTTTAGTGTGGAGGGCGTTTCTGCAGAACAGCTTCTCGGCATGGCCCTGGGCGCCTGGGGGCAGCTGTTCGGGTGCGGCCAGGACGCGGTGCTGGTGAGTGACCTTGGGCTCACAGTGGGACAGGTCAGCCCTAGCTCTTCCACAGCCTGACCTTCCTGATTCCAGAGGGCAGCACTCACTCAGACCAGGGAGGCCAGAAGGGACAGGGCCTGCCTGGGGCCCTTTCAGCCTCCATGGAGCTGCGGTCCTTTTGGAAACGAAGAGCTGCACAACCATGAAAAGTGTGTTTCCATGAGGTTGGGAGGGAGCCGGGGGTCCTGGTGGCCCACAAGCCAGCCCACAGGTGAGGGAGAAAACGGATGCCTGCAGCAAGCCCCCAGAACAGGCAGGAGCCAGGCAAGGGTCTCAGGGTCTCCGGACAAATCTCTCCTCTCTTCGGGGAGAGGCTGGGGGACCTGGCGGTCTCCACCTGCTGGAATTCAGGAAGAGTCCTGGCCAACTGAGGGGCCCGGTTAGGTATCTCATTGTTTTCTTTTACGAAATAAGCCTTTTATTTTTTTAATTTGTATTTTAAGTTCAGGGGTACCTGTGCAGGTTTGTTACATAGGTAAACTTAGGTCATGGGGTTTGTTGTACAGATTATTTCATCATCCTGGTATTAAGCCTAGTACCCAATAGTTATTTCTGATCCTGTCCCTCCTCCCACCCCCTCAGGTAGGCTCCAGTGTGTGCTGTTCTCCTCTTTGTGTCCATGTGTGTTCATCATTTATCTCCCACTTAAGTGAGAACATGTGGTATTTGGTTTTCTGTTCTTGCGTTAGTTTGCTAAGGATAATGACCTCCAGCTCCACCCATGTTCCTGTAAAGGACATGATCTTTCTTTTTACTGGCTGCATACTATCCCATGGTGTATATGTACAACATTTTCTTTATCCAGTCTACCACTGATGGGCATTTAGGCTGATTCCACGTCTTTGCTATTGCAAATAGTGCTGCAATGAACATACGCAGATGTGTCTTTGTAACAAAATGATTTCTATTCCCTTAGTATATTCTCAGTAAATCTTTGAGGGGAAAAGTAGGGCATCCCCAGGTAAGCTCCTTCTCTGTAAAACTTTCTCCATCTGACTCTTGCTCTATTGGTCTTTGTCCCTATGCTGTAAAGGGCACCCTAAGTCTCACATACTTTTTAGGGACTGTATAATTTTTTTTTTTTTTTTTTTTTTTTGAGACGGAGTCTCCCTCTGTTGCCAGGGTGGAGTTCAGTTGTGCGATCTTGGCTCACTGCAACCTCCACCTCCCGTGTTCAAGGGATTCTCCTACCTCAGCCTCCCAAGTAGCTGGAACTACAGGCGTGTACCACCACACCTGGCTAATTTTTTTTTTTTTTTTTTTTTTTTTGAGACGGAGTCTTGCTCTGTCGCCCAGGCTGGAGTACAGTGGCGCAATCTCGGCTCACTGCTAGCTCCGCCTTCCGGGTTCACGCCATTCTCCTGCCTCAGCCTCTCCGAGTAGCTGGGACTACAGGCGCCTGCCACCACGCCTGGCTAATTTTTTGTATTTTTAGTAGAGACGGGGTTTCACCGTGGTCTCGATCTCCTGACCTCGTGATCCGCCCGCCTCGGCCTCCCAAAGTGCTGGGATTACAAGCATGAGCCACTGCGCCTGGCCTTAATTTTTGTATTTTTAGTAGAGACAAGGTTTCACCATGTTGGCCAGGATGGTCTTGATCTCCTGACCTCGTGATCCGCCCACCTCTGTTTCCCAAAGTGTTGGGATTACAGGCGTGAGCCACCGCACCCGGCTGGGACTGTACATTTTTTTCAACATATTTTTAGGGGTTGTATTTCCCCCACCCCCTTTTAATGATGACATAAAGAAACACCTTCCTCATCCTCCCAGTTAGGTGCAAGGGTCTCCTCCTTCACGCTCCTCACAGTGAAATTCAGCGGATTGTAATGATGCTAATGACTGTAGCTGCATTTATGGAGTGCTTACTATTAATATGTACCAGGCTCTGGGGGCTACATTTCTCGACTCATTTGATCCTTGGGATACCGTGAGAGGCAGGTACTATTGTTATTCTCTCTCTGTCATTGTAAAGGCTAGTCAAGTGAAGCAGAGGACGTGCAGTCTTTACTGTCTCTCTCTTTCTCTCTTTTTTTCTTAGACAAAGTCTCTTCTGTCACCCAGGCTAGAGTGCAGTGGTGCAATCATGGCTGACTGCAACCTTGAACTCCTGGGCTCGAGGGATCCTCCTGCCTTGGCCTCCTAAGTAGCTAGGACTACAGGCCTGAGCCACCATGCCTGAATAAATTTTTTAAAAAGCTTTTTGTAGACACAGGATTGCCTATGTTGCCCAGAATGGTCTCAAACTCCTGGCCTCAAGCGATCCTCCCACCTCGGCCTCCCAAAGTTCTGGGGTTACAGGCGTGAGCCAGCAAGCCCAGCCTTATTTTTACTGTCTCTTTGAAGAGAAGTCTGTGATTCAGAGAGGCCAGGTAATTTCCCCAAGGTCACATAGCTAATAAGCTGGGGAGGAGGAATTTTAACCCACGTCTGCCTGACCCCAGAGCCTGTGTTCCTAACTTGTCCTTAACCCCCATGCCAACAATCTCCCTCTGATAATAGGACTCACCCAATCTACAAGCACTCAAGATGGGTGCAGGGCAAGTTCCCAAAAGTACTTCCTGCCGTCCTGTCCCTCCCTCCCTACCTGTGTCCTCCTCAGGGTCGTCGCCTGTGTCCTCTTCCTCCAGCGGCACAGGGTATTGCAGATGGGTCACCAGCCCCATGTTTTCCTTCTTGTAAAACTCGATGAGCTGGTCCAGCTTGGTGAAGAACCTCATGGGGACGCCTTCGGATGCCTGAGGACAACACCCAAACAAACGCACATGTTAACCAACTAGAATGTCAGCCACCCACAAAGGCCTCCTGCGCGGAGACCAGCGAGGCGGAGGGAGTGACTGCGATCCAGGAAAAGCCCTGGGCTCCTACGCAGGGTGTGTGGCCCTCACGCCCACAACCTCCCATCCTGCAACCAGCAGCTGCCAAGGGCCCTTCTGCAAAAGGTACACAGAGGACCATTCCTAAGATCTGTTTTTTCTTTCCGTTTTTAAAATCTTTTATTTTTAAAAGTATTTTTGGGCCAGGCACGGTGGCTCACACCTGTAATCCCAGCACTTTGGGAGGCCAAAGCGGGTGGATCACCTGAGGTCAGGAGTTTGAGACCAGCCTGGCCAACATGATGAAACCCCATCTCTACTAAAAAAAAAAAAAAAAAAAAAAATACAAAAATTAGCCGGGCGTGGTGGCAGGTGCCTGTAATTCCAGCTACTTGGGAGGCTGAGACAGGAGAATCACTTGAACCTGGGAGGCAGAGGTTGCAGTGAGCTGAGATCACGCCACTACACTCCAGCCTGGGCGACTCAGTCTCGAAATAAAATAAAATAAAATAAAAGTATTTTTATACAAATAGTACATTTATATTATGGCAAAATTAGAAATATGGATTTTTTTTAAAGTAAGAAATTTGTCTGGGTGTGGTGGCTCACGCCAGTAATCCCAGCACTTTGGGAGGCTGAGGTGGGCAGATCACTTGAAGTCAGGAGTTCCAGACCAGTCTGGCTGACATGGTAAAACCAAGTCTCTACTAAAAATACAAAAATTAGCTGGGCCTGGTGGTGTGCACCTGTAATTTCAGCTACTTGGGAGGGTGAGGCAGGAGGTTGCAGTGAGCCAAGATCGCACTACTGCACTCCAGCCTGGGCAACAGAGTAAGACTCTGTCTCAAAACAAAAAAAAAAAAAAAGAAAGAAAGAAATCACCTGCAATCCCACAACCCCAAGATACCTATTTTCAACAGTTTAGAATGTGTTTTTCTAGAATTTGTGAGTGTGTTTGGTGGGGAAGTTACTTTTATTTTTTCCTTCATAAAGAACTTTTTTTTAAAAAACACAAGAAAAAATCAATTCCAGCAATTGCTTTGCTTTTATTTATTTTTTTTCATTTGTTACAGTTGTTTTTATCAAAACTCAGTAAATGATCTACCTGGTTTGTATCTGTTGCTGATAGCAGAGGACCTTGGGGGTAATTGTGCTGGGTATTCAAATGCCCTGGGGCAGATCCCCTTCCTGTAAGCCCCGTGGCTCTAGCCGGTAGCTCCAGGTGCAAGATGGGCCCCACCCCTACCTCACCCTTTACCTTCTTGCCAGGCCCTGCCCTCAGGGGCAGCTGAACAGGAGCAAGGGATCAGGCTGTTGGTAGGTACAGGAATGAGCCCCAAAGAGGCACCCCTCTGGGTGGGGCCTCCCTGGCCTGGAGGAGCATAGCACCCCTGGCAACTGCTAAGTGCCTGTGATTCACCCTGTCCTCATAACAGCCACCATGCCAGTGACTTTCAGATTATTTATTTTATTTTATTTGAGATGGAGTCTCACTCTGTCACCCAGGCTGGAGTGCAGTGGCACGGTCTCGGCTCACTGCAGCCTCCACCTCCTGGGTTCAAGTGATTTTCTGGCCTCAGCTTCCCAAGCAGCTGGGATTACGGGTGCCCGCCACCACACCCAGCTAATTTTTGTAATTTTAGTAGAGACGGGGTTTCACCATGTTGGCCAAGCTGGTCTCGAAATCCTGACCTCAGGTGATCCACCCAGCTCGGCCTCCCAAACTGCTGGGATTACAGGTGTGAGCTACCACACCCAGCAACTTTCAGGTCATTTTAAAATTAGTTGAGAAGGCACCGTCCTTGGAGTTGGAAGTCAAGGATCTCACTGCTCCTCTGGGGGCTGCCAGCTGCCTTCTTTCTGGAGGGAATGGGACCCATCGCCTGTGGGAAACGAGACCCATAGGCAAGTAGGATGGAGGTTGAAAAGCCCACCCTGGTTGGTGAACAGGCGGCATTTGGCCTGAGCGTGGCTGGGCCAAGCGTTGGCCTTCCCGCCTCCAAGTCAGATATCGACTGGGATTGGGATTGATTTGGGTGGGTGGGAGGGTGCCTGAAGGTCTTCAGGATTACAGGTAAGTGGAATCAGGAGAGATGAGGCAGGATGACCCAGACTGGGACCGATTCAGACATCAGGGAGCAGGGTTAGGACTCAGACCTGTTCCCGAGCCCTTGTGCCTCGGTGGCTAACTCCAAGTCCTAGTGAGGACACATACGCCTCTTTCACTGGCCTGTGATTCAGGGCTGTCCATCTGGGCTCTGTCTCTGTCTCTGTCTGTCTCTCTCTTTCCAAGTGTGTTTTTTGTGTGCTTATGCATATACAAGTCTGTGCCTGGGTGTGTGTGTGTGTGTGTGTGTGTGTGTGTGTGTGTGTGTGTGTGTCTTAAGTTAGTAAATTTATAGAGAGTTTAGCAAAAGGGTGTTCTAAATTCTTTTCAATAAATTCCCTTGTTTTCACAAAGCACCGTGTTAAGCAATCTCTTTCAAACATTGTTGAACCAGAGCTATCTGAGCAGCAGCAGCCAGGCCTTCTAAAAAGTAACATGAGTAGGTTCAAAAACCAAAGTGAACAGAATAACAAAAATAATTTGACATGATACAAGATCTATGAACTCGATTCAGTTAAAGCAGTTGTGAAAAGTATCAGACTCAAAAAATGTACAGCTAATAGATGACAAGCCATTAAGAGCATGGAAAAGGAATATGAAAGTACCAAAGAAAGTCGAAGTCGAATGCCTCGTGTGTGAACCCAGAAAAGGATTCTTGGCTGGAGGGTATCTGAAGAATGCGTGTTGGAGTGAGCATGTGAGATTTGGGAATTTAAGACGCACCAATGCTAAAACCAAGTAAGACACGTTATTTTATGCACCGCTAAGAAGCTGAACCACAGACTATGTTACACCATTGATTATAGACTTACATGACTCCAGAGATGTGAAATCTGAAAGGTAAACGTCTTAGACTTGATGACATACGCTGTGTACTAGGAACAGAGCAATTTAAAGGAGTCCCTGTGGACCCGGTGAGGGCACCGCGTGTGCCTGGCCCGCTCCCAGAGGCCAGGGAGCCAGGGTCTGACAAACCAAGGCTGCCGGCTGCCTGGGTTCCCAGGAAGGGAGAGAATGCAGGGAGAAGCCAAGCCTCACGGATGGCAGACAGGTGGCAAGCTGACAATGGCCGCTGACAAGTGTGTTGGGGAGGGAGCCTTCTTCCACCTCTCCCCCTCCGAGGGGAAAGCACCCAGGAAGAACACAGCAGGTCTACAGGAAGCAGATCCACAGGGACAGACCCCACCTGAGGGAAAACCTGCTGTGTGCAGTGGGCCCGCAGGAAGCACCCTGTGCCCACAGGCAGTGCAGACAGGAGACGGCAAAGGCGGGGCACCAACCAGGCAAAGGCAGGTGTCCCCGGAGAAAATGTCCAGGAAGGTGTCCTCATAAGGCTTTGCTCTTGACCCTAAGCTTTGACAAGGGAAACAGAGAACTTATGTTCAAAGCACATTCTAGAACAGGAAGAGAAAGAGTCAGAGCCCAAGATCATAGAAGCTACAGAGCCGGCCCAGACAGGGGAGGGGCGGGGAGCGTGGTCTAGACAGGTGGGTGGTGAGGAGCACGGTCTGGCCTCACTGTGTGCAGTGCAGAGAGGAGCAGCCCACCCATGGTGTTGCATTCTGAACCTGGGCCCAGAAAGGTCCTGCATCAGGGTATGATGGCCAAGGGGACAGGGCAGAGTGGCCGGTGGGGGGATGGGTCCGTTCGAAGGGCGACCGTGCCTGGGTGTGACCTAACAATCCCCACCCAGTCAGGTGGACAGTGTATTGACATCCACAGGCCAGCAGGAGCAGGGGGGTCCTGCTGGGACAGGCCTGGGGGTTCCCACCCACAGCAGGCCAAGTCCATACCCACCCAGCTGTGCACCCACAGTCAGGACAGGTCTGCTCACGGCTGTGCCATCCCCAGACTGTGCAGCAGGGCCTGGCAATTGGAGTGGCATTTAGTGGTTCCATGGATTTGCCGCCCTGGGTCAGGATGACAGACAAGAGTTGGATCCAGGAGGAGGGATGGTCAGGGAGGGCCTTCCCTGGGTCTGGAACTGGGGATGCAGAGAAACAGTGGCAAGCAGGGGAGCTGCCCTCACTCACATCCCCCAGCACGTTGCCAAAGGTGGTGCCTTTTCAGCAATTGTAAAAGGCAAAATGTGAACAAGGTGTCATGTGCATTTTTCATGTGCACGATCCAGAGTCCCGGCAGGAGGCAGATGTCTCATTAAACGGGGGAACTTGGGGAGAACATGTAGCGACAGAGCATAGGGATACCAATAAGAGGCAGTACAGCCCCCCCGAACTCGCAGTACTTACCACCCTGGGAAGATCACAGGCAAGAAGCAGGTGCTGGAACCCAGAGGGGGCTGCCCAGCAGGCACTGTGGCCTCCCATGGAGCTGACCATGGAGACTTTACAGGATGGGGGCAGGGCAGTAGATCCCCTTCCCCCCAAAAAACTTCCCTCTCATCTGGCTGCGGCTCCCATTGGCCAAACCCAATGAGAAAGCAGGGGGCAGGGAAGCGAATGAATTGGGGAGCAAATGGAAGATGCTCAGCACGTGAAGGCCACGGTGAAAAGACGCCCAAGGAGACAGAGGGAAAGCAAGTGCCTGCGTCCCCCCATGAGACGTCCAGGCTCCGATCGGGAGGTTAGCACCAGCCACACTTCTGACTAAGGAGGGGGCTGCCCTTGGTTCCTAACAGCCCCGGCTGCCAGACTTCGTTCCTCATTCCACAGCGGCCGCCTTCCTGAAAAGAGTTGTTAAGTCATTTTGAAACAGAGAAGGAAACCATGAAGGCCCAAGTCAGCCGGGACATGATCCCCGCAATGGTTACCGGCGGCCCCCAAGTGATGCCTTCGGACACGTGGATTTCTGCCATGGCAACTCTCCCTTTTCCCTGGAGTGAATGCCTCCGCCCTTTAGCAGGTAACTAGAGCACAACACAGGAAGCCTGATTTTGAACAAAACCAAGAGCAGCATTGCCTTATTTAAGCAGGCTTGTTAAATTATGACATCTCCGCCAGGCAGGGTGGCTCACGCCTGTAATCCCAGCAATTTGGGAGGCCAAGGCGGGTGGATCACGAGGTCAGGAGTTCAAGACCAGCCTGGCCAACATGGTGAAACCCTGTCTCTACTAAAAATATAAAAATTAGCCAGGTGCAGTGACAGGCGCCTGTAATCCCAGCTACTCAGGAGGCTGACGCAGGAGAATTGCTTGAACCCGAGCAGCAGTGGTTTCAGTGAGCTGAGATCAAGCCACTGCACTCCAGTCTGGGTGACAGAGTGAGACTCTGTCTCAAAGAAAAAAAAAATTATGAGGTCTTGGTCAGACATGGTGGCACACACCTGTAATCCCAGCACTTTGAGAGGTCGAGGTGGGCGGATTGCTTGAGCCCAGGAGGTGGAGACCAGCTTGGGCAACATGATGAAATCTGTCTCTACAAAAAATACAAATATTAGCCAAACGTAGTGGCGCACACCTGTAGTCCCAGCTACTTCGGAGGCTGAGGTGGGAGGATTGCTTGAACCCAGGAGATGGAGGTTGCAGTGAGCCGCAATCACACCACTGCACTCTAGCCTGGGTGACAGAGCAAGACCCTGTCTCAAAAATATCTATGTATCTATATCTCTATCTATCTATGTATCTATCTATATATCTGACATCTCAGGCTCAGAGTAGCCCTCCCTTCAGAGCTTTTTGGATCGGCAGAATGGACGTGAATTTGTGCTCATAGCCAAGAGTCAAGCAGAAAAAACAAACAAACAAAACACGGTAGGAGTTCAGATTGTGAAGCAACATACTCTTCTCCTGCCTCCCATTATTATTTCTAGGTCTGTGGAAAGTTCTGGGTGACTTCCAGCAGGATCATTTTTACAGTCTCTGCAGACAGCTCCCCACCAAGCCCCGCTTAGAATCAGCAGCTCACTCTGCGTCATGTCATAGTTGCTGTGCCTGCCTTCCCCACAAGCTCATAAGTGGTTGAAGGAAAGGAACCCTGCTTGGCTCAGCCTCACAGTCCCCCAAGTCTCCTTGCAGAGGAGGTTGGTTGGAAGCATAATGACATAATGACAGCCCCCACCACTGTGTTGAGGGGCATGTGCATTGCAGAAAATGGACCTCTCCATTGAAGAAAGGTGTTGAGGGAACCAGAGATGTGCATTGCCAAGCTGGGCCTTGCAGGGAGAGGCACCTTTGTCTGACTGCTTGGCACCTGAGCTCACTCAGGTAGCAATACTCCTGGGGAAGGTACGGGGCAAGGGGAGAGGGGCTGCCTGTGGCCCCGGGGTTCAGGATGAGAAGGGCACCGGGGTCTTTAAAACAAAGAACAGCTGTTGTCCAGACTGCTAGAGGCTCAGGGCTGCACATGCTGAGAAGTGCTGCATTTCCAGACACAGTTCCTGGGCTGTGACTTTCCAACACCGTCCAGGAAAGTCACACCATCCAGGAAAGTCGTTGAACAGGCTCAAGTTTCCCAGGGGGTAATTTTAACTTTAGCACTGTTTGCTGTCTCTAAATGAGGCATAAAACAGGACTAGGCACAGAGGAAGGCCATGCAGGCAGAGCAGGAGCCCTGGGGTGCTGGGAACCCCCCGCAAGACTCTTCCAGGCTTCGTTTTAAATGGAAGAGCATATAGAATGATTGTGGAGATTTTACCAGTGGTGGGACAGTATTAAGAAGTGGGAAACAGGCCAGGCGCGGTGGCTCACACCTGTAATCCCAGCACTTTGGGAAGCTGAGGCAGGCGAATTACCTGAGGTCAGGAGTTCGAAACCAGCCTGGCCAACATGGTGAAACCTCATCTCTACTAAAAATACAAAATTAGATAGGCGTGGTGGCGCATGCCTGTAATCACAGACACTTGGGAGGCGGAGGCAGGAGAATCGCTTGAACCTGGGAGGCGGAGGTTGTGGTGAGCCAAGATTGCGCCATTGCAGTCCAGCCTGGGTGACAAGGGTGAAACTCCATCTAAAAAAAAAAGTGGGAAACAAACCAAACCAAACACCCTGCTCAGTTGCTCCCCGCACCAAAGCATTTGTTTCAAGTTAAATGAGAAAGCCACTAGAGAGGACGGTGAAAACACCACTCAGCTGTGGTGGGGAGAATACTGTGGGTTTGCGGGGTGGCTGCTGTTTTTATTACTTCCATTTCCCAGTGGGGAGACTCCCCGCCTGTGGAGGCTGGGAAGTTTCTCAAGGCCACAGAGGCAGAGCTGGATTCAGTCCAGGTCTCGGAGCCCACTGACCCAGGCATTCACACATCCCAAGGCTGAGTGAGGGTCAGTGTGGAGTCTGACGGTGCAGGCCGAGCCTTTGAGTTCTGGAAGGAGACCTCCTGCTGCGTTTGCCCTGCTCTGAGCCAGCTCATCTGAGGGAAAGGCTGGACGCAGCCTCCTGTCCAGCTCTCACTAGGGCTGGGGGCCACCTCCTCCCGGCCTGGCCTATCCCCTCTCTGCAACCCCTGAAATGCTTTCCTGTACTTCTCTCCTGCCCTCAGGATGGTCTCAACCTTTAACTACCTCCTCTCCCCCAAACTTCAGAATCATAGAGCCCCACGTGGGTGAAGAAGTGGGGGAGAAAGAAGGGCCAGAGCATGGGTCTCTTGGGCCCTTGGGGCCTGGCAGAATTCGAGTTTTGTCTTGAGTGGTTTGGAGCTGGCCAGGAGCGGTGGCTCACACCTGTAATCCCAGCACTTTGGGAGGCCGAGGCAGGTGGATCACAAGGTCAGGAGATCGAGACCATCCTGGCTAACACAGCAAAACCCCATCTCTACTAAAAATACAAAAATTAGCTGGGCGTGGTGGCGGGCGCCTGTAGTCCCAGCTACTCGGGAGGCTGAGGCAGGAGAATGGCATGAACCCAGGAGGCAGAGCTTGCAGTGAGCCGAGATGGCGCCACTGCACTCCATTCAGCCTGGGCGACAGAGTGAGACTCCGTCTCAAAAAAAAAAAAAAAAGAGTGGTTTGGAGCCACTAAAGGCAATTAAAAGCTGGTGTGTGTGTGATGTGATCAGATTTACATTTTAGAACTATCACCTCGGCTATGGTGTGGATGCTGGGGGTTCAAGCAACCCCACTCAAGTGCTTGAATTAGGGAGATGCAGCAGCAGGAGAGAGGCAAGGATGGAGGTGGAACCAGATTAGCCCGTCGAACAGAGCGTGGTCGACGAGTGACAGCCAAGGAGGGTGGCCCTAGATCTCTGGCTGTAGTAACTTGGTTGATGTTGGTGATATTTAATGAGATAGGAAAGGTGGGCAGTGTGGTGGGGCGGGGGGACAGATTTAGGAAGAGCTTTTGAGGCCTCCTTCAGACCCAAGAATCTCTCTTCAGCCACATGGCTTTGAATGGACTCCAAAATGTGTGTTCTTAAAAAAAACAATAATTGAATGTGGCTTTTGTTAAGAGAAAAAAAAATACAAACAAAACAAAAACAAAACAATTAGCTCTTCCTCTTCCCTCCCTTCTCTTTTTTTTAAAAACATTTTATTGGTTCCTTTCCTTTCCCTTCCTTTGAAGTGTCCAGGACCAGCAGACCTCGGACCTGGGGCCAGGGAGGTGGTCAGGATGCAGGAGGCTGCAGAGCCAGTGGGGACGAGGGAGCAGCTGGGATAAGGACATGACCAGGGCCTTAGAAGTCTGCACAGCTAGAACCAAGGAGGTGGTGGCATCAGGGGAGCAGCAGAGCCAGAAGCAGGGTATACACAGGGGAATAAGCAGGTAATCCAAGAAGGGGATTACTCTTCTTGGGGGTAATACACGGGGAAGAAGCAGGAGCCAGGCTTCTCACTCTCAGAGAAAGGAGCTACAAACACAGAAAGGAGAAAGGTCCCATGGCTGTGGGGCATTGGATTGGAATGGGAAGTGTCTGTGCGAACTCGGGCTTTTAAGATACACAGGTAAATACCGGTCGGGTGCAGTGGTTCACACCTGTAATCCCAGCACTTTGGGAAACCGAGGTGAGTGGATCACCTGAGGTCCCAAGTTCGAGACTAGCCTGGCCAACATGGTGAAACCCTGTCTCTACTAAACACACAAAAATGAGCCAGGCATGGTCGCAGATGCCTGTAATTTGAGCTACTTGGGAGGCTGAAGCAGGACAATTGCTGGAACCCAGGAGGCAGAGGTTGCAGTGAGCTGAGATCGCACCACTGCACTCCAGCCTAGGCAACAGAGTGAGATTTGGTATTAAAAAAAAAAGATATATAGATAAATACAGGTGCATGAATGAGTGTATGTGCACACACTATTTCCTCACTCTGTCTGCTGAGAGGGCCCACAACACTCCAACAGCAATGAGAACACCTGCTGCTCAGATCTTAGCTGCTAAATGTCATCCTCCATGAAAGATAGCCTATGCTCCTTGAGAAATGGCTGATTCTAGCAGCCTTTTAATCGAGCCCAAGAAGATCTAACAAGTACCCGCAACACCTGTT
Source organism: Hylobates moloch (assembly GCF_009828535.3). Taxonomy (NCBI): domain Eukaryota; kingdom Metazoa; phylum Chordata; class Mammalia; order Primates; family Hylobatidae; genus Hylobates; species Hylobates moloch. The sequence continues at coordinate 8,640,488 of NW_026652276.1, forward strand.
GCCCCAGAAAGCAAGAAAATGCTAAAATAATGGGGATTTGTCAAAAAGATACAGGAGCCACCTGAAGGAATAGTTGAAAGGTGCATCTAGCACAATTCAAACATCAAAATGAATAATAAAAATAATTATAATCCATCGAATAAAATAGGAATTCATGAGTCTATACTGACATAAATAAAGGAGAAGGGAAGGCTCCTCCCCACAGTGGAATGCCAATTAATAACTGTCGAAGTAACAACAAAAACAGTCACCATTTGGCAATCATCATAGTAGTGACTGATTCAGGCAAGAATCGTCAATACATGCTAAACAAAGTGGGTGAGAGTTTGAGGAAAAATGTTATTACATTGTTCTTTTTCTTTTTTTTTCCAAGACAGGGTCTCACTCTGTTGTCCAGGCTGGAGTGCAGTGGCATGATCACGGCTCACGGCAGCCTGGACCTCACAGGCTCCAGCGATCCTCACACCTCAGCCCCCCAAGTACCTGGGACTATAGGCACGCATCACCACGTTTGGCTAATTTTTTTTGTATTTTTTGTAGAGACGGAATTTTGCCATGTTGCCCAGGCTGGTCTAAAACTCCTGGACCCAGATGATTTGCCCATCTCGGTCTCCCAAAGTGCTAGGATTACAGGCGTGAGTCATTGCGCCTGGCCTTAACTTGTTATTAAAAGCAAAAACTAGTAACTTTACAATCCTTATTGTAACCTGGCAGCCACCAGCTTAACCAAGTGTCCAGTGTTAAGTTCTGCAGTAACAGTAGAAGGCCATTGTACCCCCTGAGATGGGTGCACAGAGGACATAGCATTGCTGCTATGCACTCCTGCAGAAAACGCAGAATCCAGGCCATGTCATGTGGAGACATCTGAAAACCCAAAATTGAGGGACAGTCTACAAAATTATTAGCTTATTCTATTGAAAAATGCCAAGGTCACAAAAGACAATAAAAGGCAAGGAACTGTGCCCAATTAAAGGACACCGAAGGGATATGACAATTACATGTAACAAATCATCCTGGATTGAGCCTCAGCCCAGAAGGGGAAAATTATATGTGTGTGTATGTGTGTGTGTGTGTGTATAAAAGTTATATATAATTTCCATAAATATGTAAATAATAGATGTATATATTGTTATTAAGACTATTAAAAACATTTGAACGAAGGGTCTAAGAATTAGATGGTGGTATTTCATCCATGTTAATTTCCTGATTTTGGCGGTTGAATGTGGTTACAAAGAAGAGTCTTTATCACTTAGGAAAAACACATTGATATATTTAGGAACAATGGGGCATCGCCAGCAACTTGTCAATAATTCAGAAAAATGATAATAGTAATATGAGTGAAACGATGATAAACAGTACGCTAAAACATTAATTGGGGAAAGCAGAGGGTATAGAGGAATTCTTTGTACCATTCTTGAAAATGTTCTATAAGTCAAATTATCTTTTTTTTAAAATAACCACTTTTTTTCTTTTTTTTGTGAGACAGAGTCTTGCTGTGTCGCCCAGGCTGGAGTGCAGTGGTGCGATCTCGGCTCACTGCAACCTCTGCCTCCCAGGTTCAAGCGATTCTCCTACCTCAGCTTCTCAAGTAGCCAGGACTGCAGGCATGTGCCAACACACCCAGCTAATTTTTGTAGTTTTTAGTAGAGATGCTGTTTCACTACATGTTGGCCAGGCTGGTCTCGAACTCCCGACCTCAGGTGATCCACCTGCCTCAGCTTCCCAAAGTGATGGGATTACAGGCGTCAGCCACTGCGCCCAGCCTAAATAACCACTTTTTGAGCTAAACACTGTAATAGCTTGTTGAAAATCAGCCTATGTAACCTAGCTCATGTAATTGATACGAGCATGCATATGTGCATGCACACACACAAAGCAGGGGGAGGTTAGAGAGCAGCATGTTGCTGGGCGCAGTGACTCATGCCTAGAATCTCAGCCCTTTGGGACACTGAGGTGGGAAGATGGCTCGAGCCCAGGAGTTAGAGACCAGCCTGGGCAACATAATGAGAACTCGTCTCTATTAAAAAATAAATAAATAAAAAATTAGGCCAGGCACGGTGGCTCACACCTGTAATCCCAGCACTTTGGGAGGCCGAGGCCAGTGAATCATTTGAGGTCAGGAGCTCAAGACCAGCCTGGTCAACATGCTGAAACCCTGTCGCTACTACAAATACAAAAAAAATTAGTCAGGCATGGTGGTATGTACCTGTAATCCCAGCTACTCAGGAGGCTGAGGCATGAGAATCGCTTGAACCTGGGAGGCGGAGGCTGCAGTGAGCAGAGATCATGCCACTGCACTCCAGTCTGGGTGACAGAGTGAGACTCTGTCTCAAAAAAAAAAAAAAAATTAGCTGAGCATGGTGGCACACGCCTATAGTCTCAGCTACTTGGGAGGCTGAAATGGGAGAATCCCTTGAGCCTGAGAAATGCAGACTGCAGTGAACAAAGATTGTGCTCCTACACTCCAGCCTGGGCAACAGAATGAGACCCTGTCTCAAAAAAAAGAAAAAGACTGGTGGGCGCGGTGGCTCCCGCCTGTAATCCCAGCACTTAGGGAGGCTGAGGCGGGTGGTTCATGAGGTCAGGAGTTCGAGACCAGCCTGGCCAACATGGTGAAACCCCATCTCTACTAAAGATACAAAAAAAATTAGCTGGGCATGGTGGCAGGCGCCTGTAATCCCAGCTACTCGGGAGGCTGAGGCAGGACAATTGCTTGAACCTGGGAGGCGGAGGTTGCAGTGAGCTGAGATTGTGCCATTGTACTCCAGCCTGGGTAACAGGGTGAGATTCCGTCTCAACAACAACAACAGCAACAGCAACAACAAAAAAACAAAAAAAAACAACAAAAAAACAACAACAAAGAAAGAAAGAAAAGAAATCATCTTGCCTAAACGTGTCTATTTTTATCATACAAAAACATTCCCAGTCTATATACTTCTAAAGGTTTCTGTACAAAAGCTGCAAATACCATGGAAAAACACCTACGATGACCAAATAGTTGCAACAATGCTCACACCAATAATAAAAAGGTCAATTACAGAGAACCAGAGTCACACAGCAGCGTGCATAGACGAGGGTGAGGTGACCAAAGCAGCCCACGACAAGCACTGTGGTGAGTGCAGGCGGTCCCCTTGCTCTTCTTGGCTGTCTCAGCTGAAGCGTGTGCTGTGGGACTAGCCAGAGGGGAGGGGCTGCACTCTCTTCAGCAGCACAAGTGTCTCGGCTGGGGCTGCAGGATGGGGGTGGATGGGCAGTGTGCGTTGGCATGGCAAAGCTAGGCTCCTGCAAGTTTCCATCCACAGAAGAGCAAGGCAGGTCTCATTTTGTGACCAGGAGAGGGAGGTACTCTGGATGGGCGGAGGAATGGGAGTAGATAGGACATAGCTTCTGTTTTCTCCCACAACCCATGGCTTGATTTAGCTTCTGGAATGACTGAGCATCAGACAGAGACTGATGGTGTGCACTCTTTTGTGGGTCTCTGGGTACAAACCAAAGCCTAGCACGGGGCAGGGGGTTTTCCCCTCTCTGCCATGCAGAAGCTGCAAGACTGTGGATGGGTAGCTTTAGCACCTGGCACAGAGCCCTAAGCTGGGACAGTGACCCTGGTGTTCTCGTGGTACCTGGGGCAGTGCCTGTCAGAGACCTGCACATTAGGACCTGGCAGAGGAGGAAGGAAAGGTGCCCCCGTGCTGCCCTGGGAGGGAGCAGGGAGGGGCTCCTTGGGGGCATCTCAGAAATACCTGTGGAAACTTTCAAAGGGGCAAATTTCTGGTAGCCGGGCTGCAGGGAATTTGAGCTGGCACATCTCACAAAGATGGCCTGATTTTGTGGGTTCCTGGGGCTTGGAAGGCTGTGAGCTCTGACCGGCACTCGGGGGGAAAGAAAGGAGGCAACATCGCAAGACCTTATCTCGATTAAAAAAAAAAAAAAGAAAGAATGGATGTTGATCGATCATTAGATGTGGAAGGAAGTGGGCCAGATGTGCTCACATATGTGATCTAATTTATATTTTATCTAATAGTGCAGGTGGGTTTGATATCGTCAGCTTACAGATGGGGAAACTGAGTCTCAGCGAGGTTGAGCAGCTTGCCTGAGCAGTCAAAGATGTTGTCAGAAGAACAGCATCCCAGGGGACATTTCAAGCTGAGAGAGATGACAGAGGGGGTGGAGGTGGTGGGTGGGGACCCCGGACTCTCTAGCTAGATGGTAGTGAGATCCCGGAGGAGGACAGGCGCAGAGCCAGGGGGCTGCCAGCCCAGGGCAGAGAAGGCAGTCAGAGACGCTGTGGCAGACACAAGCCACTCAGTCTCGGCGGGTGGGTAGGGTGGTGTGAAACCTGGCATTTGGGGAGTCTACCTCCTGGAGGACAGCAGGTCTGCCCCCCGGGACTATGGTGGACTGAGAGGTGGGAGGGGTGAAGCTGGCACTTGCTATCTGTGGGCACGGTCCAGTCTCCACTGGACCCAAACCACATGTCTGGAGACTTGAAAAGGGTAAAAGCCAATGCCAGTCTTGGTCAGAATCTGTGTGCGGAAGGGAGTGCCGTGGCAGCGCTGGGGAAGAGGCCCAAGCTTAAGGGAAGGAAAGTAAAGACTGAGCCCAAGCACCCACCCTGTCTCCACCCAGCCACCAGCTGGGACCAGAAGGGACATCATGACTCCCACCCCAGACACCCGGTTCTTCCCAGCTCCCCAGTGAGCACCAGGTTGTAACCCCTCCCCAGGCCCTTGCTGTCCAGGGCTGGGGGACCCTGGCACTAGTGGAGCTGGATTCTGTCTTCTCCCAACTACTTCATTCCAACCAGCCCCAACTTCCTGAAGCTAGGTTGTTTGACATTCCTCTCGCCTTGTTTTGGGCAGACTTCCCAGAACCACCTGGCAGGTGCTTTGTCCCACTCCCCAGCAGTCTCTGCACTCCCTTCTAAATCACCCCTTTCTCTGAGTTCAGAGCCAACACCCCCTTTGCTGTGAAAGATCTAAGCCTGTTGCCTCAGACAACTACCCTTGGGCACTGGAGCCACCTTGCCCATGGGGAGATCTAGGAGAAATGTGGGAGGTCTACATTCCCTGTGCCCACCCAAGATAGCCAACGGGGGCCTGGAGTATGCGTGCAAAAGCCCAGTTTCTTGCCTCCCTGCAGGACAAACTTGGAGGTGTAATTTACACTCCACAGCTCCTTGTGGGATCAGGCCAACCTCCCCAGGCTGGGTCCCTGCCTACCCCCTGCCTACCCACCAGCAGCCCTGTCTACTGCATCCTCTGCTGGGGAAACCCTCATGCCAGGTCAACTCTCAGACATGGGCATTCACTTAGGCCTTATCCCCCATGAGCCAGAATTCCCACTGGGATGTTGAGATCATCAGGTCCCCAAATCTCTGCTATTCACTCCCCAGTATCTGTGCCATGAGAGTCAGGCCCATGCTTTCCTTGAAGATTCAAGCAGCTTAGAAAGTGCTTTGAACCCCTCACATCAAAGGAGCTCAGGATGGAGGGCTGGAAAATTGACAGCTTTGGCTGATACTGAAATGACAGCTCTGAAGTCTCTGTTAATGTCACCAGGATCAGAGCAAGGGGACAAGGATGACAACGCTTTCTATCAGCAGGTGCTCTGGGTATTTGGATGGTGGAACCCTCATCTGGGAAACTCAGGGCCACAATTAAGACTCCAGGACAAGGATGTGTCATTGATCACTAGAGTCACAGCTGACAGCTAGAAACTGTGCCTCATACCTGGCATCACAGTGAGCTTTCCAGTTCACTATGGGAAAGGTTTCTGCACTTTCTCCAAGAGCTTAGTGCACTGGAGAAGCCTAGAGGAGGAGGAGGGGTGCTGCGGCAGAGGGGCCCTTCCCTGCTGCAGGGCTTTGCAGCCACGTCCTTCATCACGGGGCCTTGTAGCATCTTGCACTAGAGCGTGATGAATCTGTGTCTCTGCCCCACTGATGTTGGGCTTGGCCACATGACTTTGGCCAATGCAATGTGGGCAAAAGCACCAGTTCTGAGCTGAGGGCTTTAAGGGCACATTGAGTTTCTACTAGCCCTCCTGGGCCCTTGCAATCTGCCATAAGAAAGGATGGCCAGGAAAACTCCAGCCCTTCAGCCTGGCCCAGGAATGAGGATGTTAGGCACAGACCTGGACAAGATTAGAAACCTGGAGTCCAGCCTTGTCCAGTTGAGTCCAAGAGAGCCCAGCTAGATTAGCCAACCACAGCAGACCTGCAGACCCAGGAGTGGAAAATCAATGTTTGCTGTCATTAAGTATTGAGATTTGAGGCTGTTTTTTATGCAGCAAACACTGACAGATACAAGTGTGGTGGGAAAAATAAACTTTCCCCCAGAATCTTCCTCTTATTGAACCTTCATGACATACTTATCTTCATTAACCCATGTGGAAGCTGAGGCTGCGAGAGATAAGGCAACTTGTCCAATGTCACACAACTTGTTTTATCATCAGTATCTGCCAATAGGGACAAATCATCAAGTTCCACATGCTCATTCCCATAGCAACTGCTCTCTGACCTCCCAGAGGCCACCGTCCCTTCATCTCATCCGCTGTGCAGGCCTTCAGGCCTCTTTGGACCCCACCAGCTCTCCAACAAGCCAGAACCCCACTGTGGCCCCCCAGAGCCACTCTCTCCATGGCACCCTTCACTCGCTGGCAGCCTGTCCTCCTGTGGCCCCTGTCCTCGAAGCTACTCGTCAAGATCAGCCCCACGATCACCTGCTGCCCTGGGCAGGGCTGGAGGAAAGCAGAGCTGGTGGTGCAGCAGCCAGCAGGCGGCCCGCCTGTGGTCACTACCCTCTTACCCTTCCCTTCCCCTCTGGCTCTCTTCCCCCCGGCTCAGCCGCCGGCATCAGGGACCAACACAGACCCAGGCCCTGCCCACAGTCCAGCGAAGGGGCAAGACACAGAACCATAAACAACTAAGAAAATATGACCAGGTGTAGAGGCTTGTGAAGAGAAGACAGTAGCTTGGGAGGGTGTTCCGGGAGACTCAGCCTGGTGGGTCAGGGAAGGATTCACCAAAGAAGCTACTCTGCAGCTGAGATGCTCCTACTTCAGGTGAATAGGAGGTGGCGGGGCAAAGAGACAGGGAGCATCCTGGCAAGCGAAGGGAGCAGCACTGGCAAAGCACAAGTGTAGACAGAGATGATGGTTTCCAACCATAGCCAGGTTCTTACAGAGAGCACAGCTGCTGTCCTACCCAGTTCCCTGGGACCCATTGACCGGCCCCCTGCTCCCATCCCCACTTCTGGGGGCTCTGTTGCTTTGCTGCCAAAGACCTAACCCTGGTACCTCAGATGACTGCCCTTGGGCACTGGAACCACCTCACTCATGGGGAAATCCAGGAGAAACCCGGGAGGTCCACATTCCCTATCCCTACCCAAGATAGCCAACGTGGGCCTGGAGTACATGTACAAAAGCCCAGTTTCTTGCCTCCCTGCGGGACAAATTTGGATGCGTAATTTATACTCCACAGCTCCTGTGAGATCAGGCCAGAGGTAAGACTTCACCTGAAACCACACCTGGCTTCCTCCCCTTCCCTGTCCTTTGTCCCCTACTCCCTTACTGGTTTCTCCTGGGAGCCCTTCTTTCATGAATCACTGGTACCAAGGCCTAGGATCTGCTTCTGGAAGAACTTGACCTATGGCAGTCAACTCTCAAAATCAATCCTCGCACTTGTCCATCTCAAGCCTGTCCTCAACAGCTGACCAAAGGATTCACCCTCAAGTCCTCAACTCAAGCCTCTCAGCACTGGCAAAGAATTTGGACCCCCCACTTTATAGAAGAGCTGATCAGACATGGAAACCTTAGCTTCCTCTTCCTCTTCCCAACTACGGCCCATGAGGACCACGACCATCCCTCCCTGAGCCTACCCGCCATGGCTTCAGCACACTTCCAACCTCACCTTCTGTTTGCCCTAATCAGTCCCAAATCCTGCTCTTTAGCAGGGCCTCTGTCCCGTGAGTCCCTGAACCAGCTACAGGGGATACCAGGGTGCCCTAAGTGCGACCGAGCATGCACAGAAGCTCCAGCATTGAAGATGAAATGCATTGTGCATTTACCTCAGCGTTGGGAATGAATGAAGAAAAGGATGAATATTTTTTGAGTACTCAAACAGCTTCACTTAAGTTTCTGTTAGTCTTCCCAACTTACAGATAAAGAAATGGGGCAAGGCAGGCAGATCACTTGAGGTTGAGAGTTCAAGACCAGCCTGGCCAACATGGTGAAATCCCATCTCTACTAAAAATACAAAAATTAGCCAGGTGTGGTGGTGCACACCTGTAATCCCAGCTACTCGAGAGGCTGAGGCAGGAGAATCGCTTGAACCTGGGAGGCAGAGGTTGCAGTGAGCCAAGATTACACCACTGCACTCCAGCCTGGGCGACAGAGCAAGATTCTGTCTCAGAAAAGAAAAAAAAAAAAAAAAAGTCAGGGCACAGTGGCTCATGCCTGTAATCCCAGCACTTTGGGAGGCCAAGGCGGGTGGATCATTTGAGGTCAGGAGTTTGAGACCAGCCTGGCCAACATGGTGAAACCCCATCTCTACTAAACACACAAAAATTAGCCAGGCTTGGTGGTACACGCCTGTAATCCCAGCTACTCGGGAGGCTGAGGCAGGAGAATTGCTTGAACCCAGGAGATAGAGGTTGCAGTGAGCCGAGATCGTGCCACCACACTCCAGCCTGGGTGACAGAGCAAGTATCTGTCTCAAAAGAAAATAACTACTTTTCTGAGAGAACACCCTAGCGCTGGGCAGATCACCCCCTTGGCAGGCAGCCAAGATAGAGAAGGGCCAAGTGACTTGCCCTGGAAGTGGCAGAGGCAGGACTCGAACCCAGATCTCAGGTTCCTTCCTCTAAGTTCTATGCTCCTGGACTCCGAAAGATTGCCATTTTCCAATCTCTCTGCCTGTGTGTTCTGGTGCCTTTGGCATGAGGCAAGCCTGCCTTGAACTCCATTCCAAGGGCCTAGTTACTGATGCAAAGCCCTCCCTTCTCCCTCAACATCTGTGCTGGATAGAGAAACCCAGGAACATAGACCACGACAGCCGTTGTGGAGAATAATCAGGTACAATTTAGGCAGATTAAATATGAGCACATCCTATGACCCAGCAACTTCACTCCTGGGCATATACCCCAGGGCTCACTTTGACAACCCACCTATATGGGTTGTCATTCTTTGTGCAGCAGAGATTTGCAGGGAACCTGGATGCCTAACTGGGAGAGTGGACAAGTAGTGTGGTCAAAGCATACATGGGGTGTTTTGCAGCAGCCAGAAGCAAGAGCTTGCTGTGCACGCAGCAGCATGGAAGATCCTTTGGTGAAAAGGGGGAACACAGAATGAAAGCTATGATATCGCTTCAGTCAATTTAAAATGCATGTACCCAAGACAACAATAATGTTTTGTAAGAACATATTCAAATAAAAAGACACCCACTCAAATGGTTTCCTAGGAAGGGGAGGGTTATACAAAGTGCAATATGGGGACAGAAGGGATTAAAACAGTTTGTAAAGACATGGCTTTGTAGTGAGAAGGTGCTGTGGGTTTTTTTTGTTTTTTTTTGAGACGGAGTCTCGCTCTGCCGCCCAGGCTGGAGTGCAGTGGCGCGATCTGGGCTCACTGCAAGCTCCGCTTCCCAGGTTCATGCCATTCTCCTGCCTCAGCCTCCCGAGTAGCTGGGACTACAGGCGCCTGCCACCACGCCCAGCTAATTTTTTTTTTGCATTTTTAGTAGAGACGGGGATTCACTATGTTAGCCAGGATGGTCTCGATCTCCTGACCTCGTGATCTGCCCGCCTCGGCCTCTCAAAGTGCTGGGATTATAGGTGTGAGCCACTGAGGTGCTGTGGTTTTGATCGCGTAGCCTGACTGTGAAAGACCGGTTCTTAGCTCTGCTGTGGCCTCTCTGATTTGAGCTTAATTAATTGCCAAAACATTCTGTGCCTCAGTTTCTTCCTCTCATTCTGGCCCATGGGGAAAATCACGAAATGTGAAGCTTGGTGTGAGTGAAGCAGGCGAGATGTGAGACACTAGGGAGAGGCGGGGACTGGGGCGCACGGGGGAAATACCCCTTCAAAGGCAGCAGCTTCCAGTTAGCTCCAGTTACAGCCTCACGGAGTGACACAGGCCTTGGGTGCTAGAATTTTCAGTTTTTCAGAAGGTAAAAGTCCAGATTCTTCGATGAAATCTCAGATTTTTAAATGTCTGTAACTAAGTTTTAAAACACCACGTCAGCTACAAATTGAAATCTTAGCTCCACCACCAACTAGCTGTGCCATCTAGAGTATAGTATTTAACTCTCTAAGACCAAACCAGTTTCCTTGGCTGTGAATGAAGATTCCAAGACCTACTTGCCCAAGTGGTTTAACAAACTAACAGAGCCCAGGGTATGGCTCCCAGTCAGTGAGAGCCACGGTCATCGCACAGCACCTGCTCTGCTAACTGCTAATGGACTAGCAACTCCCATTTCTCAGATAAATAAAGTGAAGCTCAGAAGAATGGACAGTTTGACCCTGATCACACAGTCAAGGAAGTAGACCAGGCAGGTAGAAAAAACATCCTTCCCAAACCTGACCACAAGGAAGAGGTAAAACTGAATTAACTTATAAATAAGTTAATATAATATGAATATAATATAATATAATTATAAATAATATAAATAAATATAATTTATAATAAATAAATATATGTATATTATTATAATAGATATTTATATAATATGCAATTAATACTTATATAACATATAATATATATCTATTATATGTTATATATTTAATAATATAATATATAATTATATATTGTAATTATTTAATAATTAATTAATTGATTTTAATAACGGTATATGACATATATGTCATTAATTATAATATAATATGATATATGATATATAATCATATATCATTATTAATTTATAAAATAACTTATAAATAAGAGTTTGGGGATTAAAAGAGCTCTAAGTAAAGATAAGTGATTGTTAATCTGTCTGACTCCTAATAGGAGTGACAGGAGTCTCTAATAAAGATGTCTACAGTCCTAGAGGCAGGCAGACCTTGCCAGGACTTGGCAGATGTGAGCTGATAACACATGTGCCCATGGGGTGCTGGCACTGGCTCCTACAGGCTCAGATCCCAGTTTTCCAGGAGCCCCAAGAGCTGGTTGTGAATGCAGCCACTCTGGTGGGAGCTGTGGTTAGAGTGTCTCCACGGTAGAAATTGGCAAACACTACAAATCACGGGCTTGTTTTCTTCGCTGGAGAACTGGTTGTCCAAGGTTTACCATGGCATGTGGTCCAGTGACATTGACCATTTTGGCAAAATCATCCCTTCAGTCCCCAGAGACCAGACCTCCTGATACACACGCCTTTCCTTCTGCATGGCCCCCATCTCCAGAAAGCAAGGTTGGATCAGGAAGAAACGCAGTTAGCACAAGATGGTGAATGATTCGTTGGGGGCACACGGAGGGGATTACTGTTCAGTGAGGAACACTTAAAGACGGCAAAGGGCCAGACCACAACAGGAAGCTTCCGCCTTCTTTGAGGGGTAGGTGAGATTGTCTGAAACCAAGAAATGCCAGAAAGGGACAGTAACAGTGTTCTGGGTGGCAAGTGTAGTGACAAAGTTGAGCCCTCCAGCTCCCCAGTGGGGCCCACTCAGCCCTCTGGGGAAAGGAGGCTCTAACAGGAGCAGACAGATCACACCTGCAAAGGAACTGAAAGTCACTGCTCTGAGGAACTGGGACCAAACCCCAAGGCAGAAAACGGGCTGTGATGACCCCAGCTTCCGTAGAACCAAGCCTCATCCCAGGGAAGAGAGAGAGCTCTGGGTGAGCTAGCTCAGCCAGGGGTACCCATGAGTCCACGAGGGATGCTGAGAGGAGAGAGCCAGGACACCTGAGGGCAGGCCAGGGGGGATTCTGATTGTCACCGGGAGTAACATGGGCTGTTCTGGAGTTTACAGTGTAGTGAGCTTGACGTCCATCCCAGGCAAGAGGCTAGATGAGATTACTAACAGCATGATCTGTGAGGAGAGGCAAAGCAGGTGCTGGGCCTGGGAACCAGCGGGAGGTCACTGGGAACACACCAAGTCAACTAAACCTGTTTACCAGTGTTTGGTTGCTGGCCTCACAAGTTAGGTAACTGGTTGTGTCTGATGAAAATCATAGCTCAATGGCCTACAGCAGTCAGGCGGGTGATGTAAATGAGTGGAACAGGCTGGGAGTGAGGCGACAGGGCGAGGTGGAGATGGTGACACATCAAAGAGAAGTGCCCCATTGAAAGGAGATGCTTCCACTCTGATATGGTTTGACTGTGTCCCCACCCAAATCTCATCTTGAATTGTAACTCCCACAATTCCCACGTGTCGTGGGAGGAACCTGGTGGGAGGTGACTGAATTATGGGGGCTCTGTTCTCGTGATAGTGAATGAGTCTCATGAGATCTGATGGCTTTAAAAATGGGAGTTTGCCTGCACAAGCTCATTGTTCTCTTGTCTGCCACGTGAGATGTGCCTTTCACCTTCTGCCATGATTGTAAGGCCTCCCCAGCCACGTGGAACTGTGAGTCCATTAAACCTCTTTCTTTAGTAAGTTGCCCAGTCTTAGGTATGTCTTTATCAGCTGCGTGAAAACAGACTAATACACACCCCACTCCAGCTACATCACCGTGGAATAATCAAGGGTATCAGATCTTCAGATTTTTCAAGGAAAGCTGAAAATCCAGATTATTATGTAGAAATCTCTGAATTTTTTAAAATGCTTGTGACTGGTTCATAATTTTTAAAAATATAGGTTCGGTGAACAGAACACTAAATCCAACATAGGGGCCACCAGATTGTGATCTTTAATCTGATATCTATAGGTTTCCATAAAGCATTTTATGGGGTTCATTTGTGATTTTGTTGTTGTTGAAGAGCACATGGAGAGAGATGGGCCTGGCTGAGGCCACAGCAGTGTCAGTCCAGACATAGGCGTCTGTGCTGTTGGTTCCTCCTCTCATTCACATCAGCAATTCAGATGAGGATCCAGGAGGCAGGCCTTCCAATGTGGGGCTGCCATCCAGCTAGGAGGATGGTACACATGCCAGGTGCCAGAGCCAGGATGAAGCTGATCTCAGTGGTCTGGAGTAACGGGCTGGTGTAGCCATGGGAAGTTTAGGACAAAACAATCTAAAGTTCCAAGTCTAGGCTGGGCACGGTGGCTCACACGTGTAATCCCAGCACTTTGGGAGGCCAAGGTGGGTGAATCACCTGAGGTCAGGAGTTC